>NW_019211456.1:12054696-12255931 GCF_002443255.2 Varroa destructor
ACCTAAAAATCTAATTATATTATAGTAATTGGCTTAAACTAATTCAACTTACATCCGAGCTCGGGTAATCAAAGTTAGCAATTATGGCGGGCGCCCGCTTACGCTCGTATAGAACATGCGCTAATGACACAGCTAAAAATTCGTGCCTTCCTGGCATACTCTAGTGTTCTAGGAGGCTTAACATTCTCATAGGGCATCGCCGCTACTCGAATAAACAAGTCACCGCGCGGTGATTCGCAAATAACGTTGATGCAAACGTACGATACGAGAGTGAGAGTCACGTTAATCTTCTGGATCCAGAATAATATAACGCGTCCGTATTGCGTCCTTAAGCAATGAGAAGCACGCTGGTGACGGCCTGATATCGACAGATGACAAAGTTTATCAAAGTGTTATTACTTTGATGATGTTCACACTGGTAACTTGCCGAAATAGTAGACTGAATAACCTTGCTAAAAGCGGCTGTGATTTGGCAATTTGTTTTGTTGTCGAACATGCTGCATCGGTTAGTGTCATCCAATAACAGAAACTGAGGTTGGCTTTTGACTTCAGAATAAATGTGTTGATGCATGCATGCATTTGTGTGCACAATGAATTTGATCTACATTAAATACTGACGATTAAACAATAAGCGACAGTATGTTTTGAGGTCTAACAATAAGGTTAAAAACAAATGTCACTCGACGTGTGGCTATTTTAAACGGACAATACACCGAAATATGGTAAATACGACAATGTGTATTGATTTCCATCATAGCAAAAGATGTATAAAATTACGTACTTCGATAACTAGATATACGGCGAATATTAATGCCGGGCGTACTGTACCATATACAAATGATATGAGAAAACTTATTTTTGCTTATATATATATAAATCTCTCAAGGATGCGAAACATACATTCTCAAGCAAATAAGATTATCAATTTTCTGTCAGTTGACAATCTAAACGATGAACATACAATTTGCACGAATCCTCTTAAGGTACAATTTTTATTGTCAATATACGTCCCTCTGACGGTGTAGTGTTGACGCTTACTAAAACTGAGGGACACGTGATTGCATACATTCGGAAACGGGCGTTACGAGAACTCGTCTCATTCGATGCTAAGGACAGCCACCTGGGGCAATGCTTAAGGACAGTGCCGGAAGTAAAGCTCGAAATAGTTAACTGCTGATATATACATCAATGTGTGATGCTCACTTTGATACGGTGACTTGGTTTCCTGCGATTTTCCTAACGTCAAAAATTAGTAGAATCAATTTAAAAAAAGAACAAAGGTGGCTGGCTCGGTTGCCATAAATGATTTCAAAATTAAAGACATTTTTTTAGTACAGTAATGATATGATACTTGAATACAGTAAGCGCCTATTTTTAGAATTACCCCCTGCCGGATACAGGGCAATTTTGAATTGCCATATTGCAGATAAGAATGACGGTAATCCACGGTAGTTTTTTTTACCCACCCTGAGGTGCATTAATTTATTCTTGTAGGGTGAATATACAACGTAAGTTGGAAAACATAAATCTAAAGTGTAATCGCATTTCATCGACGTACAGCTTCTGCGTCGTAAAAAGGGAGCTGCCCATTTGTCCGACCCAACACAGTGTGCACCGAGTAAAATAATAATCATAATATGACAGTGAAAATCTGAGTATCAACAGCATCGGTGGGGCAATGACACCAAAACAAGACCAGATACAGAAGCAAGCAAGCGAATAAACGGAGTGGATGTCATCTTCACCCGCAGTTGGCGGCTTCTTTGCCCTACCAGCATCCACTGGACCACCAGAACCGCTACCGCTGTCACAACTGTTTTCTGCGTATTTGCCAAAAGCAACAGTCGCCCTGAGGCACCACTCTTGATGGCAAGCGCGCCATTGCTTTACACCGCCAGTTGCTCGACCGTCTGCCCAGCGGAGCAGCACGCCGTCCATAATCCCATAACTTCGAAGCCTGCTTATCAAATGAAGAAACTTTGACGACATTTATATTATTGCGAGAGAAACATGTAGAACATAAACGCGCGATTTAGGGGACTGATTATTACTTTAAGTTACATTCCACATGTTAAAAAGATAATTCCAGTTGAATAACGAATCTTCTCAGACCAGCCTTTACAAAGCACGTTGGTCTTCCCAGCTTTAATAAAAAGCAGCTTTAACTAAACTTTAAATTAAACCTATGTGTGTCGCCAGCTTCTTCCAATATAAAAAATAACCGACTCGAACACGCACACACACACATGCACACCCCACGAAATACTGCAACCAGAGTTAAGCGTTCCACAAATAAGCGTACAGTGCCAATAGGAGTAACACACTCTGTAGAACCCTGCAGTTACTGACAACATTGGTCGTAAAAAATCCGAAAAGAGCTCATCACTCTGCGCAGATTAGCCGAAAGCTCACCTGAGAATCGTCGCCTGATCGTACACTATCCACTATGGCCATTCCCGCTTTAAAAACCGCGACACCTGGCGGCACTTTTCACAAGACAATGACACACACAAATCGTCCTGCCGCAACAGATTAATATCAAGCAATAGGCTAACTAACCTATAAAGCAAGCAAGGGCTTTTGATTTGATTAGTTAGTACGCAATATATCCGGCAGCAGTTCAGTGATACGCAGCGGCTGAGTGGCAGGCGCACTCCGAAAACCGCCAATCATCAATTTTGTCTGTGCGTTTTTGCGGTCTCTTGCTGTTCTTTTTCTTTTACCCCTATCGTTCCGTGCCAGTGCCCTTACACAACCATCGCACAAGCGAATGCCGTTCGGTTTTTCTATATCCTCTCCCTTACACTCTCGCTCAGTTGGACGCAGCGCTCTAGCTACTTCTTCGCCGAGCGGGAGGAAAGCGTTTTCGTATAGCTTTAACTAGTGAAAGCGGCCGGCGGCTTCGACGACGACGGTAACGCCGGAGCAACAAGGACACAGTTTCGGCCACGAAAAAGAGAAAAAGGGCGAGGAGAACTAAGAAGCATCGCTACCTATCTACATAGCGAGAGAAAGAACGGAAGGACGTGAGCAGGGTTTTGACTCTATCCAATCAGCCGATCCACCGATCGACCAAACGACCAATGGAACGGGAACAGCGGCGACATTATGGTCCGAGCATTAAGACAGCAAAATGCCTTCCCCTTCCGTTATTTAGCAAAAGCGAGTGTGCAGAATACGGTGTAGCACGCGGTTTTGGGAAAGGGTAGTCAGCGTGTGTTTTTCTATCATAACATAATAGTAAGATTCGAATTTAAAAAGCTGCGGCTTGGCAGCCGTATCACTGGTACTGCCGTGATATTGTTGGGTCTGTACACAGCGCACAAGAGTAGTAACGATCGGTAGTGTGAAATTGCTAAAAAGTAAGCGTGCTTCTAGATTCAACCACAACACAAATGTGCATCATAACTCTCCGCCTGGTGTGGCTAGGCAATGCATGAGTGAGGGTGTAAAATCAACGACGGACAACCCAGCATGCGCGGTACATGTTCTCCCACTAGGTGAGTCATACACACAACGGCAAATTATGGGGTAAGAGACAAACCGGCGTCTAACTGTGGGTTCCAAGAATCTCTAGTGCGTTCTAGACGTGCACACCGCGACATCGACGCTGATCTTGACAGTGCTATCGCACACAACTATATTATTCACTACATCAATGGTGTAATCCTATTTGTTTGCCTGATGCAAATACATTTAGCACTTTGGATCGCGTAAGTGAAACGACTGTTGGTGTCATTACCATCGGCGCCTTCTGCGATCAGTTGCCAAAGCCACCAATAGAATTGCAGGTGCCATCACTAGCTGCGTCAAACATGAAATAATTAGTTATAGAACTACCTATAACAAGGGCATCCGAACAGAGGGGATTCGGACGGGCGGGCAAAATAACAATAACAGATATTGCTTCTCTGATCAAACACGCATTTACGTTGTCTCGACCAAACTCGGGTGCCTGTTCCGGCGCTACAAAACTTTTGCTTTTTGCTATTTAATATACACTTTAGCTGTTTGCCCGTAAGCCTGACAGCAGCCTATCTTTTTTTTTATCATGATCGGCGTAGCCGTCTATAAACGACATATCTAAACCGT
This sequence comes from Varroa destructor, assembly GCF_002443255.2. Classification (NCBI taxonomy): domain Eukaryota; kingdom Metazoa; phylum Arthropoda; class Arachnida; order Mesostigmata; family Varroidae; genus Varroa; species Varroa destructor. The sequence continues at coordinate 12,058,789 of NW_019211456.1, forward strand.
TTCAGGATTCATATCAAACTTGACCTCCCGTTTTCTATAGCTAAAATAGGTCAACGAAAATACCACAGCCGTCTGCTGCAAGAATATTATGAATGCTATAACAATCTGATACACTATTTTGTATCCTTTGTAATTTTCAGGGCAATACAATATTATTTTGAAAATAAAAACTTATACCAAACAACCGTGCGCGTTTCCTGTTTCATATTCCAATCCAGTGAGATTACCACACAATAATGATCACAAGCCGATTATAACCGAAAATGATTCGAAAAACTTGAAAACGATTGACGCTGAAAATACGTTGTTATTAATCAATACGTCATTAATAATAATACATCGCTTGTGTTCACCTAGTGACGAGTGGGAATAAACTGGAAGTTTTAATATCTAGTAAGTATGTTAGGTAAAAAATGTTTTGTGTAGGTTTATTGATCTCGTGATTAATCGCCCCCTTCCATACAATTGTATTCTGTATTTTTTCTATAAGTTCTATGCATTATTAAGTGTATGTTCAATTTAATTACGCACTAATATGGCTGCCACAATGAATTTATTGGGTTACAATTGAATTCGACATTGTGGAAAGATTACAGCTTGAGCCATACTAAATCAGAGACAAAGATTCGTTTTCGACTAACGCTATATATCTTATCGTTATTTCACAGACGGAATCATTCTGGATAAACCTATAGTCATTTAGATCCGGTCCTATTGACTCTGACTATGAACCGTAGAAGCGCTAGTTTTGCTGATGATTCTGTAGCTATAACAAGCATTCATTGATTATCGAAAGATCTCATAACATGCTGGAAAATTTGTTTTCGTTTGTCTTAGTCTCCCATGGCTACGTAGATCCGGGTGTTGATTAGGCTGTTCATTTTTATTCACGAAGCTCTACCGGCAATGTCACCACTAACAGAATATAGATTGCATAATACTAACAACATATTCTGGCTAACTGTGCCGTTATCTGTAAGTGATGTATCAACGTTACGTTACCAACATATTATATACCAAATGCTTTAACTGATTTCGGATCCATCCTGTACAGCTCAAGTGACAAATAAGATATGAACTATCATTGGAGAACGGGTTCTCGTTTTTACAGTCGTATCTGAAGAAGTGTTATGAACATCACAATTATTAAGCTTCAGATAAGAAAAGATTGCGGCTAACATTGTGTGCAATGGGCCCACAACATTAAACGAATTATTTTTATTGATTGCACACTCCCGTTAGATGCTTCTTGTTATGTCGGATACAGAGATACCAGATCGGCACATATTTAACAATGTCAGCCAGTTTCGAGCTCAACTGTACAGAAGCAAACCTAGACAATCAACTGCTGCGGGGTATTGCCCGCCGATTAAGAAGGTTGCTCTAACCGGCAAAATAAAAAAGTTGATAACTATTATACATACATATATCTGCCATCAAAGCTATAAAAGTTCTTTCACATGTGAAAATGCTAACGGGCGCTGAAAATTCGAACTGTAGTGATATGAAGAGCGGCTTTTTAGAGTAGGGCAAAACTTTCTGCTGTAGAAACCAGTTATACAATCCTGTCTGCATAACAAGCAAGGTAGTGCAACATTGTTATTTAGCATGGTTAATTTCCATCGCTGGAGTTTAGGTTATTACTTATATTTTGAAGTGGCCTAATCCAGACTTCATAATTAGCTTGTTTATTTTTATTATAATATCGAAAGAGCTAAAGGATGTGATTAAGCGCCTATCTCCCATCTAGTGAAGTCCAGTAGCAAAAAGAAACAAAAAATCTCGAGCAATTGCACAGCAGAGTTAACAAGTTTTTCTTTTTTATTTTAATTAAAAGGGGCTTTGCAGCGCGGTTCTTGCAGCGGTGATTCTTTCATTAGTCGTATCAAAACGTCTCGGCATGATGGGATGGGCACGGACATATTTTCGAAGAACCTTAGACTGCACAACAAAGAGTTGCTATTGTGTTATGTACGCGGAGCTCGTCTTTAGTAGTCGTAATCTTTGTATCATTGTCTATCAAAAAAAGAAAAAAAAAATATATATATACATACACGCTGATTTTAACCTAATTTTCAGATACAAGTGAACTATCTTAATTCGTGCAAAAGCCTATGAAGTTCCCACAATATTTTAATAAAAATATAAACAATGTTTGAGTTCTATTTAGAATGTATGTATTTCATCGACGCACATCTTAATAAGGTTGTATTATTGTAGTAAATGTTGTATTATTGTAACAGTAAAGTTAAAAAATTCAGGATTTCTCTAAGCTTGGAGCTATTTTACCGTACACCGATGCTTACAATCCGTAATGAGCATAGTTAACAAGAGAATTTATGACATTTTTCAAATTTGGCATTTGAAGTAGAAAACCGTTCTTAATTTGATAGACTTACTTGGATGACACATTGAAGAAAAGAGTAGGCGTTAAAAAACCTAGCACAACAGGAAACAGCATTTTGTTGGCCGATCGCGTAGATTGATCGTTCTGGCCTAATAATCTGTTCTGGTAAGATACTGGGCGCAACGTCTTCGTGTTCAAGTAAGGGGAAACCATTTCTATGATACAGCTCACGTTGAGAAGAATGGTTTTATTATTGCCATAATCATTGCGTGAAACTCTACGGAATCGGAACGTTATACATTGCTGCGTCTCCTTGTGTTTATTCTTTAGTTGAACCGCTGTAGCTAAGTCATTAAATACCCGTATGTGTAAAAGATTCAATAGAAGACAAAAATAGGCAGTCTACGGGTAGCAACTAAATGTGTCTTTGTGAAGAAGCGTAAGTTTTTACAACATGTGTGTTAATATCGGTATGGATAAACTGGCCTGCCACAGAGTTAAATATAAAAGTAGGGTTAATGCAAATCAGACACATTGGTTATACGTCACATCATTTTAACATTAATATTGGGCGCCGTTTTTCCGTTTGCTATTCCAGATTTTAGAATGGAGAAGGTAGAAGAATATAAGCTTGTTGTAGGAACTGTCCGAAATGCCCTGGTTGACCTTCTCGCAGGGACTCTTGGCGGTATTGCCACCGTCCTTGTCGGACAGCCTCTCGATACGGTTAAGGTTGGTATTGCATTGAGTTACCGCAAGACAAAGTGCTGAATCGCATACAATAGCGAACTTACCGTGTATTATATCGTAAACTAGTCATAATTCGCGCGGTTCTTGATGAAGCAGTGGGAAAAACTTTTTCGACATTCGATGATTGAAAGTGGCGTTTGCAGATAACGGAGAATTTTGGTAGATTTTCAAAAAAATTTCATATTTGATCTTCTCGACAGTGCAGTAGAATAGAAAGAAATCCGTAATAATAATAAACAATTATATATATATATATATATTTATATGCGATTTTAGGTCAAAATGCAGACTTTTCCACAATTATACAACAATAGCATATTTTGCCTGAAGGAAACGATACGACAAGACGGTGTAATGAGGTATGATGTTAGAACTTAAATTTTACTACATTATATGATATGTATGACTGTATTGTTTTGACAAAATGAAAATTCATTGGCAATTCACCCTGTCTCCAAATTCCTAGTCGATGTTTCGCTCCAGCCTTATACCGTATCAAATATTATTTAACACATGAGCTCTCTTCGGCGCATGGGTCAAGATAATCGTCTACTTAACTATAGTCAAGAGAGGTCCTAGTTAGCCCTTAAAAACCTCCGTGATAAGTCGCTTCTCTAAAGAACCTGTACAATTTGAAGCTTGAATTTTTTTAATAGAATCAGTGTATAATAGGTCAAGAACTAAGCTTCGATGTTTGCGCATTTATGTATCATTTATGCAGAGGGCTGTATGCGGGAACTGCCCCAGCAATAGTGGCTAATGTTGCCGAGAATGCAGTCCTTTTCGGAGCATATGGCCTCTGTCAAAAAATCGTGAAGACAGCAACCGGAAAAAGGTAAAACGTACAAATAGTGCGACAGTGCTGCCTAGCCACATGAAGCCAACATTGTTTTTAAATTATCGTGTATGAAGTATACATTCCAAGTGCTGTACTAAAGTATAGTTTTAGGTCTTGTCTTTATTTACGTTATCACGTTAAGGCCTAAGTGCAACTGGTTTTATGGATTAACAAAGCTGCTTTGAAGGGTCACTCGCATCGATTGTGACTTGTATTAAAAAATTCCCTACGCAGGAATTGTGGCGTTGCAGGAACCAGCAGGATCTCTCATCAATTGAAAATGCTATGGCGGGTGGTATGGCGTCAATATTCTCTTCATTGACACTCTGCCCTACAGAACTTGTTAAATGCAAGTTGCAGGCCCTACGAGAAACGAGCGGACACAAACCAACATTGTAAGAAATTGGTCTTAATGAGCAGATCAACCGTCTAAATATACGAACTCCAATATAAACTGGAAAAAATTCTTTGCAAAAAATATTCCAACAAGCTTAACCTTTTCGTTTTAAATAGCTATTGGCATAATTGTATAAACATTTCATAGTCGTTTTATTTAAATCAACAATATGATTTGTTGTTAATTGTATAATGGTTTCTATTTCATTACAGTCTTCTTTCGGTGCCTCATTGCTATTTTTTTATTCCTTGATTTCTGCCTATACCGATATATATATATATATATATATATATATATATATATATTACCTACGGCGGCATCAATATTAAGTTTATTCAAACCAGCATTGAGCAGTCTCTTGTTCTCTCCTTTCCCAAATAAAGCTAGGGATGATATTCTGTTCAGCCTAAAATAATTGCAATGTTTATCCTAAAACGCCGAGCCGGCACAAACGTGCATATGTGTGCCTATAATTACTTTTTTCCTATGGCTTGCTTATCATGTTACATAAAAGGTCAATGATGGCCATGTGTCGTATGATCTATCGAACGGATGGTCTAACCGGCTTCTATCGGGGCATCGGAGCCACAATGGTACGAGAGGTGCCAGGCTATTTTGCATTTTTTGGAGGATACGAAGCTGCTCGGCAAGGCTTCGCGAAATGCTACGGATGTGCCAAGAAGGACATTGGTATCGTGGGTAAGCCAGTAAGACTACTTTGTTTTGATGACAAACAGTTGGTTGTATGTATGCCTTATCCTAAAATATTTACTTTCTGCAAAAAGAAGTTAAATCGATATGTCAAACAGCATCGGCATATCGATGTTGCATATTTTAGTAAAGTTACTATTAAGTGACGCTTGTTATAAAGAAGTAAGCTATACAAATGCGGTATTCCAATAAAGTCAACTTTTTCAAAGTAAAATGCGTGTGTGTATGGAGCACTTCGCGCATTTTACTTTTAACGTAAAGTAAAAAAACGGCGCATACCGTTTCATTCGTATAGGTGTATTAATAAACATATTTTGTGTAATTTATCGTATGACCTTGAAGAGTACTGTAGGCACCAAAAAATTATTCTGTTTTTAAGGAACGATTATATTTGAAGGTTGAGTTGAGATATACATGTCCCCTCTTAGACGGCGCTTTCTAAAGCGCGGATTACTTATAGCTATTACCTCTGAGCTTTTCCTATCGTCTTTCCACTTCTTACCCTATAAAATCTCTGTCATAAATTCAACAGTTACCAAACTTTCTCTTACTCACATTCGATAATGTCTAAGCCATGAAACTAATAAAAATGATAATCGTAATAATAGCGATGATGTTTGAAGGTAAAACTTCTTTGTAATGTTTAAAAAACTATGTAATACCATAGGTCGTGTACCGCATCTCGATGGCGGGAATCAGCGACGCTACCTATGGCGATCCAGATTCGTAGATGTAGAAAAACATTTAACATTTAGCAGTAACTTGCACGCTGTCTTCTAAATTCGATCTAGTCTGTTTCTTATCTGAGTGTTATTGTTCTTCCGAGATCGTTTCAAGCAAGTGCTACAGTCGATTTTCTTGCAAGTTCATTGTAAGAACATCACATGTAAGACGTTGAGCACGAATATTACAACACGGAAAACAAGGCGTAGGTGCAAATGCCATTCGGTTCTGACACAACGGTCAACTTCTTCTGACGCTTTAGCTGATCAGGCCGCTACTGTTAAAACATGAAATATTTAAAGTATCCTAGGGCTTGACGTACTTCACCTACGGTCACATGCAACGTTTACCCGTGGTACTTTCTACTGAATGAAAAAGAAATCTATAGTTCGTGACAAGTGGCACTGTGCTAAAACAGCTGTGCTCTGTGCTCTGTAAAAACAGAAAAGTAGCGCTTAAGTGAAATAAATCGGCAATAATCCGTTTTTACGGCGTCGAATGGACATGAATTTGTCATCACAACGAACAAATGCTTTATCTTAATGGCGCCTAGTACAGATGCCTTGATGACGTATTACCGCATGCTGGCTATAGGTAAATGCGATAAAAAACGTGAGGCAGGCGCAGACGCAAATGATATTTTGTCTGCTGTTTGTCGGTAATACACTGCAGTGTAAAAAGGCAATAGTGCAAGTGTAGGAATTTTACGTGTCAGTGCAGTGACAACAGATGTGAACGTTGAGAATTATCGTCCAAAAAGCTCTAGCGTGTGATCCATTCCAGGTGTTGCACACATGTTTATCGAAAAAGCGTCGTGTGTGTTCCGAGGTGCTGATCTCTTCGTAGATAGCCTTATTTCTACTAAGTCAAAAGTCCCAGCAAAAACTGAGATACAATTAAGGTACTCCAATACTATGAAGTTGACAGGGGTGATATACTTATTTTTAATATGCCTGACAGGTCTCTGTCCTAGATGGGCGTATATAGCCATAAGTTCAGGACAACATAAATGAAGACGCAATCACTATCGGTCCAAGTTCGTGTTCCATCCATATTCACATGGAAAAGCATGGAAGAAAAATGTTCATTTTGAAGTCAACACGTACTCAACTTTTCAAATAACTATAACTATTTTTTATCAACTTTTGGATTTGCAGTTATTGCTTTAATTGAGCTTAACCAACCATGGCAACTATTTTCAAAAGCCTAATACTATATTGCTCGGTCAGCTTCGATCCTATTTTTCCACATCGAAGTTATTAACTTTCGGGAAGTCATAAATCATCACACTAGACCAGAATTCAAAATAAATTTTAAGAAATCAGCTTTTGTTAAAGCAATATATTCCAACTGTATTTTCCTGTTTGATCATCGTGCTCTCTACATTCTATGGATGTACTTGATGATGATGATGATGAAGATAGGGACCAATCATCGCGCTTCGACATAGGAGGAATATTTGTTTCAAAAGCCTTTCAGCCATGTGTCAGCCCGCTCTTTAACAGAATCCATTCTAGGATCTTGTAATTCCCAAAATCTCCAACCGTCGACAAAGATCTTGGCTATCCGCTACTATAGTCTAGTATTGTACCATTCTCGAAATTCTTTATTTTGCTTGCTCTGTTGAGCCTGGGGAGTAAGGGCGACACAACCCGGTGTACGGCAAAACAAATAGAGGGACAGAGCTTGCGCCTTCTGCTATGCTATGCATATATAGACTACTGATACATGCTTCCGGGTTTAATAGCACACAACGGGAGATTTAAACACAATACTTACCTAAATGTTTCGTCTTGTTTGTATAGTATTTCGTATATCAGGGAAAATGCTCATAAGGCTAGAAAAGAGAAGACTTACTTGCGCAACAATTTAACCAATAAAGTAGTATGACTGGATTAGTATTAGTGCAGCGTTCAATGGCAAAAAACGAATACCATCAAACCGCAAGTACCGCATGACTAGGTTTTTTCTGCAAGCTGTAGGTACTAGTCGTTCTGCTTGTAGATATTCTGGGTTTTGGCTTTGTAAGGTTGTTTATTTTCTACCTTTGTCCGTGTCAAATGGTGCAATAGCTTAACTATTGACAACAATTTAATAGAAATATTTACTAGTTAATTCGGTTTTATTGAATCGCTTCCTCGCTTGTTTGTTATTAGGTGGTTTTGCACATCTCGAAGCAGTCAGTCTCTCTCTTCGCAGATTACCTCGTTTCCGGAATGGATTCTATGCCAGCTCCTGACTCCCAGCCGCGGCTTTCAGATTTTGTGTCTCGAATATTTTAATTGATGAAGCAGCTGCATAGGTGCAGCCATACTGGTAGCAAACAGAAGAGCATCATTGCTTGTTGAACCCTATGCGAAACCCATGCATTGTAAAGCAGAACAATATTATTCGAATAATTAGTTTGTATGGATGCCTTCTCGTGTTTGTACTATATTTGCTGGCGGTCGCTCTAATATACACTAAGAAGAAGCTGGTCAAATATTTACGGATTCCATGGGCAATTACCACAGCATACAGCTATAACTCGATTCGGACTCAGCGAGGGGAAAATGGCACAGCGGTAGTTAGAAAATAAATTAATGCACTGTAGAATTACTCAGTAAGGCAGATAGGTGAATGTAGGTTTCTTTACGTTCTGACTGAATCGGGTTACTGCTCAGGCAAGCAGAAGTAAAGCAGGATTTTTTGTGGCAATCCATACCCTATCCCGTGCTGTAGATATATACGAAAAACATCTATAGATTATCGATCTGGAGTTGCGTTGTAACTTTGTGAGCCCAGCTATAGACCACCGTGCTGATCTTAATGCATATATTATGCACATGGAGACTGATGCAATACAGTAGTAGGCAAGGCGGTAGTCCGTTGACGATTCATATACTCACTCATTTTTCTGAACCCAGATCTCTTCAACGAATAGGCGTTACTTACTTGATTAACACAAGTTAAAAACGAATGTTTAACGGAGACTAATCAGACATCTCTAAGGCTTTCTAAGGATTAAGTGTGATAACTGACTACATTAAAATAATGCTAAGCGAGTAGAACTTACCTTAACGTACTTGACAAAATAGGCAAATACGAAACTTGTAAATTATTTTTTTCAAAGAAATCTCTAAACCTCACTTACTGTCTTCGTCAACTGCTCTCCTAAGGGTCATCGTGAACTCACTCAAAACATAGGCAGTCACTGCGTGAGTACGATTATAATTATATTTTGCTATTTTGTATAGTTCACGGATCACAGCCAAAGTAACACTTACTGTTGTATTGGTAAAATTCGAGTTAATCTGTTTATATATATATATATATATATATATATATATAAGCATTACTATGTCCTCTATTTGAGAGATGTTTGCTTAAGTAGAAAGTGAACCATTGCTACCAGAACGTAAAGCTGTGATAGGATAAAGAAATTTACCTTCAGTTCAATTAAGTTCCAGTTCATCTTACCACTAAATGTTCGTGCGATCACGAGTGATAGCCCCTGCAGTCTATCGGATCGCTCCCGTATTTTATATTGCCCTGGAAACCTTTTCGTCTCGGACCTTATATCTACTTAGACGTAACCACCGCCAACCGTGCAGACAAAACAGAAGCCTTTGACTGTTGAACTTTGGTATTTTGCACCGCACAACTATTAACATGAATCTGGGGGCAACCGGTAACCGGGGTTGTTCTCTGGGTGAGAACGAAAATCATTGCAATCTGCCGGACATCGAACGAAGTTGCAATAGCTCAAATGCAGTAAGTTAGTTTGCTAACTCACTGTTGAAACTATTGGGAAGCTAACATAGCCGCAGACACAGCAGCATCAGTAGACAATGGCAATGAGAACCTACTTAGCAACATTCTGAGAATTTTCCAACCTTGCAAGTATAATATTAAGTATTCTAGTCGAACAAAGGTTGTAAAGGAATCATAAGTGATGTATAAAGCTTCTATTCGTTTCATCTTATTGCCGTATCGGCTGTTTAACTGGCGTACAGTGAAAACTTGGGACATCTATACATGTGCTCATATAAATAAAATGAAATAGTATATGGGTGACTGGAGCAGCTAAGCAGTGAATTAGTAATTCAATTATGTACATTAGGTCTGACTGAACTTTTCGAGTTTTATGTTCCGTAGTGCCGTTGGAAATTCCGGATGGCTGGGTATTAGATTTAACTGTACCTAAATACGGTATCTTTCCATTAGGCAAATCTCTCTCGAAGCAGAACACACCTAAGAAATCAGTTGACTCTAATTTGTCGTTATACAGAGTCTGAATCTACTGAAATATTGAGTAGCAGCCGTTATTTTACTTAGATAAATGTACAGTATGGGCCATTGGCACGACGCGATTATATACACTCTACATTAGCACAGCATATAATACGATTACCATCGTTACTTTTCATAGGAACTGCAGTTAGTGGAGGTGTTGCCGGAATATGCATTTGGTTAGTGATATTTCCCGCGGACCTCGTCAAGTCAAGGATGCAGGTTCTTGATTCGCCGGATGTGCCAAAAGCTTCCACTTGGCAGGTACGTATTATACATACGTACGTCATTACTCTTGTTGTTCGCCGACTTTTCGTTGGCTTATTGAGGGTTCGACGTCCTAGTTCTATTAAATGTTAAAAAATATTATAAAAAGAAAAAAAACGACGTACTTAGTTTTATTAAATGAGATTCAGTCTAGTTCTTGCGATATCCTCTATGAGAAAGACAAAGCCTCTGAGAGCTCTGACTAATGATTAAAGTAGACATTAAGTTATGAAGCTTTGAGAAATATCCTTATATTTACCTTATTATTTATGAACATGTTACGTTAGTTTGCGAGTGCTGGCCGTTTTTATGTACAATGATTATTTCTAGTCAAATGTACAGTGGTACGTATCTAACTAAAGCCTATTTATATTCAGGATTTCAATAAAGGTCAAGTTTGTCAGATTGGTGCTTCCAGCTACTTATACTTTAGAAGGAAATTGCCGTAAAAGCCATATCTGTGATCCAGAGTTTCTATTATCGTACATATCCAAACGGGACATTAGAGCAGTAAAATATACGTAAAAAGGATATTGAACTTACCCGACGAAACGAGTAACTACAGGCTATACATGGTCTGTAGCTATTATTGTGTACTACCACTTATGTGATTGCGAGTTATTTTCATCTTTTTGGTGTCCCAGCGCTAAATTGTACAACATCTTTGCTGTGACATAGATACAAGGTTTATAAGTGCTTAATCTCAGAACGCTGCCAGCGACTTAAGGTTTATCTTCCGGGCTTGTCTAAGGTGATCGGGCATGAAATTTCTCACAAGGCACTGACACCACCTAATGTTAAAACTGATAATGGAACTGAATGGAAAAGAAGACTTGAGAAGCTTTTAAATCTGTTGATTACAATATGAGCACACGATGCGACACTCGATTTGTCACAGAGGCTCATCAGTCCTATAATGTTACTCGTGTTTGAATTACTATGTTGCCTGCGCTAGCGTAAATACTATTACAGCATTTGCCCGTAATATATTCAAAACACATAGGGGCAAATAGTAGCAGTCAAGTTTTGCTCATTTCAGGAAATTTGCAGCCAGAAGGATTCAACTCGCGTACATAAGAGCGAAGAGTGTTTGTGATTATATATCTCAGATGTACCAATTAAACTAGTGTAATTTATTTTTCCTGGAACTAAGATTTAGCATAGATATTCATAAATTTTAATTATTAGATAAGTGTAATAATCGTAAAAAATATAAGGAGGACTTGATAGACGTTCTAAATTCAGACATCTCTTCCTAAAAGTTCGAGACATGAGTTTACTTACTAGTCGTACTTATTGTGCGTCCGCTTTCGATGTTTTCTCACGCCTTTCGTCTTTAGTAGTCGACTCTTTTGTATATAGATAAGCGTGTTTAAATGAAAACAGCTTCGTAACGCGCTACTTTCTGGATGCAACTAAACCGTGTAGAAAATTTGATTGGAATTCACAGCAGGAGGATAAGAGGTTTGCACAACGAATAATCTGCTTGATCTGTATGTAGTGGTCGCGTTTATGTCATATTATGCAATATACCCTAAGCGTGATAAAACAGTGTTCATTTCAATAGTCGACTTACGTCTGTTAATATCAGTTTCCACTCTAGAAAATAGAATTCATATTATGTGTACGCATTCGCTATGTAGCAACATATAGAAATCATAATTCCCCGCATGCGCTATCTGTCGTTGTTAGCTTAACAAATAGAGCATGTATGAAATTAAAATTTGAAGCTTGTTATTAGCATCGGCTTCATGACTTTAACCTGAAACTCATTGATGATGTGAATGAAACATGAAAAGGAATAGTTTGAGGTTAGCATTAAACTGAATGCTAATTTCGAACTGTGCAGGCCCTTACTCGAACAGCTCCTATCTTAAAGTCGATACTATCTAAACGTAAAAGGCCACCATTTTCTATTCTTAATATGCTTTCTTTTTTCTCGCTGGTGTTTGGTATTTCAAGTTGCTACTATTGTCCTAGCTTCATGAACGACAAAACGCCTATGGTGCCAAGAATAGGTGTCGAACGTTCCTGCCCATGCAGTATTTAGACCTATTGTAATCGACTCATGAATGTGAAAACGATTTTTAGGCAAATTTTCGTAATAGTTTCCTTGGTCTAGTTAGTATTGCTTTTTTGAATAATTGATGATTTTGAATAATACATATTTTTTTTTATCTAGTGCCACTATGTCGATGGAAGGCAGCTGATAAGTAAAGCGATTTAACTTTTGTTATTGCTATCGACGCTATGTTAGGTAATCCAAAAAATCTGCACATCCTACGTAACAAAAATACCTCCATGATATAATAAGTAAACTGCTAACAGCTCTGTCGAATAAAGGTAACAACGACTGGGCAGACACTAAATCATTAAACACAAGCAAGTCGTATGCGATCTGTTTCGCGCGAAAGCGAATCTCTCGCTACGCGAAAAATTGCACTTCGTGGAATCAAGTCCCATCTTAACATCTTTGCTAATATACATAGCTACTAAATATTACACGCCATTAGGATGCTTTATGTGTAACTGGACATAAGAAAGACCTAATGAGATTCTACGCTTTCAACTGGAAAACTTGGAAAGTTACCTCTGATGATAAGCTTGTCCTACATATGTATCGCCTCATGAAAGCCCATTCCACCATTTGGGAAGCGTTTTCGTTAACATCGAGCTTATTAGTTCAAAAATTCAGTTTCTCAGCCTTGAAATGACTGGGCAGTTTAGGAATAGGATGTGACCTAGCAGTATTGTACAGCCACATCGCAAAGCTACCTTGTTGTATGTTTACTTCGTGTCTATTAGCCTAATTTACCCGAAGTGGGACTTGGAAATTTCGCGTCCAAAAAAGCTGAGATAAGACGAATATACTAGTAAAGGTTGAGCAAAAGTGTATTAAGCTTGTCGACTTAAACCTACAGTTTATACATATGTTTATACTTAAACTAATTATTACCAAAGCGAAAACGTACTCCATAAGGACAGGTCACGAAACGTGCTCGTTCCAATGTTACGCATAGCAGTATATGTATGTGCAGTAGGAATAGTGTATTCATGGTCTTCTATCAGCCAAAAAAGAAAAAAGAAATTTCGAATTATGCATTTAAACACTCAACTAAATACAAATCGTTGACGATTTTTAGTAGACTAGCTAAACGGTGGAAAAGCGCGATTGGTGTTGTTTGATTAGTGCGGAAATTCGCTTTTATGTATTAACTGTGACACGTCCCGCCCGATGCGTTGTTGTAAATGTTACCTCAAGGGTTGATATGCACGACTTAATATGCTCGTTCCAGCAATTATAACAGTACAGAGAAGCGCTGCTAACAGCACCTACTGTAGAGCTGAATGTTTTCAATTAGGGTGATATTCGTTTGCGCCTGCCAATTGGCTCCTTCCGGCGATATTACAGTAATAGATGCCTTAGGGATTCTCTGTCATATTTAACATTTTTGCAAAATGATTTCAATCGCCTACACCACTATCGTGAGAACCTGAATTAGTATGTCGCTCACTCAATGAAAAATTCGGGATAAACAACGGGATCGGAGGCCGAATGTATATTTAGGTGGTCAAAACGGTATTTTTTATAGGATAGCGGATTGCATACACATATCTGCCTTACGGTGAGTTTTCGATCCAAAATACACGTATTTACAACAGACGAATTGGCTTTGTCACGCTTTGGTTAGCAAAATGGGTAGGTAATAGATGATACGACACAAACGACTTCTAGAGACTTCGGCAAGCTGTTGCGCACGGTTGCGCGATTAGGGGAGCCCAGATAGTTGCAAAGTTACAATGTAACGCTAAACAAAACGCAGCGTTTTCTTACGTTTCAGGTGGCGCTTAGAATTTTTCAAGCTAGCGGGATCAGAGGTCTCTATAGTGGACTCGTACCTACATTGGTGAGGACGTTTCCTGCAACAGCAGTACTCTTCCTGGTTGTCGAGAGCACAAGAAAGACTCTCGGAACTTAGGTAGCACTTCGGTTTCTATGATCGTAAGGCAATCACTTGGTGTGTATCTGAGTGCGCGTACGAAAAACGATGAAATTGCATAAAATCTTTCTGATTACAAAGCGCAGTCATAAGAGCGCGAATAAAATTAAATCTGCGGGAGGATATAACCAGTCTTATCAGCTATATACGCCTCTATGTCATGTTGACTTTATGAAGGTCGTCAAACCTACAACAAAATCGCACACGGACTAAATAGACTATTTTCGTCTTCGATCATTGAAAAGTGTTTTTTGTGTAAAATGATGTACTTCGTTAAGTGAACGGGATATAAATTGAATGTCAAAGTATTTGATACCATTTAAATAGTCTCTAATATTACATATTATAGATTTTAATTACGCTTGCGCGAAATTTATAAAAGCGCTGCGGTCGTTAAATGACGATGCGCTGGGCAATCTTTGTACAGTCTCTGTCTTCGTTTTGATCAATCTTCGTTTGATTGAAATTCCGCATTCAACAAAGCCGTCTAAAGAGACATTTCCAGAAGCTTCCAGAAACGACTTTTGGTATCGGCTGTAAGAATCGCTTTCGGTATCAATACATGGGATGTACTGGTAAAGTGTATTGCGTGTTCAATGGCGCGACAGATGATAGTCCAAGAAGCCGGTGACTACACACGATACAGGCCGTAATACTTTAGCATCGCATAGCACAGATAGAGCCACTGGTATTCGAAGTTAGGCGAGGATCACCCTACAAAACGACCTCGTAAATGCGATGTTCAACACAGGAGTGCCTTATTACATTGGTTTGTACAAAACGGCATAGCTATATAGAGTGATATATATGTTAGTTCACTTAATTTATCGGTGTTATTTAGTTTCAGTAGTTTTAAAATAAAATGAATAAGTTAGAAGATAATAATAAAATGCTAAACAAAATCAAAAGGATAAAATCAATTGCTATATAATATCCGGTACGGATTTTCGCACAGAATCATGTCGTAGGGATAAAACGATGTTGTATCGGAAGATAGATAGTTACGTAGTCTGTTTGATTATCTTTAAAAGTACTCATTTTGTTGCTCCCCATGATAACGTGAAATGGTAACGTGTTTTTCTATTAGACTCAGGAACATGTGGTGATCTAGATTTGAATCCACACATTCGGTTTTGTCATGGGAGCGAGTTGCCTGAAGCAATTCCTAAGGCCCAAGTACTGGACCTAAAACTCAGCACATTAAATTAGTTAGTGCAATACAAAAAATAATCGTGAAGAATGTCCGTTTCCTAGTCTTAATTTTGAGATGGTGATGGAATAAGGGAAAATCAAAGATAAGCAAGCTCCCCTTGGTAGCACCCAACAGAAGCTGAATCTATAAGATAATGGCCACGAAATTTGATGACTATTTAAGTTGATTGCGTAAAGTTATGATCACTCATATATTTATGACTATTACTCGAACTGAATAGCAAAATGTAACGCCTCTCGTTAACCGCTAGTCGAATAAAAACGAGCTCTTCGGTGAATATCGCAGACTTGACCTATCTTGGTTGCTTTGATATTATCAAATCCATATCTAAATTTATGGCTGTTTAAGTCCGTTTGATGAGTCCATACAAGGTGGGTTATACAACAAAGCTTTTTCATCGGACTACAATAAGAATGGTACTAACAAGGCGTCTACATAGGTAAACGGACGTATCATTGTGTTGACCGATTTTTCGTGTTTGCAGCCAAAGGTGCATCGTTGCATGACGCCGTATGAGCCGGACACTGTCTTGACAAAAGATGTGCCGCGTTATAATGGCGCTATTCACTGTTGTACCTAGTATTTCCTTTGGCTTTAGCTGCTGCAATTCCCATTGCACGTTATTATCATGGACTCTATATGCGCGCCTCGCGCTTATCCCACCCGTCGAATGGACATCTAGGTCATCGATCACGGTAAAAATATTACCCGCCTGTAAGAATTAGGCGCCACAATCGCGGTTTTAACCGTCTGCTCGAACTGGGACTCTCCCCTTCTCTGATTCCCCGTTTTCGTTCTAAGCCAAGATAGTTGGCAGGCTATGCACCTTAGCGGGGTAAGTTTTCAGAGTCCAAATGCACGTTAAATAAGACAAGGAATTAATGACAAACGTTAAGATAGATGAAGCTAAATCGAGTGTGAGGTAGAAACCTATGTAAAAAATGATACAAACTACGTTTAGTATTCTGCCAAGTGCTTAATGCCAAGTGCACTATCTACAATAGCTTTATATTTTAGTCAGTAATGTGTTTGCCCGAATACGAATAAACCTTTGATCTAAATAAACCTAACCTATCCACAGGAAAAGGCGACGGATACGCTAACTGATTGACTGGAAGAAAAGTTGTTACTTCTTGATATTTGTTAGCAGGTCAGCTCTTATGGATTTTGTTCCACTCAACGATATGTTGCATATTCTACAGTGTGTACGTATGTACGTACGTTTATTTTGACCCTTATCCCTTTTCACGTTTAACCTACGTTATATATTCACTGTTGTGTTTATATAACACACATACTCCAGAGCTCAAATGGCAGTACGTCATCGAGATTCATCGATTGAAGCCCGATGTTTACAACCCTCATATCAGTCCCCCTGATGCAATGACCGCAGGCTAGAAATAACGTAATTGCAACGGATTGTATTCCGGACACAGTTACTCATAGCTGTGCGCCAAACGATACAATATGTTCACTACCATGTCTGCCGCTAAGTTTGTCTGAGAAATACAATGTTGACAAAAAGACGACGCACCACACATTAGCTATATGTATATATAGTGTGTGAGAGAGAGAAAGAGAAAGGCGTTTAACCTTTTCAAGTAAAATAGATAGACATATAATCCGTGTACGACGTATCGCTGATAAGTCGTTTTTTAGGGCGTTGCATTGTATGAACTATACCGTCATTGTTGTAGCAAGCAAACTCAACCTTCACGTGGTGTAATATGTGATCGCCTGGGGATTTTCTTGAATCAATATGTGCGGAAACGAGGGCAATGTTGCGACTTGCATCTTTTATTGTATCACACGTATCTCTAATGAACCAAAGCTAAATTTGGATGATGACAGTCATCACCGAGATGGCGCCACAAGGGTAACTTTACACACACCTACCAACGCGTGCTGAATACTTTTATACTGCTGCTTTTTACGTACTGTACTAAGTATAAGAGCTCTTGGAACTTATACTCGAAGTAACCTAGCTGACATTCTAAGAATAACCGGCATTCGCAACAAGACAAGGATTTTAATTATGCATTTAGATTCAATGCAGACGATTGAATATTTACGCAAGTTTAAATTTTCATGGATAAAACCTAAACGATACATCTTTGTTCTTATTAGAACCTTGTTAGAAGTATATATTACTAGCATATACCAAAATAGATCGCGAACTTTTCAACATGAAAGCTAAAAGGCACTACAGTTGCAAGAAGTCAAAAAAGAAAAAACCGTCAGGTTATTACTCGTTTCCCAATTCAGCACAAATTATATACAGAACTTAACGAGAGGTGTAGGTGTGATAAGAAAAATCGTGACAAATGTGTACATATATAGCAGCTAGTTGCTCGCTAGCACCCCCGTTTAGGAGCTTGGTACATTATCGATTGGTTCGGCAGCCTAAGCACTTGTGTCGCAAAGTTCTCAGCTCACGAATGCTACAGTCGAGCAAATAATGAAACAACCTTGTGATTTACTACATCATATATCTTGTTGTTACGTATTTATATGCAAATTTTTTGTTGAAACGTTTAGTTGAATGTATACCATCAAAACTAGGTGATAGTTCTATGTATTAAAAAATAGTGGGAATACAAACCGGTGAAATGTTTCTGTTCTAAAGAATATAACGGGTCTGTAGTATGTGTGTTAATGTCGCAAGATGTTAGCCCTGTATAAAAGAGGAATTATGATGTACATAAGGATAGTACACTTATTTGAAGCGCGTCCAGAAATATCAGATATATTGAGCCTTACGCTCCCAGTATATGTGACTTCTGCGTGATCGGTATTTACAGTGGGCATTCAGAAGTTGTATGCTTTGAAAAAAAATTACACAAAAACCCCTAATAGGATAGGAGGAAGAAGATTCATTGGGGCTTATGACTCCTTTTTATCGCTTCGTATAGGTGAACCTATTATAAGGCGTCATGGCCTGAACGATTTGTCGATGTTCTTTGGAACACTGTTCTCAACGCTTAACACAGCTCATTGAATTCGCTGTATCTTTCATAGGGGTGTGAAGTCGAAGAACACGCCCTCGACTGTGTCTCTGATAAACGGCAGGGCAATGTTTTGCCAAAGCGTGGTCATGCATCTTGTTAGTTTTCACCTTCTCAAGAGTCACCTCGAAGCTATCTTCTGAGGCAGCACGCCTCAGACGCCGGTGATTCAGTTCTCTTTCATGTGTAATCTATATCTTTTCGCAATAAGAACCTGTTGTCAACGACACTTCTACAATTTGAATCTAGCTTGCGTATGATATCTATGTGGGTGATTACTGGAGGTACGATCGTGGGCAAAGGACAGATAGCCTCATAATCAAAAGATTTTCCGAGACGCAAAGCAGTATCATTTCATATAAAGTTGTAGACAACATACATGCATGTACTGACATCGTTAAAAGGACGATGTTTGACATTATTATGAGAATCCGATTTATTACCATGACTTTATACGTATCCAGATGAGTTTCGCTAGAAGCGAGGATGTACGTACTAGTTAGATTAATTGTTATAATATAAATATATAAATTTCATGTTAATGGTTAAGAGTAAGATTTGTTTTAATATATATATTAAGGTCCGTGATTCTTTTTTATGCAAATAGATACCTGAAGTCTGTTCGACAGGTGTATTGAACACTGGCGTATTTCTGGCGTTACGAAGGTCGGTTCTATATACGTAAATGTAGATACTAGATAGCGAGACCTTCAACTGTCTACGGTTGTGACACATTCAATTAGACAGACAAACGGGCAGCCTATTCCAGTCGTCACGGAACTATTCGCGTGATTGTGCGGCGCTTGCCTACTAAGTTTAAGGATTCGTGAGGTCGTCTAGGTCCAGAGCCTAGCTCGTAACTGAGAGGCCAGCAGACAAAAGCAGCAACTGTACCAGTAATCAAGCTCGAAACACATCTGTTGTAGAAATACGCAAATAATTTTTGTAATTTGTCCAGTATTTAGCAGCGAGACGATATAAGCGAACTATATCGTAGTTGCATTCATTTTAGTTGCGTACAGCCATATCTGTGGCTTATCTCACCTATGATATGTCACAAACGGTCAGCTATAGCCAAATTGGGCGCTACGAATAAACTAATAAACACGAACAAACGACACAGCCCGACGATAGGGGGCCCACCATTACTACTGCTGCTTCTGATGCTATACGATTGGATAGAGAAGGGTATCGCACCTCTCAGCTGCCCTATCGTGATCCTATTATAAATGATAATAAATTAAAAATTCAAACGCCAACGTATTATCCGACAGAATTGATATAGATGAATATGCATTTATAAAATAAGGTCGCTGTGATCGAGTGAGGCTATCGGTGAAGGCTGTAAACTATTATGGTATGGGCGTGATACTAACCGTAACAGGTAAACGCATACGGTGCCATTCGTAATGTTACAATATTTAAATACGAGTGCCGTCATATTAGCGTACATAAATAACAACAATCATTATCACTCTTGTACAGAAATACTAGCAGTCTGTAGAGATAAATATTCGTCGTATTGAGAGCGATATGCTTAACGCCCTGGATTTGTTGTGAGAAGCTTCCAGGACCCGTGTTTGTCATGGACAGTATCTCCGAGCAGCCTGAGAGGTACTTTGGGCTCAGTGACCAATAAATACAGTTCATTTTTTATTGTTTCTTGACAACTTAGAGACATGAAAAATATCATATCAATCTGTAGATAATGAAGTATTTTTGTCTGCAATTGTTTAACTTCTATCAAGTGAAGCTTCGAAATGTTTTTTCTGTCAATACGTACCGTGCAATCTTGCCGACCTACTGCGGTTGGCTGCCTACAGTGGCCCAAAACAACGTCTTCCTACATTACTTTTACCGATGTACTTTTGTTGACATACCTCTAGACGATTAAGGGATAGAATAAACGAACAAAGGCTCAACAATATAGAGTACTTATTTTTGGAAAAATGTGGCGTGACTTTTCAAGAACAGCACGTTCATCTCTATTAGCCTATTAGTCAACAAGCAGACAAATCGAGACGACTGCCCTCTTTTGAATCCTATTCGTAATCGTTACAGATGTTTGAAATAGATTTTGTATATAATCTGTGCACATTTTGTTCATGTACAGCCGTGCCGTACCCTGCTGCATGCTGCTCAAACCTACTAAATCTATCCTGCATTGAGATGTGAAGCTCCACTCACATAGGAATTATGCAAATGAACATGCCATAGCCAAAAAAATATGCCCTTAATAACAATCATCGGGCGTTTTTCTATAAGCTTCACGATTTCGTTGCAGATAATATGACCAATTCAGTGAGTTGGACCAATAAAAATATGAGTTAATCTATGTTCAACAAATAATTTACTACCATTATTTTAATATTATTAAATGAGAAATATCTGCGCTATGGGTGTAAGCTTCACTGAGTCATTGAATCGCACAGAAGCGCATATAAATATAAAAGTTCTATTTACAAGGCATCCTTTGCGCCGATTGGTTCAATAAAGGGACGCTTAGTAAATTAACTGGCATTATCAGTTGTAGGTACCTTAGCTACTTGATATAATTTAGTAACATGTGATGGTGGTGCTGTCGCGTCGTAGTAGTTAGCGTCGAATATTTTGTAGGAACAAGGGCCAACTAGTGCCCCTCTGTTTTTAATATACAAATCACGGACAACGTTAGATGTATAATTAGCCTACGCCATTTACATTACAATTTTTGTCTATAGTACGTTATCTAGAGCAAGATTTCACCATTTTTTAGGCTAAGACGAACATGAAGGTTATGTCTATGTGCGCGCGTAACTGAAACGTTTTAGGAGTTAACTAAAATATAAGATAAACTGTTACAAGAAGGACTTACGTTCATTAGTGCTCTTGAGCGTTCATGTCCATGTCATGTCATCAAATACGAATTTTATTAAAGGGTACACACATTTTCGCTTTTTTGCTTAACAGTGAATTTTGACATTCCAAGTTGCTGAGCTCGCTTCAGCATATGGTAGAGAAGCCAACTGTAATAAGGTCCGATGAAGCCTCAAAGAAAGAATTTTACAAGG
Organism: Varroa destructor; assembly: GCF_002443255.2. NCBI lineage: Eukaryota > Metazoa > Arthropoda > Arachnida > Mesostigmata > Varroidae > Varroa > Varroa destructor. Next base: position 12,080,363 of record NW_019211456.1, read on the forward strand.
CAGATGTGGCTTTTTTTGCCAGTTGGCAATGGGTAGTATCTACACATATGAAACCTTTGTCATTTTGTGGCTACATGTGTTCTTCTTCATTTTTTGCACATCTTATTTGGGCACAATTTTGGCGAGCATTTGATGGTGACAATTTCAAGGACCCTTTTTCGCCACAAATCCGTCGTTAATTACTCATTTATATGATCCCTCGTCATAGATATAAAGCACAGAGAAGTTTCGTATTTTACTGACTACTAAATGGACTTTGAGACTTCATTTTCGAATTGGGCTCACGGTTGAGGGGATTTAAGGAAAATTACTACTCAGTCAGAATTCAAGTTTACTTCATCGGACGAACGCTCTGAGAACAGACCTTAACTAACGAAAGGTAACTCTCTTAATAGAAATGTAAGTTAATTACTATAGAGTACTGTAGAGAAGTAGTGCCTGCAAACGTTATTTGATTCAATTTGTAGAATTGCGGAAATACCCAAAGTTCTGAAGATCATTCGAAAATTTATTGTCACCTCTCGACAGCAGGGTGGCAACAAACTCTATCTGATGACAGCATATTTACGGTGAACCCTACGATCCAACATTACGCGGCTGGCTGGTGGTCTGAACGCTCACGTGAGATCAAATAAACACCTAGGACTTCCGAAGAAATATAGCTATCAAAAGATGAATCGGCCTCTCGACCGCACAAGCTGCTTGCCTGACGTGACCTGCAATTGACATCTGTCTCGGATTTAGCACATCGATAACAAGCTTCGAGCCCAAAGTTTGCGCTCACAGTCAACATGATATCTACCATTAGTTTGCCTGTTGTATTGAGCTGTGCATGTCAAGCTTTACTGGAAGTATGTATTCGACTGAGCGAATTCCATAAAAAAAAATTATCCGGAATCGGTCAACGGTCGAAATTGATTCCATGAGATAGCTCGATATTTCTCTAATGTGACCACGGTAGGAATTCTGGACAACATTGAAGTTAGTCGATCTTCTGCGTGCCTGGCGCTTGTTCAGGATTCTTTTGTGAACCTTGTCAGTTTAAGCCTAAGTTCTGCTGAACATCGGTGATGAAATTTTCTCTCGACCCAATATTCGACACAACTTGATTTTGGCATATCCGATTTTTCAGTCGAGACTACGTATTATAGAATAAAGTAAATAAATACGCGAACACCTGCTAATCCAGCAGACTTAAGTAATATATATACCGTATTGCTGTGAATTGTAGTAAATCCACCGCAACACCATTCCGCAAACGATTATACCGCTGCAATACAAAGCGTAATTTGACATCAACGAATTTAGGCTAAAAAGTATTAATAATTCTAATGCGCTTCGGGACAGGATGCACAATTATCACGCTTTGGGCAATCATCTTTGTAATGTGGAAGTGTTTACGGTATTCCGAATAACAGACTGCTTGGAATGTTTCCAAACGTATGAGCCCACAAGCTCAGCAAATGTCTAAAAACCAATGGTCTTAATTAACTAGCCACCCTTTGTACGTGTGCAGAGAACCTGGAGAATACCCCCCCCCCCCTTTTGACGGACAACCTGAGTTTGGTGATAACCGTCTAAAGAAACGGAGGAAAACGGCTTACAAACAGCTTGAGGATGGGCCAAAACTATTGACTACAGCCACAAAACCGTCATTAACCGTCCCACGTCCATTTGGTTTAAAGGGAAACTTGGAATTTTCTGAATCCAAAAAGGAATTACGGCTTAATGCTTCATCTCAACATTTCACCTGGTATTGAGCATAAGCGGCCACAGTTGGGGACGAGAAGTGATGTCTGTTCGCCAATATTAAACTAGAGACCAAGATCGATGGCTTTAGGCAAGACGTCAGAGATCAGGGAATAACCAGATCTTCAGCTAAACAAACAAGAGTTGTGTTTTACATTTGGTGCAACTGCAAGGGCTTGGTTCACTGTCAAATACTTTCTACTAACGATATAGTTGATCTGCACGTTTATTCAGCGTAGTTGCATCGGATCAACGAGGTTATTCAAGAAAAAAGGCATGACAGACGAGGTCAAGTCGTCCTCTACCAGACCAACGCAAGGCCGTATACGGCAAATATCGTCAGAATTGCCCTCCTGGACTTCGAATCTGGAGGTTTACCCTCTATATTTTCCCACGCTTTTGCCATCGGATTTTCGCCTTAGGGCAACCAGCTTCGATATAGGTCAAGAGCTCAAAGTGTGGTTGGGAAGTTTTTTAAGAAAAAAACCCGCCATCTTCTGGGCAGACGGCATATAGTATTTGATGAAAAGACAAGAACAAGTCGTGAACATTGAAGGAAGGAGGATACGTCCCACAATAATTTATTATCGCAGAAATAAAAAAAAGAGCGTGGGCTTTCCTCAGTAAAAAAAAATTGCCAAAACCGTTATTCCGGCCTAATGCGTTTGTAGGAATGCGTAGTCAAACATTTTTTGGTTATCTTCTAAGCTAAAGCCCTTCCTGCATACTTATCGGCCTTGCCTACTTGCTCATCTGTAATGCTAATTCTAAATCGCGTACTCAGAAGTTTGTCAAGGCCCGACGGCGTTCTTTGTGAAGAACAGGCTCCTGCATATATGCAATTTCAAAAAGTACTTTAGTTTCGATTGTTTTGTTATCACATCTGAAGATGAAGGGATAGTTTAAAAAGGCCTGGTACAGCATATCCTTTGTTTTACTGCCTTGAAATCAAATAAAATTAATATTGGTCAGGCACTATTTCAAACGGATACCGTTACATCTCTGTATGTTCAACAGGCAAACACGCAACACACTGCATTTTAACTGGGGCATAAATCATTAAAAATCTTATGACTACCTACTATAACGAATGTATGGACACATCGTTTTCAATTTAGAATTCTAGATTCCGAGGGATATTTTAAGTGTGCCGGCTGTCGAAGCCATATCCCTCGAAAATTTTACCACTACTGCTAACTGAGTTCATCGAATTTCAATAAATACAATACGACAATAAGCAAATTGAAGGGATACACGTGCATGAGAAGTACGCTCACGTTTTAAAACAGTATAGTTGTTTTAGACATAAAGAGATACAAATCAATACGTTCGCTAAAATCTCCAACGAAATTTAAAGTTGTGACGGATCGTTGACTACTGTTGATCAAGGACGCAAACGCCGCCGCCAACTGTCAAATTGTCAGTGCTAACTCCTCATTAATTCACGCATCTTCTTCAACTTTATAGCCCTTGTCATTGCGTTGTTCTCATCTTAATGGCCTCGCACTGGTTTTACCCTTAGAAGGAGCTACAGCTTATGCCACAGTTGCAGCTGCTGCTCCTTGTTTAGCTGACCGCCTATCCTATTCCAGCTTGTTCTATTCACGCATGCAGTGTGCGCCTTTGTTCCCCTTCCCTTTAGGGAGCTGCATCGGAGTTACCTCGCCTGCGCTGTGTCCCTTTCCAGTGCGAGGCTCTCTCCACTTTTCGACGAGCCCTTTCCGAGCGCTGGTCGGCGCTAGGGCGAGTGCCAGGTCATTGCCTCCCTCTGGCAACTGTATCAGTGACGTCCAGACTTGCGGGGTGCGCGCGAAACGTAAGGGTTGCAAGCAAACCAAACGCATATCATCATCATTATCACTAAGCGGCGAAACATACGAAACACACAGTGAGGCACGAAAAGATATATACACACGTTCAAGAATAGCACAAAATAGTCGGCACAGATCCAGAAGAGTAGGCCAGCGAAAGAAGCAGGTGGACAAACAGGCTACCTCGCCAGCAGCGCGGAAAAGCAGCATAATCAGGCGAAGGAAGCCTTCATCGTACTGACTAGTCATGCCACTGTAATTAGTGTCATAACCAGTGCTACCTATCAGTAAGCGACAAATGCAGATTCCTGCTTGAGCTGGCCTGCCATGTTCGCCTGTGTGCTGGCCTTGTTCCGGTTCACCGTTTCTTCATCTGTACTGTGGCTTGTGCTTTCTGCGAATACTCACGCTTGTAATTGTCTTGAGAGTCTGTTCCTATCAGCACCAACTGCCCTATGTGTCGCCAGACTAAATACTAGTGAAGTGCTATCCCGTTGCTAATATCACTATGTGATCGTTGCTTTAGCAGTGGCTGCTCCTGATGCCACGGTCACAGCTCGTGTCGCTGCTGTTCGACTAGAGTGAGTCACAGCTGACTAAAGAGGCAACAACAAAAACAATTACTGTCATAGCAGATTAAAGCTGTTTGTAGCGTTGCGTTCACTGCTTTCGTGGTTGTTCTTAACGCAAAAGAGGCAGAAGAACTCAAAGGTGAAAGCGGTGTTTGTGCATAAATCTCCGGATCGTCGAGTCCTATTTTGAGTTCGCGCAGACCCTAGCGCGCATCAGTCCAACAACAGCAGCAGTAAACCGAACATCGCCGTAGCACTGGAAAACTATCGGCACTTCGTGTGCTACCGATTAGCGATGACCGCACTTGTCGGGATAGTCCTAAACACAGGAGGAGTACCGAAGCCTGCCCAAGCTTAAACAGGCTCATTCACTGCAGAAGCACAGATACACAATGAGTAGTAGCGGCAACGACGGCTATCTGACGGCTGTGTCCAAGTTGTTGGCAGTAGAAATGGTGCTACTGTAGGGTAGAAAAAAACAAGTATACGATTTTCGGTGGGTTCTTGACGTTGCTGTATCGTTAAGTTCCTGTTGTTCGTTATGGTCAAACGGTAGATAGATGCTTGTTGTTGCTGGCGCTAAGACCAGCCACTGTTGATCGATCGGGAACACTGGTCAGCGTTGGTATACAGTCAGTCAATTGCAGAGCCCCGAGGCGATACTCCGGCTGGGTTTCGGAACTCGCTTCTTTGAGCGCCGAAGCTAATCAGCTAGTGCGTGATATTGCCACTGCCTTCTGGCAACGACACCACAGTTAGATTTGAGCGTCATCGTCGTTCATGTTGCTTGTCCTACTGCTGCCACTGCCGCCGCCGTCGAAAACAGCGGATGGTCCTGACTCCAGTTGTTCGAACACGGTTCTAGCCACCGACTGGAGCTTCTAGCCAGCAGCGGTAGCAGTGCACGTTAAACTGCTCAACAAGCAGGCACAAGCTGATAACACCGACGCCGGCCGATGCGGACCACGTGAATGTCCCCATCCCCACTCCATTCTGCGATACGCTCAACCCCACAACGACAGAAAGCGGCTAACGAGCAATTCAGTGGCGGACCAACAGCCAGTGTAGCATGATGACCATCACTGCAACATACGCTGCTTCCTTTGTAATGTAATAGATCGATCGACGATCAGCGGACCGAGCAGAGCCAAGAGAACTGGCAGTCGACAGAATGAGGCGGTAATTCTTTCGATCATTCGTCCGTGCGCCTGTCCGTCCATCGTAATTCTTTCTATGGCCGATTTCATTTCATATGGAGGCCAAGGGAATGCCGTCCAGAATCCACAATGAGTGAAACAGTCAAAGTGGTCTGAGGTTGTAATTGTATCTGTGTAATTGCAGTTCGACAAAAGCATATATATATATATATATATACGTCAGCTATATTCACATGCAAAAAAACACTCGTAAGAAGAATCCTCTATGAGAAAGGTAGGAGATTGAATAAGAGTTCAGATCAGCCAGCGTCTCAGAGTTACCTACTGCCTATGACCGACTTCGGGATCAATGAGATGTTTGCGAATGAAGAATGGTAGTATCGTACTGAAGAGCAAAGAGCGACAAACCTTACGATCCTTTGGTGTTAGACCTAATTGATCACTTGGTGTCCTGTACCTAGGCCTGGTAAATAATTTGTAGAGTTTCACGGTGGGTAGATTTACTGGCATCGCTTTCGTACGTAGAATATCTGCACATATTAATATACAGGCAAATAGATAACTTCATAAACTACTCCGTGAGCAATCGTGTGCGGTGATCTGTGAATAAATATCTTTACTTATATCTCTTGAACAACGAGAAAACAAATCGTAACAAACAGAATCTTTCACACCGACTTTAGAGAAGAAAACTTCGCGCCCCACCGTTGCTGCTTGGGAATATGAGTCGGATGAAAATGTGCTTTGTGCCTGTTTGACCTCGTGCGTTGTTCGTCGAGCGAAGTGTCCATGAAACTATCTAAATGTAGTTATTGAACTGAGTTGTGAGGAGAACGCCGATCCCGTTGCGCTCATCCGCGCCGTCGGTTCCGCGATGCCTATGGACTCCTGTCCGTATTGGATACAAGTGCGTGGAGTTGTTGCGCGATTTCTGATCAACGTGACTTCGATCTCAGCGATTTTCAGCTACGTTCTTTTGGTGTCAGCGCTATGCGGCGTCGTCGTCGTTGCCGCCGCCGCCGCCGCTGCCGACAGAGTCGATATAGGTGGAGTCGAAACGACCTTGCCCAATCCAACAACAACGGCCACCGAAGTAACCGTTTTATCGCCGTCAAACGGCCCGCCGTCGATTTGCTCGCCGTGTCAGTGCCGCATGTCGAAGCGTGGACCGCTGATGGAGTGCAACGCACTCTCCGAGCCCAGACTTATCATGCCAAACGGCCTGGCACGCCTAAGACGCGTTCTACAACGGCCAGAAAATGTTAACATCAGTGCACTGTGAGTAACGTCAGACGAAAATTAGCCTATTTACTACAAAGTTCTATTACAACACAGTGTGTTGCATTTATGTAAAATATATCAGTTTCTTGTGGGACGCTTGTATGCCTAGATCACAATGCGATACGTTTTGTATGACAAAAAAAACCGGCCTAGATTGTAGGAATTGGCTTGAAAATGACTTGAAATGTAGCCAAAATATGGTTGCAGTATTATCAAAATGGCGATATGAATAATATATTACATAATTGAAAAGGAGCAAATAAGGAGCTAGTGAGTAACTATTTTCATGATAGCCTGCGCAGAATGGCTTTGGTAGTCCTTTTTTTTTATCTCGTAGAATATCGTACCAGATATTCGCTCCGGTATTAGTTACTCGTATTACGTGAGATAGTTGTAAATGCTGCACTTAAACTATTACCGTGCTTCCGATCAGATTGTTTTAGTCTCCTTTAGAAACTATGTCATGTATCTTTTGGTTAGTCAACCTTCAGATCTTGTCCGTTGTTTCCATCTAAGCGGAACACACACGTATTTTTCGTTTATGCAATTAGTTAGACGTCCTCTATTAGTAATGAATTACCATTGATAGTACATATCTAACAAGTCAGACACACAGGCCATTACTAACCGCTCAGCAGACAATGGAGCAGGTTGATATCCTATTGCCCCATTGTGCGATCTTTCTGATAGAGGTTGCCAGCGAATACAGGTTTTGGAGTAAGTTAGGAAATGCAGAGTCGCGGAGTTGACATACAACTATGGACCCCTTCTAGGCATTTTTAGGGTTTATCTTATTTAAATGCGATAGGGGTAGAAATTTTGAGGGTTTTGTGTGTACACGAACAATATTTTTTGTTAGTTGGTACTTCTATCTGCACTCATCTAGTCTGTTTCTTATATAAAGGGATCAGCTTGTGGCTCAATCACTCTAGGCATCAGATAGGGCCTATTGATAACTTTATGAAGTTACTAGAGTTTACTAAGCACCTATGTCGTACAAGAACATAATTGCTGTACGTTGAAATAGATATCATACAATACTAGAGAGTCATTAAATTTTTAACTGCCACAGCAGTTTCAACCGAGCTTGCGATAACCCGTAAAATGTTTACCAATTTGCTTTTAAATATTATGCCATTTTTGCTATCGCTTTAATATTTCTTTTTCATTTAACTTTAGCAAAAATTACTATATGGTGCTTCCCAATCATAGGACGCCTTATCTATAGACTTTTCTTTTCAAAAAAAGACCCATCAGAGAAATGCTCTCACGTTGCATAACGCAACTACGATACAAGTGGTGCTAAAGAAATCTTGTATTCATCAAATTTTTGCTTGAGTAACTTCAGCGTTTAAAATAAGCGATATCGGAGATTAATGTTTCGATTCGTCGAGGTAAAACTCGTTTGGTCTAGGTTGCAGTATTTCAACATGCTTGTGTAAAGGGAACCATTAATAGTTTAGTGTAACAAAACGGAAATAACTTGATAATTTATTCTCCTATAGTTGTGCACAAAACGTGTGTTGCTTCAACGTCTTCAATAGAATAAGGGTCCATGTATATGGAGTTTTATTTGTTTACCGGACTAGTCGTGCAAACTTACAAATCAACCGAGAAGGTGACTTTTAATACAGAACTCGTTGTCTTGCTGTTGTTGACAGCAAACGCTTCAAGTGGTCTGTAAGCTTAAGTTTCTAAGTTAAACTAAATTTTATTGGACCGAACACCAGCGCCCTCATAGAGCACACTCCGCGAATCACCGTACGACGGGTCCAACTGTTGCGATCTCCGGGGAACTGAAATGTTCGGATACTCGAACATTTTAGCTAGCCTATTGACGACATTTTCGTACGCACTCTTCATGAATGTTTAAAAGGCGGAAAACCAATACGGACCCAGTCGTTTCAGGCCTTTACACAAGATTGCGTTGGAAAGTGCCGCATGCTTATCGTGCAGTGCACAGAAGTCGTAAACGTTGAACCTTGGGACAACCCTTTTTGAAGAAAGGTCGCTGACTTGAACCTTCCCTTTCAAGTCTACGGCATTTTACGTGGATTCTTGCTAACACCATTTCGGCTGAATGCGGGACTCAGCTGCAACGCGAACTTATGACAAATACAGACGCACTAAAAATGGGTGAGCTTGTGCTTTTTCTTTTTCTCTATTGGTAAACATGCTATTCTCAAAGAAATACACTTAGGATCAAAGCCACATTAACTAGAACAAGTTTGCCTTCAGTGGCAAATGGAAAAGTTCATTCAGCACCCTGGTGTCGATAACACCTCTACCCTTTGGTTGCCGATTCACCCGCGCGATTCGTGTGTGTGTGTGCCTAAAAATCCCACGTTAATCCTTTTGAGTTAAATATTTGCCCAGATTTTATAATTTTCACCATCTTTCATAAAGTTGATAAACGAATAAAAGCACTTCGAGCTGTTAAATGCCAATATAAACTCGTTGACAGGAAGAAATTTCCAAAAAGAAAAAACTAACATTTTTTGTATCGTACAGCTGTGCATAAAGTAGTAACGATCAATGTTGAATATTGTCTATAAATAGTATCCACAAATGGCTTTGAATTGACATTTTGCGGATTTAATAATATTTTCAGACAATATTAAACCAGCCAGCTTCCATATCGAAAAAAGCAGGCCTGTTTTTTAAGCTGCTTAAACTCGTTGCCGAAATTGGGTACAGTGCATTTGCATATGACCCAGCCTTGATGTAAAACTGCAGTGTGAAGCGGCCTCTTATTAAAGCCCACTAAAATTTATCCCAAATAGACTAGCGGTCTTGAAATCAACTAAAGGCTAATGATTTACTATAGCGATTTTCGATAAAAGGGAACAAGTCATAGATTTGTATTAGCTCTTCTTCATTAGCTTTTTCATAAGCCCTTAAGTCCTATTTCACAACGTAAAGTTTGCGAAGAAGGTATTTCCAGAGAACGACGAACTCTGTATGGGTCGTAAACCTTCCTGGTATTAAAGTTGTCTGCTGCTGAAAGCACTGCTATTAGGAAAAGCTGCAGACGACGTGGTTTATGACAAGAACGGCTCTAGACGAATTTTACATTATGGCACAGCTTTTGGTGTTATGAATAAAATGTTATTGAAGGAAAGTCACAAAAAGTAGGCAACGACGACCCATTGTGAGGTGCCCTATTTGCAAATCGTACAATAGAAACTTAATAAGCTGCAAAACAAACCGTAGAAACATTTGAGTTTGTAGATGCTTGATCGTGTCTGCAAAGCTATTAACGTTGAGTAATCCTGCAATTGTATATTAATATATTGCCTTCTAGAGTTGCAAGTCTACAACCATCATCGCCATGTGCCGGTTGGCAGACATGTTCGCCTGCTAGACGGAAGTGAACGAAACATGGGGCGCTCAATTTCGAATCTAGGTGTAAACACATCTCGTCTCATGCTGGGGCTAGCCGCCTGAAATGATGTCTGTCAGCTTCAGTGTCGGGCGTAAAAGATGAAAAAACAATCAAATGTTGGTTGAGGATGTAGAAGTAAGATGGTGAGTGATGTACATTCGCTCTGCACACATGCATCAGTTTAGCCACTTAGACCCGCCCGATTAAATCAACGATGACAGCTTCTAAAATGCTTTCTAGATACTTGATCAATGCAGTTAACGCGAGAAGTAAACTACCGTAAGCAGTGTTTATCGATTATAGATTAGCGCTCGACACCGCCCCGGGCGATCAGCCATTCCAGAAGCTGCAAGGCAACGTCGGGATTGAACTGGGAATCTTTACTTGCTTGTAGACCTTCTCAAAGCAAATATTTTAATTCTAAGCGACGATGTTTGCAGACAACGAAAGTGTTCTGCAAGCATCGGGGTGTCCTTCCAACGATAGAACCTCAGCCCGCTTTTGTTCGTAATATTATTAGGCGACATCCCTGACATCTTGTGGCGTCATGATATCTAAGCTACCATGTACATTGACTACGTAATGCTTTATCCCAGGTTTGAAAGTTGGAAATAGAAGCGTTTAAGGCGCTGGGTATGATCTGCGAGAAGAACAAGCCATTGTTAGGTTTAGGAAGACAAACAAATGAAGTTCTGAACTTCACGATAAATTATCCAGTACCTCAATATATTAATATATATATATATATATATATATATATATATAATGCAGAACGGCGCTCTTTTCAGTCGTGCAACTACGGACGTAATATCGAGGTTTAGGTAACAGGGGGCACTCTAGCTGCTGTCTCGCCTAGGGAGCCAAGTGTTTTGCTATTATTTCTTAATTAATTCGGCTATTGCTGTGTTGCGTTTTCTTTATGTTTATAGATGGCGCTATCTTGAGAGATCGATTTGCAGAAAAGCTCATTACGTGACAGCTCTACAACCGAGTACAAAGCACACACGTTAAGAACAAAATATCACTCGCTAAGTGATCGAATCTACCATTGTCTTCTTTTAGCAGCTTCTGCTTGAAGACTGAGTGACTAGTTAACGGAGATTAGAAATGTGAAGGCTATGCAATATTACATAAGGGTAACTAGCGGCCCACCAGGACGCAAACGTTTTCTAGGGTATTGAAACTACTCGTATCAAATAGATTTACTTGTCGTCGTCTTAAAACATTTAAAGTCAGTTCTTGCAAGGTAGCTCAGGCTTGAATTTTAAAGGCAAAGTAATGTAGTAACTTTTTATAGAATATTTTCAACTAGTATAACGTATTTTCGCTAATTCTAGGTATTACAGCGGTGGATCTCCTTTTTCCCTAAAACGGTCACATGTCGCTTTCCAACGTTTCTAACTATTTGATACATCGTCTCGATAGCACCGTGCTGATAGCCTCTACTTCGTAAACAGCAGAGTAGACGACGGCGTTGGCTATTCGTCACGCATAAAACTTCTGTTTAGTCAGTTCGATCATAAGATTTTCATATTAGCTTAGTTCGTTCGAAAATCATACGGCTAGCAACAATTCTAAAGTACTACCTATTAAAATATATAAGAAATTTCTGTTTATGTAGCGGGTGGGCCGCTTCGTTTGGGCATTTTACTCCAATAAATTTTATACTGGTAAGTTGGCCCGTGCTCATGGATTAAACCAGTTTAGCCTGCCAATAAGCTCGCTAACAAAGCCTGGAACGTAACCGAGACCAAAATAAAGAAAGGGGACATTTGGACGTTGGTGTTTTAGATATACTGTTTATTTATTTCCTTTTTGTGTTTCACTTCTGGTAACTTCAACAAATGAGGCAGGGAGTAACATCCACCGAGTGAACTATGGCAATCACAGCATTGCTCGACTTTGGATTAAGAAAACAACATCTTTCCTAGTATGGATAAAAAAATAAATGACACAGATGTGAGTGTTTCAATGCAACGATCCTGTTGAAGAACGTAAGAGAAGTTTGTATCAGTTTAGAACTTTATCTCGCTTCATATGTGTAGATCTCCATGTGGACATACAAACACACAAACGGATGAAGCGCAGTTGTGTTTCTCAGTGAAAAATCGTTAGACGCCCGCCATTGCTGAACTTTACTTTTAACATCACTGTTCGAATCACCTAAAGGGAGACGCCTCTCATCAGTTTGCTTGTAATAATGTCAAAGCAAGATGTCTATGTATTGTCTAATACAGTATTAATATTCGTGTACGTTCAAGTGTATTTGGTTGTTGTTTTACACTTTTTTCTTGCTGCTAGCGACCGGCGGCAACGTAATGGCTTGTCATCGTCATCACCGCTTCATACAATGTAATGAGAGTATCACGTATTGTAGATTCGCTGTAGCGCCGTCTCGGTTCTGTCTACATTGACCGAACTTGGCGACAGATGATCCATCGAAATATATAGCATGAACGAGAAGCACGGCCGGTAGCAGCAGCAGCAGCAGCAGCTGCCGGTTGCCTACGTCAAAAGCCCAGCCGTTGACAACTGTGACGGCTGAAACAACCGGCGGTAAAGGTATTTTGTGATGACAGAGCTCTGGCGCGCACTTTGTGTTCTCCGTGCTGGCCGGTCGTGCGCACCGGTCAGTTTTTATAGCGACGCAGGGACGGCGACGCTCCTTCAAGAAGGCTCGCCGCACCAATCATCCCGTTAACACTCTTCGGGTCGCGGGGTACTAGGGACCGTTTGCGCTATGCTTTCCGCAACGCGAACGAAGAGGCAAGACACGAATGGTGGCGCTCGTGGTAGTTGTTGACGATTTGAATTTAAGTTATATCAGCTGCGTTAATTCATATCTATTTATTTATCGGGATACAAAGGGATAGAAAAAAGGCGGTCGGTCGGATGGAAAATAGATCGCACACACTGCATCGGTCAGGTAATGCTGTCTGCGAACGAAGGAGGGAAAATGAAAAGCGCGAAAGACTACCTGGCTTGATGAGGAAGGAGGTGGAAAGATGTAGACTGGCTGAACGTGATGAAACGGAAGATGAGAGGACTGCGTATGAATTAATGCGAGGGGATGACAATACTGCACTAATGTTAATTCAACGGTCAGACTATGACGAGTCAAACAGCGTGTGTCTGTTATTTGCTTCCTACAGTACATTCGGGTTTTAAATTTTCCTGATGTGGTAGAATTACGACGATTTGTCCTAGCGTTTTCATTGATGTTCCATTGTGGCTTCGTTGTATAGTTTTTGCCGTATAGTAAGTGACTTGACGTAAGAAGTTGGCTCGCGGTACAGTTGACGGCCTGAAAATTAACCTAGAGCTCGACTGGATGCGGTTAAAGTTTTTTTTTTTTTTCACAAGACTTTTTTACTGCTCTTATAATAGATTCACGGGCTATAGTTGAGTGTCTAATAATAGGGAGCCATTATTTCGGCACATGAAGTTTGCTCGGATGTTTGAGGCGTGAAAGTTTTAAGAGCAAAGTTATCGTTGTAACTTATATTCACAGAACAAGCAAAGTTTGATACACTTGGTGACCGCTAGTTGGGCTGGTCCCTGCTTTAGTATTTACATATATTACTAAGCCTAATCTCAATATCTACCTGAAGTCTATTTAAGATATACTTGTATTTCAAGGTGGCGAGGCAGACAAAGAGAACGTGTATTTTCTGTCGTGCGCATGAGATGCAGCTGTGGTACAATCGACATCGCCGATAGTTTGACATATTTTTGAAACGTTTCGATAAGATCTTTACTCTTTCGAGCTCATTCTGTGCTTTGACAATTCTCGTTACACAAGGCCCTTTTAGTAAAAGTCCGAGCTATTTTCTTTTTGTAGACCTACAGACGATTAACTTTCGTACGAAATATTTACATCGTGTACGATATACACGTGTGTATAAAGGTGTTTTACCGTATTAAATGAATATAGCTATAGTAATTATATTTAGGACGGTAACACTTCAGACTTGCATACGTTCTGCACTTACTGCTGCAGTACAAATTGTATTGGGCAACTTCAATAATTATAGTACAAAAAAACCGATACATTTAAGCTGCAACCTGTAAACGAGATGGACTAAACCTTGCTTAATATCCCTATCGATGCGGTCGCTGTTGCCGTTTGCTTTCATAGTTAGTTGTTTACTGTATGCGGAACGTACCGATCCGTTTCTTTTTGCCAATAGTGACAATGTTCTTGCCATACGACTCACTTGACAAATCACTTACGCTCGTATCTAATCGGATTATATGCAATCGAAAGAAAATGCAGTCTGCGTGCTTTGTTTAAACACATCTACAAACATTGACAAAGCCTACGATTCTTAATTGTTTCTAACTCAGTGGCATAGCTAGGCCTCCAGCTTACGCTGTCGATTTTTTTCAAGTTGTACAGGTAACGTGACTCATCGTATGATCTACCGCTTATTTTGCCACTCGCTCGCTCGCTCGCTCGCTGGCCGTTGGCGAAAACGCTTGTAGCGAAAACGTGGGCTTAGATTTCTTGGATGAGACTGCGCCGATTGGATGTATGGTCGTATTTGATTTGCGCTAGCTTAATATCGTATTGGTTCATCAGGCTATATAGACCAAAGGCATGTATTAGATCTTTCTTTATTTCAGATTACATACATATACTTTGTACCACTATATGCTCATTAGTTAGATTGTGTACGGGGTCTATCAGCCATGCTGGCATCGCTAGTTAGGGCAGAGCAACAGTGAGGAAAGTAATAACATCATAGTTACAATCAGACGACATGGTACTAGTGAATTTTTCTTCCATCATTTATAATATATTTGTTATTCTTGGTCTGCTACCGTGAGGGTACCGCTATACTACAATAGATAGTTATTTGTAACTCACAGTTTCTTCGATCCGTAATAACTACTGGAACCTACTGGATCACACCTACATAAACTAATTATAGCAAAATAAATGAGAGTGACCATGAATCAGTCGTCTGTTAGTAGATAACAAGGGAATCATTTCGAGCAAATCTCTCCTCTAGCCCTTCCGTAAACTGCTAGATTATTTCAAGACGAATCATTCATCTTGTCGATGAACGACTCGCTCTGGCTGGAGAGCATGTCCCGATTTAATTATGTAACAGCAAACGTAGGCCATACCGCATGTCGAGTGATATGCCGTCACCAAATATACTACTTTACGCCACGAGATAAATAGGGCCAGGACAACGAGTTCAGATTACGTGCACGGCTCTGCTGCTTGTTAGCGTGGTCAAGCGTACAGCTGCCACAGAAGAGATTCGCATCACCCGAGCCGTTCAGGCAGCTTACGATGGCCTATTCATTAGCCGTCTAAGAGGTCGCTTATCCCTTTCTTTTTTGTTTCCTTGTGTTCTTTTCGACGAGTCGTAGATTGTGATACAATATTAGTGCTCAATAAAATATTGGAGTCTAGGGTTCTACGAGCTATATGAGAACTGGTGTCATCTGGTTTTAATCGACTCCAATCAGCCATTGCCTGATCACCGAAGATATCGCATTCGTACGACACTGAAGGAAACGAGGGCGGCAATCATCGCTATTTTGCGTTGAGCCAGATACTCAAATCGTGATGACGGCGTAAAAAACTGACGGAGCCCTTCGATTGATTTTATGAAATCGAGCAAGAGCGAAGTACTTAGACAGCGAGCTATGGTCAATTCACTTTTTATCGTGTAGGTTCTGCGCGATCAGCGTCCATACGGTAGTTTGTAATTATGAGAGACAAAAATTCGTGAAGTTATAGCTAGCGAATTTTCTAAAAATTAAATCAATGACACAACGAATACGTCCACCAGCACTTTATGGAAGCTGTAATTAGTTTATATAATCGTATAATATTATTAACATGAAAGAAACAAATGGTTCTTACTTTTTCGTTCACAAGGGGATGTTTAACTTTCCTAAACTTCCTTAATGCAATTTAATAGAAACGTTTGGTTGCTAAAACATGAACGTATGTGAGCAGCTGCTCACCAGTGACACCACAGTTACTTAATGTTAGTTAGTTAACTGCTAGTCCTCGAATAAGAAGACACGACGACTTAGATACTCATATTAAGAAACACATTTACTTATTCTAACAGTATATTGAATAATAATAGTAGATCATTCGTGGCGCGTTGTACAGGACCAATCACTGGTCATCGTTACGTGTACCTTAACGTCGCTCTTGGCGACGTTTATTTATGACTCATTAGAGAATTTACGTTTTACTAGAAAAACGAAGTATTGACGATTACCTGGTTGCAACATTTGTGTTTCAACTGACAGGTTCCCTTAAGCCAACATTCATAAAAAAAAGTTGCTCGCAATGTTGATTGGTCTTAGTTGTGTGCGCATGCCATCTTATCATCTTTAAATCAAGCAGGCATGATTGGCGGTTTGTTTTTATTATTGTGTGTTTATCGTTCGCCATACAGCATACCTCTAGAATATATACACTGGGCATTGGTAGAGTTAACTCTAGACACAAAGTGGCCAATTTAACATGGCCTCTTGGGCCGTTTAGGAGGTATATTAGCTTCAAGTTGACGTCGTACTATAATGATACGTTTAAATTTCATGCTTATAATTGGATGATCTCTTCATTAAGCCAACATAACTAACTACTAACTTCTAGCCTGAAGCTCTGCTTTCGAAGATGACTTTTCTGTAAAAACGCACGCTATATATACATATATATGTTCATCTAATTCGTACAGTGAAACACATAATTGATAATTTTTCCATGATATTGCCCAATGTGCAGAGTTTTATTGCACTAGAGACGATAAATTAAGAAATTGTTTATCTTGAACGACCAATACATAGAGTAGCCGGATTAGCAGCTTATATGGAACTGCTAACGCCCGTCACGGCGGATCCATCAAGCCAGATCAGAAAACAAAGAAAGGATTACCCTTTATTCGCTACACGGTTATGTGGGTATGGTACCGCAAGCGCACGCACATAATACAATTCAACAAAACTGCAAAAATATAAGTTAGCAACTATTCGATGTGGCACGTGAGGGCCTGATGGCTTTTCTCTCACTTATTTTGGCTAGCAAATGAATTGCCAATTTCAAGTAAGTAAGCTTATATATGTGTGTGTGTACGCTGCCAAAAGCCGAGCTTTGACCCTTAGCTGGGGCTTTGTATTTTGGGAATTTAATGTATCCCTAGTGACTCTATTGTTTTGGCCTTTTGGAAATTTGCCAGCCACCGGTTGAAGCGTGTCAACACCATCGGAGGAATGTTATAATAATGAATGTAGTGTTTTAAAATAGAAAGCACTCACCAGACGCGGTATGGGACATCGTGAATAGGGATCGTGTATCGACTGAGTGAATACGGACGTATTCATCTAAGATCAGTCGATTTTCAATATTAAGTAAGTGGCAGCAAGGGCGGACATTTTATTCAGGAGTTTTACAATAAACTGCGCTAATTGTCTTCGAAGTTTCCGTATCTCTTTGACATGCCCCATGATTTTTTACGATCACGGCCTTCCAGTTCCAGCAACTAGGATAAAACAGTACAGTATCATGCACAATACGGTAATTATAACCTAGACCGAATAAAATCAATGGTTGGGCCAGTTAGCTGCTTATCTTCTTGAATACAGGATACAACGCATATCGGAATGGTCACATTTGGGACGGACTCCTCTACGCTCCCTATAGAGAAGCTTTAAAAGAATATTGATCATTTCGTTTCATATTATTTCTTCCAATTCAGTATTTCAATATGCATACTTATACACTGGCCCATTTCTTTACCACTTATTAACGTATTTTCTGCCCTTAGGCAAATACTCGTTAATCGTATTCTACTTGCATGGTGGAAAACGTCTCCAAAAAAAGTTATCTTTTTCTGAAACAAACAATGAAGGGGAGGCTGTCATCTACGAGCTGTGCATAACCTTCACCGCCAAATCCTCTTCCCATCTTTCCCAAGCCCCCGCCCGTCTTTTTCATCAACCAAAGTTAATGGACTGCCTGTGTGGCTTTGTCCTGTTTGGCCTATTCAGGCAATTGATGAACACGCGAAAAAAGAGAGAGTGAGGGCATACAAGCACCGAGAATGGACAGGAAAAGGTCGTTGAACCCAGTATCGCAGCAGCAGCAGCAGCAACCGCCGCCGTCCTTCGCTGCATCGTCTATCATATCGTGTCCACTTAGAACTGGTCTCGTTTAAGGCGGAATTACAATTCTAGGGAGCCTCAGCGTATCGTAACGCAACGTATCGCGTTCGCGTTGACAGCTTGAACTATTTGTGGTAGTGGTAGTGGCACCACGATGAAGCCGCACCTTTTTTCGTCCACCAGTCACCAATGCTGAAAGACGCCTGTCGCTGTCACACTGAGGGGAAGTAGTTGAAGCTGGATCGCAAGATCACTGGCTGTAGATATTGATGCTACTGTCGCTGTTTTTTCCAAAACAGCGATTGGTAATTCTTTTTGTGGTTCACTGATTTTTGCTGGTTGATTCTAATACTGTTGCTGCTGCTGCTGCTGCTCGTGCTTATTTCCGTTCCCTGAACGTTGTCCTATCCTTGCGTCAAGTCTTTCGCTTCATTAAAGAGATGAGACGACACAATATCACCATAAATCATTCAACATTTACTCACTATCGGCAGCTGCCACTGCATGTCTTCAACTAGAAGAGATTAGTTACCGCCTGAAACACTCTCGTATTTATACTGCCAGAACAGCCCCCTGTATATAGGATGAAAGCGCTAAAGTAAAGCATTGTATAGTATAAAGAGGAAGCGCAGCCGAGTAAAAACATTGAGAAGCACAAACAAGAAATGAAGGCGTTGTATTTAGGCTTACCAATAGAAGTACAGCTAGAGGGGGCGGGGGACGTTGACTGTTTGCCAGGTTACGTCTGTCAGGCCGGCGTTGAATGGTAGGGTAACGGCAGTGAGATAGGTCAAGCGTACTCACCAATCAACGACAACAAAATCAATCATGCCAACTATAATTAAGGCACAATAACGTTTGACGGCGAAGCCTCATGCCAAGGTTGAAAAACATGCTGTTTGCTTGTCTCCCAGAATCGTAAGCAGTAGCCTGTAGAAAAGAACGTACAGACTAATCTTGTGTGTCAGCTTATCTTTTACCCCTTAAAGAAATCATTTTTGTATATAAGCTAATACAGCGGGTCCAATTCTAGAGAAAGTACGGCCTAACCACTAGCCGACTCCGCTAGCATCAAACATAAATATTAAGAATAATGCGTTCAACTACAAGCATGATGTGGTTTCAAATAGCAACCGCCGTACAAGATACCGTAGACTTTTTTCTGTTTATTATAAAAGCTCAGAGAATTTTACAGTTTCTATGTCCATATACTCATAAGAATGGTCCCCAATTTCCATCATGATTCATTTTTGCCACTTACTACGGGTACTAATATTTAGGAACTCGGGGCAAATCTATTACATATCTCATTGCGTTGTGGACCTCGATAAATCATTAGCCCAATTTCTATCTGGGCGAATGTGGCAGTCATGTTTTCTCTACGAGTTTTTCGCTCTCAAAAATGCTACTAGCGGATTATTCATAGATTTGTTTTGTTTCATAGGTGAATTATATACATTAAAAGTAACCGCTTATAAATAGCGCTTGTTATAAAGATAAACAGAAAGTGCGCTCGACCTAGATGTTTTATGTACATTTAAGGGAACGGTGACGATTAGCCTACCTTATAGCCTTGCTCATTTCTAAAAAAAATCACAAGCAAAGCTTTGACTTAGGTTCCATTTCCACCAGAGTTGACAGCGATAATATAGGAGCAAGACTAAATAAAGCCTAGGAGGGTTGAAGAGGCTCTAATTCACTGAGAATATCTTGCTAAAAATATTTAGAATGAGAATTAACTCTCCAATAAAAACGCTTGCCGACTTACATTGCTACTGGTTGAGTAAAAAATTATCCATATATCTATATTATGCCCATGAAGTTTAGTGGCCAGTTAACATAATGCACTTCTGCAGGCAGGACATCAGTTCTACAAGTGTCCTACACAACGTTTTAGCTCTATTGTGGCGCAAAGTCATTCCCAGTTCATCTACGAAGCAAAATAAACAGGTAAACAATCTATCTAGAGCTTCCTAGATGTGAAACATTTGTCACTCAGGTTTTATACTCGTGTTTTCTGAACAGTACATGCCCTTCGCCTGACACTTTCCATATGTCTGTATGAGAACTAGACTATCTTTTTCCTATTATAGTTCAGATATATGGCCAAACGTTAAATAAGCATCCGGTCCACATTATAGTTAAAGTAACCGTGATCATAATAGCATGTACATTTGTACGTAGTGTGAGGTCAAAAATTACAACAGTATTGTATATTCTTGCTTACTACATTACTAGGAGCACGTTTGTCGCGTTGGATCTAAATTGAGAAATAAGAAAGGAAGTTCTAAGTAGCGACGTTACCTCATTTTAGACATAGGTAGCGCATTGGGACATTGAAGGACGACACCGACAATAGCAACTGTACACGATAGAGTCGTCTGCTGTCGTTAATGACTTCTAGTCGCTAGTGAGAAACAGAGGGGTTTAGATGGAGATCAAATAAAAAGAGCCAAGTTTACAAACTATAGCCATAATGCAGTAGCAGAAGCAAGTATAGCTACCACGGTCTCTAACGTTGAGGCAGCCACAGCTACTTCTAGTTACCATCACTACTGGGAGCGTCGTTCGTTCGTCGCCCCCATCATCAACGAGGTCGCTGTCCTCGGCGGCGACGCCCGGGCTGTTTTTGGTAACGGCCATGTTATCATCTTTTGGCTTCATAAAAATCAGCCCTTTTCCGGTTTTCCCGTTGCCCCGCAACGACCATAGCCACCCCTCTTTTTGACCCTATTAAGGTTTCCTCTAGCCTGTTCTTAAGGTTCCAGGCATGAGATGTTCACCAACTCTGTGTTTCCGAGTAGCACGAACGAAGCAGGCGTGCAACGGCCCTCTGGCGGCAGTGCGCTTGCTTTTGATGAAAATAATTTTGCCATAAAGACTCGCTCGAGTTGGGACGGCCTGACGAAACTTCAGTGACCTGCTGGATGTGGGCATGGGAATTCATGGCCTGAAAAGTCTCTTATATCCTTTTATTTTGCTAGTCTCCCTCTTTCGGACCAGCGATCTCTTCTGACCATTGACCCCTCTGGTCACCCTTTGAACAAAAATAAAAGGCCTTGTCGACGGCATTGACCCGCCAACGAGTTCCTCATATTTCTCGCAATTAAACGCGTACAGACATACATACATATCGTAGTAGTTGTTAGTGTCGTTGCTGGTTCGCAGGCTCAAAATATGTCTGAGCTTCAGGCACCGTTGCGTCGTCCCGAAGTTCAAGCTTCTGGGTCGAAGGTTAGGCATCTGTTGTAACTATTCGATCATATTTAGATGCCGATGAATATTTTTGCATCATACGTAGAAGAAAAACATGTTATGTTAACGCCAAGTAACTATTCATCGTACGTTGAGAGAGAGTTCTTTGAGCTATAGTTTACTGTGTGGCAAGCTCTTGAATAACTGAAGGTGGAATAAGCTCGGTCGACGTATTCTCCAGAAAGGTTTGAACGTACTGAATATGCTGAATCAAAAAAACTCGTCAAATCAGTAGGCGAAATAGGTTCAAGTTCTTAAAAAAGGAGTCAATGTCAGCACTGTTAAGTCTAGATAGGATAAAAGTTTCGCCTATATTGTACTTAATAACAGCAATAGGAAATTACCACATGTTGCATTTGTATTTAGACCAGTGTTGAACTTTATCGCTTTTCAGCAATTGCTTCTACCTAACACGATTTGATAGAAGACGGACTGTTTCCAATACAAGTCCATTTACTTCACTTACTACTAGCTGACTGGGGACAGCATACACAAAGACAGAGTCCATTGTATGTTTTGACAACTTCGGCCGCGATAAAATGAGATTTGACCATTTAGAATTTACTGTTCCTGTTGCGTTTTTTTTTCTCTCGTGAATAGCCTCTACACAATCAACCGAGCCGCGATAGATACTGACCCTACTGAACAAAAATCTGGCTTCTCTCGATGCGACCACAGAGAACAATATAATAACGTTTCTAATGGCACGACGATATCGGTGTGCTAGCTACTACAGTAGCATTTCGGAAAAATTCAACCGTTTAGTCACACAAGAAAAATAATACCACGAAGAAATACGACAACGAAAGATGTCAAGTTAGTGCACGACGATACTGCTGACTCGAAAACAGTGTACTTAATGCATGTTTGGTGCCGAAGATGCGATAGGGACGAGCGGGAAAATAGAAGGTGAGGGGTTTAATGGGTATGCTAGGAGGAACGACTTTAATGACGACTGCAATGATTTCAAGTCAGAAGAAGAGTACAACGGGGAATCGGGCAAAAAAAAGTTGCAATCGGCTTCACAACTGTTACGTGGGCGGGCAGGTAAAGCCATCATCCGATCACATATCCTTACTTTCGTATAGATAGAGTACTACTTCTGTTGCCACAGCTGCTTTTTGCCTGCTACGGTGTAACTTTGTTGGCTTCGGCTAATGCCGACACATATATTGCAGCGAATTCTGACGTCAGTGACCCGATACGATAGTTGCGAACTCAAAGAAGGCTAGCTTCAAAACACTCATAGTAATGAAAGTATTAGAAGCGGAAGTCTGTAGGTAGATAGACTACTAGTAAAGTTATGGAGAAGCAAATGTAGCAGTAAAAATAGCTGAAAAAGTTTTTGCATGTTTTCGTGCCGTCGTCTCCTTCGTCATCGATGTATATACCATGCTCCCCTACGCAAGCGCCGCCGCTCCTCAGAAAAAGAGAAGAGTAGAAGCAGAACGTGAACAGAGCACCCGTGTCAGTGGCATGCGTAGTCTGGCTTGGCCTGACTTGCTCTTGTCTAGCCTAGAAAGCGATGGTGGTCGATGCGGTGGCAGCCACGGCTGGTGCTGCCGCAACTGCCGGAGTCAACGACCTCAGTCGGCCCTGACAGGCTGCAAGGGACTGCAGCGGCCTTTCCTAACACAAACTTACAGTCAAAGAAGGCTCAGACACGCTTAGTCAGACACAGATAGACGAGGACGTCCACACAACCGGCGCCCACATAACCAACAAGCGTGCCAGCTAGTAGCTAGTCTACAAGAGCATCGTCTCTAAGAGAGCGACGGCAGCGGCGGGAAACAATGACGCAAAGGAGGCGGAGGAGGAAGAGGACAAAGAGGCCGAGGGAAAGGACACAGGAACAGCGATCCCGGATTTACGGTTGGAGATCGGTGGACCTTTGAGAACATCGACGAAGAGGATGACTGAACCAGAAAGCGATTGGACAGGGGGAATACGCTTTTGTACGTCCTTTCTCACACTTTCTTCGTCCATCTTTCTCACACACAGACAGAGACAGGCGCTTCGCCGGTTATCGGGGAAACCCGGGCGGACGTTTTCGCGGGAAGAGGGAAGCTGTCGTCTCCATGACACGGCCGAGAAAAAAAGACCACAGCTGAAAGGAGCTAAGACCAAAAGAGATCGTTATAGAGGGTTACTGAGGGAAGATCGACAGGGATTGGGAAGCCTGATAGTCGGTGGCAGCTATCGACGTCGGAAGGGAATGCCCGAGGAGACGTTGGAATACTCTTCAGGCCGTATTCAGCAGCAAATAGATGGAATAGGCTATTCGAAAGCACAAATCTACCCTTTAGTGCCGTTGCCACCCTCTTGCCTCCTTAGACGGCGCAATCGTAGAACAGCGAGTGATGGAGGCGTTCATGGTACGAGTAAGCAGAGCTTCTGCTCGAGTGTGGCTTGCCGCCTTCGTTTCCCTGGTTGTACAAGTGCACACCCAAGAAAGCTAGCAGCACTCTCTACGAAAAGCTGAGGTACTCCCTCAAGTCTTTTTGGGATCTGTATGGTTGCGTGCCAGTGGCAGCAGACCCATGAACTCTGCCATGGCGTAAAAGGTAGCCAGCTGGGTTTGTCCTGGTCGGGCTTGCCCTGTGAGGCTCTTTCACTAAAGGCAAGAAATTTTTGACAGGCAACCGTCACGACGCCTGGGGACATCACCCAAGCGCCAGCTGAAGGAAGAGCGAAGCGGTAAAACGCTGAAAGAGAAGAGGGGGGATAAGTAGCAAAGGCAAAACCGAGAGACGAAAGCCTTGCCAGTCATGCATAGTGTATTCTTGTGCTCTTAATGGTATACAGTAGCGCGGCGAACATAGCAATATGCAACAGCATCACGTGCGTTGAGAGAAAGGAAAGAGGAAGGCCGACAAAATGATACGGAACGGATGCGAGAAGTCAGCGAAAGATGTGTCATGTGGCTCAACGTGGTGAGTCCTTTTTCAGGTGCAAGTTATGAAACCTAGTGAGGAATTAGGAGGAAATATCAGACACTGGAAGTTAACCTGCACGGGGAACTATTCGAAAGAGCGAAAACATCACGGCACTGAAAAAATAGTAGGATAACGTTCCAAAGGTAGGCACGCGCAAGCTTGGCTAAAAAAATGTACTTTGCAAATCGATACTAGGCTACATAGATACCCGTATAAAATAAGAAGTGCGATATGTCACTGTATGCAACGAAAAAGTTTATGCCGTTTCTTAATCAAATGTGTAATAATAAGCTGTAATAAAACAGTAGATTGATTAACATATGCTCTGATGACTACTAGTAAGACTCAATAATTGTCTACTATATATATATATATATATACAGAGCAATCAGGGCGTTACTTCTATCGAATAGCGAGTGTCCTTGATGACGCAATTGGCCTCAAGGAAACTGCTCACCTCGAGCAGCCAGCTGCGTGTACTGCATCACCGCTGCTGCCTTGTTGACCCGTGTGTCCTTTTTTCCCACTAAGTAGGCTTCCGACGTTTTCCAAGCTGAGAGACTAAAACGAGCATTCGGGGTTTCCCGAATATATAAGAAAACAACCCTGTCGTGTGCCATTGGGTGGCGATATCTGCAGCACAAACTAGCGAAGCAATACAGGGCAATGTCCGCAGAATGCACCAAGATTGCAACGGATACGTTTCCGCGCTCGAGAAGGGCTGGATATGGGAATGCAAAGAATATTGTATATTTATGAGATAACAATAAGTATAGGGGCGGCAACAGAGGGTCAATCGTCTATAATATTGATTACGTGAGGTCGCAGACTGTACTCACTATTATATATTAACTTTGTGTTCAAGATCTAATTATCTAAGTTATGATCTATTCGTTAATTTACTCGATGCCTAAGCTACCTCGTCAAGCCGTAGAGCTTTTTGGTTACCCCAGTATGGTGCTAGCCGAAAATATGAGAAAATTACTTTTGGCCATAGCCAAACTAGCCAGTCTGTTAACATTGAAATATAAATATGATGATTTTAAAATGGGTGCAGTCTCTCACCAAACCGGATATTTTTTACTAACCAATCTATGATATTTCATTGCAATAATTTATAGTAGCGGTTTTATATATCTAAAAGCTGAAACAGCTATTCCTTTAAATGGTCCACCTGAATTTGTTTTTTGATAGTGCAAGCCGGCATCAGGTCGTCGTTCTCGTTTCGTCAGACACCTACATTAAAGAACATATTTAACTGAATTCAACTGACAAATAGTAGATAGTATATGATTTTTTTTTTCTATGCGTCTTTACAAGAGTCTTTTGTACTTTTAAAGCTTGACAGCTAGAAATCTGTTGATACGAACCTATACTGTATGAAATCCTGGGGATATCTGTAAAATCAAGGATAAATCAAATTCACCTATCGATTTATGCCTAGGGTTTCGTATGCAGTAGATCGAAGAGAGCCTTGAATTGCTTCGCTGCGACCTAATACGGAACACCGCTTCATATTATCTTACCCATATTTATGTCTAGACCTTTAACGATATGAAATATACACTCCGATTCGCAAGGTTTTACTTTATTAACACAAATTAACACAATAAACTAACGGTAACAACAAAAAGAGTGAATATTAAACTATTGAAAGTCAATGTAACAGTATGATACATCGCTCACACATCGCTCTATACATAACGTTAGTATTTGAATTGTAACCGCACGATAGTTGACCACGTAAAAGGGCTAATTTAATTACAGAGGCAAACACAAAGTTTTGCGGACGAAATATTAGATAGCGTTGACAAGCCCGATAGACGAATCACCATGTATTTATATTGACAACGTATTCAAACAAGTTGTATCCAAGTTGCTCGTAGGTGGCATTATAGTCTCTATTTATGCGTATTCCGAGGGCATTTCGAAATGATTATACAAAAAGCCCCCTTTTTTATTTGAGCCCGACGCCACGTGTGAAAGGTCAACCGGCTAGCAGTCATTATCTTGTCCGTTAGTCGTTAATAATCATCCAAATCCGCTCAAGGCAATAGATGACTCTCATCATTTTGTTATTCAATAGTACTTTATGTAAATAATTGAATTTGATTCTACTATTCGGATGGACTATAAGGTAAATATAGACATGTGGTTACGAAAATCATGCCTTGAGCCTATATGTAATTTTCCGCTTCAAACACTATAGATACAATAGTATAGAGGTGATGTTGAGGATATTAAAGTAGAGGCAATAACTTTATATGTCTCAGTCCAGTCGATGAGACGAGATCATGTCACATTAGACGGAATAAACTCTTCTTTTTTGGGCAGTTATTGCTATGTTAAATGGATTTAATATTTCACATACATTTAAACATGTAGGCTGGTCGGTTACTTGGATTCCACTCTTCTAGACGTGAGAACAAAAATTTTGACGAAATTTTCGGCACGGCCTGAAAAGCTCTGGACTATTTCGCATTCCCTCCTCATCGCATCGTCCTGCTGTTACAGTACGGCCGGCCTTTTTTGAGGTACGGAAGCGCAAAAGCCCTTATCGATAAATAGGATAGAAGAACTTTCTCAGCAGAAGTAGCTTCTGTATGCAAGGACAGATGCAGCCGCTACCCGATTTGAGCGAAGCAAGATCTGGTGTTCCCTTCCAATAATTTTCCACGTCTAATACGGCCTCACTGCATTTACTTAATGTAGCACGATAACGATATGCTTGACTGTTATTACTGTTATTCGGCACTACGTATTAAACTTCCCTCGGCTATCTTGCAGGCAAAAAAATTTAAATTAACTTACTAACAACGTACCATTCGTAGACGGTAACTATTTAAATCAGGTCTTTGGCTTTTTCAAGACTATAAGCTGATTGATTGTCATCAGAAGCTAATAGGTTAAAAATAAAAATTTAGTGGTTCAGTCCCTGCTTTTCGAAGGTGAGTGTATATAGAATTCACTGAAGATGAGCTGTCTGCCTATATTTTAATAACGGTAGAAAGCTACGAAGGAGGCGACTTCTTCTCGAAATCTTCAACAGAAAACAATTTGTCTTGGTTACAGAAGCTCTTGGACAAAACGAGAGTAGGGACAGTGCGGTCCCTGCAGGTTCAATATACGGTCCCTCAAAGCATACGCTATGAAGTTGTAGCAAGAATACTAAAGATGAAGAAACAAAATAGAGTTTAGGAAAAATGAAAACGTCTGTAGTGCCTGGAGCACTGACGAGAAATTTGCGCCGTTTACTAAAAAGGTTTTATTAAAAAGAAATAACGCCAAACCGGTGTGGAGGTAATCGAATAGGTTTTAACAAAACTTTAACGAAACAGATGTTGAGAACATTTGTTGTTTCGAGATAATGTCTGAAAAAACGATCAGTGTTGTAAAATATGCACCAATCTTACGGATGTGGAAATGAAGCGACAACGGACACCGCAAGGGTCCGAATTCGGTGATAGCCTCAGCCTCTATATCCTTCAGAAATACGTTTGTATGATTTTAGTTGCTTTTATATTCTAAATAGGGCGAAAAATTATATAGGTTATCTTCTCATCGATCTCCTTAAATAAGCCATGGTTAGTGAGACTAGATATTCTCATGCATATCACAAGAACACAACTTTTGAGAAGCTTCAAAGCGCTGGCTTCAAAGTGTGAATAGAGCGGATTTATCTAAGATATACCAAAATATTATCGTTATGTTACCTTTTATGGTCTAAAATTCATTGAAATTTTTTGGTCCCGCTAAATAGTCCCGACCAATTTAACGCACATCCAACGTCCAACTTGTAATCTTTTCAAAGGGCTAGCTAATCGACGTTTATTTATTTGAGGCTTCCACTAATGTCCATTGTTCTGGTATGACTTCATGAAACTTCAGTGGTCGACCGAGTTGAATCGCTTCGACCGTATCGGAAATACGAAATTACATCAAGTTTTGAGAAGTGCTATCGTGTAAAACCTGCCTGATCTACGCAAAAATTGAAAAGCAGTAAGCGGCGGTGTCTAAAGCAAAGAGCAGTATGAACCTTGCGAAAAGAAGTTAGAAGATTCACATCAGCTAAATCCAGGCCAGAACAGCCTCTTTTGGTCGCAGGCGCCGCGGATGCACATCCTTCTGCTCATCTTACACAGTGATCTATTCCGTCTTGCTTCCTCTAAACAATCGTCGTTTGTGGAATGTATTTATAGAACTTCCTTATTATAAATAGAGTGCAGAAAGGCCCAATCGCGGTCACAGACGGTCACACCAAAGTCATTCAAGTACGTGCTTGACCCTGTGAAAGCTCCATATAGATTTCAAGTAGAAAACACCTGTCTATGGGCCATATTTCCATCGTAATGATGCGTCCATTAATCGATTCTTTCTATTAACGTCGCCTGCGTAACGAACATTGATGTGTTTGACAGTTATAGTCTGCGCTGTCAAAACAAGCTCGTTAACGCCTCGTAAAATGTATAGAGTTTTAGCCTTGTCGTTGTTGCTAAACCAAGCCGATCATTGACATCTTCGGTTCGCTATATCTCTACGTTTCGAGTTTTACGTCTAGTATCGTTAGGCGTTCGCCTGAGGTGTCCCGAAGATTAGCAGGCAAATACCTTATTCATCATGGCGACTGGCTCGCTACGTCTGACTATCACGGTCGATCAAACCACAGTAGTAGTAGTACACGACCGTTCTGTTTGACTGCCGCTGAATAGGCCCACGTCTAATCGCTATACTTCAATTTAAGTTTAATTATTCATCGCTCAATGATGTGTCTGCTTTTCATAGACAGTGAATCGATGCCGCGCAAGGAACAACGCGTACGGCGTTTACTACGTAACACACTTTCAGATCTCCCCATTAGTTCAGAAATGTTGTTGTTATTATCGATCACGACGTCTTTTCGCTTCCGACGCCTTACAAGTTCACTTGTCATCCCAATCTTCAAATCTATGTATATATAAAACTAAATCAAAGCTATATTTAGCCTTTCCAGGAGTGGCTCGAGCACGGGATGAAGCAATCGAATTTTGACAATGGTGTCCATCGCTATTGCTCGTACGCTTATACTGTACTGTACTAATATTTATGCCTATTCCTATGTCAGCTGACAGGCCAGTGCCATTAGATACATGTAGGTGCATGTATGTATTATTTGTTTTACATGATTATTTAAGTCAGTATTGCATTTCTTGTGCCAAAAAATTATTGACAATCACAATATTTCAGTAATTTACGTAGTTGTCATAGAGATCAGGGATCAATGCCGCAAA
Source organism: Varroa destructor (assembly GCF_002443255.2). Taxonomy (NCBI): domain Eukaryota; kingdom Metazoa; phylum Arthropoda; class Arachnida; order Mesostigmata; family Varroidae; genus Varroa; species Varroa destructor. The sequence goes on from NW_019211456.1 coordinate 12,109,915, forward strand.
CTTCTTTATACGTACTCTGCGCTCGTTCGAGAACACGAATGGGTTTTTTCACGCGAGGTCGTCAAACTTCAAAACAAGACGGGCACTTAACAACGACAAGACCTTTTAAATGTTACTATAGAGTTCAAGGTTTTCTGTTATAGGGCATCTAAAATTAAGCCAGCGGCAAGCGATGCTGATCTGACTATATGGTATGAGTAGTGATTGATCATGCGTCAGTCGCAACACTTAGATCTCTCATAGAACTAATTACATAAAATTATTACCAACGATCTTAAAAATTGACGGATTTTCTGGACGAAAGCATGCATGAGGCGAATTTGTCGACCTTGGGCCTCCATTTTTCTTTCCACTAACGTACAGCAAACGTCCTCACAAATTCTCCCGAAGAAACAAGGCCCCATCAAATGAGAAGTAAAGAATTTCCATCCCAACCTAAAATGGGAGCCGCTGCAAGTTAGAAGTTAGCACATTAGCCCGCTTGGAACTTTTTTGCTGCATGTAATGTATGGCATAATTACGTCGTTTTCTAAGAAAGGCTGAACTTTTTATAACGAGTATATGGAAGAGAACGTTCCACCCAACATTTTACTCTTTTAATTTGTTATTGCGTAGGACCTCAGAAAATAATAATAATAATAATAAAAGATTAATGCCGAAACCGTTACCTAGATCTCTCACAGAATTGATTACAGTGTTGCATCATTGAAATTGTACTCAAACTGTTTGAGAACACATAAAACTGCGTGGGGCGTTGGATAACCGTGTCATTGGCTGACCCAACACAGACGTAGCGCCCGAAGATCGCTCAGATCATAAACGACCGCTATCGCTGTTTGAAAGCTTCTAGAACTCTAGGTACCACTAAAACGTTTATGATTAACGACAGCAGAGAAAATATCCTTTTACGTCAAAAATAATAGCACTAGAGAGGAGGAGAGATCTGAAGAGAATCTCAACGGCACACCCGACTGGCACGCTCTTCTACGACGGAGGGTACATTATTAAATCTGGCCCAAAAACTGTGACTTGTCAAATGGCCTCGATCCGACTCTGCGATGAAGCTCTACTGAACTTCTACATAGTTCATTATGTTTCCCAATTAAGTTGACCATGACTAACGCGTCAATACACGCAATCGTATTTTTTAGCGGTTGCTTTTGATTTACTGTCTGCAAACCTATATATTTCAGTATCAAAAAGATGTCCTAATTTTAAAGATGCCACAACATGAACAAATATATTTGTTAAACTAATTACTCACATAAGACTTAACAAGATGGCGTTTTGTAGAAGACAATGTGAATCCATTTAGGGATGGAATCGCATACAGGGCGGAAGTTTTCAAGTTTGCGTGTGGTAACATAGTTAGAGACTCAAAGTTTATCATAATTTAAATACTTTTCCCCTGTCGGGGCGCTATGGAACAAAAATATGAACCCGAAAAAGCTGCGTAGTACTTTAGCTTTAACTTAATCAAGGGCTGGAGAATCATTATCATCTATTTCTAAAGTAGTTGTGGCCTCTTCACGGCCTCTTCGGCGAATTGCGCAGTGAAGAAAGTTTTCAAGCCCTTAAAAAAAATTGACTGCTGATTAATAATTCGAAATCGATAAGGGAAAACGTTTTCTATAATTCTGACCTGAAGAAGTGGGAAATTACCTACAATCAAAATGTAAAGGATCAACGTGTTTTTGCGCCTTGATGTGGCGAAACATACTGGTACGAGTGAGGGCAAATGTAATGGTACTATGTCACAAAGCCGGTTAAGTAGTTCGAAGACTTCTCAGGCCGCAACAGACCTTTATCAGGCATCGAACACATGATAGCATGCAAAACGCAGGACACCATAACTGGTATAGACAACTACGATGTTCCATTTGGTCTTAATCGACAAACATTTCAAAGCGTTGAAAATCTTTTTTGGACAGGACTCAATAAGGTTTGCCGAGAGATAGTTCTATGTGAGAAATATTGTAGTATTACCATGCAATTGTAGTGATATTAATACGGCAAATGATTCTGCGTTTAAAGTCATTGCGACTTTTCAATGATAGCTCAGTTTCCCGATCACTATTGCTAGTTAGTGAGTCTGTTTCAGGATACCTAGGAGCATACTGTGGCTACCGAGATTCACACGACTGACTAGCACGACCATGGTAAGATCCCTCCCTTATTTCTGAAACTCTGTAAGGAAAAACGATAACTTGGCGTGTAACTAAATACGCTTAGTATTGGATAACTAGTATAAAGATAGGTTTATGATAGATTCATTTGAAAGATTAAGGAATTGGCAAGTTTAACGTCCAACGACATTCGTCGCCTTTTATAGCTGTGATCATCGCAGTAACTACCACGGTGCATTACCTCACCCTTTCAGATAATCATTGAGACAAACGGTGAGTTCTTCTCTGGAGACACGCACGCGTAGATGCGTTTGAATGGTTGTTGATGCGGTTTGGTAGAAAAGTGCCTCGGGTCGTGCTAAAGACTGCTGCTTTATAGACAAACTTGAATAAGAAATCAAGACCGCCAAGCGAAATCACAGAGATACTTGATGATGGATAAATTTTTACAAGTAAACATGACATTGACGGATCCTACCCGCAGCATGACTTCAACGTTTATCTGTGACATCGAATGCAAATGGCCGCCGGCTAGTTTCTTGTTTCGGATGTACACAAATTAACTCGAGCAAGATATGTTCTTCATCCGAAAAGACCGCTTTTTCAAGGGCGACCGTTCTTTGTCGAATCACTCGAAATGACGATAGAAGTGTTCGACCCATACATTGTTACCAGTATCGAGTGCTCATGAAGATTTTTCGGAGCACCCATTTCATTGCCAGTGTCGCCTTTTGTATAGTGAACAAGCTGGCCCTACAAAAGAGCACAGGCCGCCTTGAAGCGCAATTGCAAGAACCTATGGGGCCGATCATTTGCGTTACGGTTGTTGCTAAGTGATTCCTTGCTTTCGTCCATTTTTCTAAACAGATCTCAATGGACGTAGTTTGGTTGTATAACTCTCTAAAGCAGATATTTCACCCATCTCTTAAATTATCGATCCGTTCCTATAGCTATTAGCATTCGCATTCCACGGGTTTTTTTTTCTGTTCTACAGAGAGGATGCAGATCTACACAGCCGTCTTCTAAAACTGATCTAAGCAGTCGTCCACGTTTTCGCTCAGTTAGATAATTTGGCCGAGTCTGTTTCGTGGACGAAATCCCTTGGGAACCTTAGCAGAATACTATGTAGCTTATCGTAGAATAGGGCAACATGGGCAAATATGTGAAATTTCTTTCGAGTTTAACGAGCCATTATGTCACTGCAAGTACACGCGTGTTTTCGTCGCGAAGATGTCGCGACTTCAAGCGAGCCACGGGTCCAATTTCTAGTAAAAGCGAGTTAATGGGGAAAAGGAAGTTAATAGATTGCCATACGTAGTTCCGCATAGCGCGCGCATCTAAGTTGTTCTATAGGTATTGGTAACTTCCCCTTAGCCTTGGCACGCTGCGGGAAGCTTAAAGAAAGAAGATTTATGTAGAAACAGAATATCCCATACATCGTTTAAGTTTTAATCGAATTAGCTCAAATTCTGATACAGCATGTGCCAGTTTCGCTTAAAAACACATACGCTAATGTAAGCTTTAAGTATCACTTTATAATTATTTCGTTGGCGTATGGGTATCACTTATCTATAAAAACGAATCTTGGTTAACTGGATGCTTTCAACGCTCTAACTCTCAGACCGGTGAAGGAAAGTAGCTCTTATGTATACATGAGCTTGCGAAGTTTTTTTGTATTGGACTGTCTAGTATTCTGTATATCTATATAGACTGTAGTGTTGACTTTGCAGTAGGGCCCAGTAAATATAGCCGAACAAATAGATAGCAAATTCAACAGCCTGCCGCACCCCGCACTCGATTGTTATGTAAATAATGAAGGATCATTATCACTTTCCGAACAGTCGAACGCTTTGCTGTGTCCTTTTATTTATCGGTATACCCCAGGTAGCGAGGTAGGCAAGCAGCCAAGTACGACTATCCATGAGCTACAAATAACAGAAAAATGTCTACAGGGAAAGAAGGCAAGAGTACCTTTTGTTACCGATTCAGAAGTTCACGTAAAGGCCCTGCCATGCTGACAGTTGCGACAGTGGCGCCCGATAGTGACATCGCGTCGACCATTGAATTTAATTGTCATTGTGAATAGGAGACGAATTGAGGATGCCTTAAATGAAGGTTCGATTGGTAAACAGGAACTGACGTATTGTCTCTGCAGAGAGTGCTATTTTCAGATATTTCTCAACCTGATCGTTAGCATTCTGTATTGAGGCACAAGGCAAAATTGCTTTACTGATATATTTGGTTCATGTAATCGATTAAAGTTCGTTTTACGATATAGACTAAAAAAGAAGTGATAAGCTTTTTGGCAGTAATTTATGAGCAGTGTTGCTCGCATATAACAAAACAAAGGATCATCTTAATTTTATTATTTCTATAACGTTTTCCCTGCCCAGACATTTATGATTTGGATTTCGGTACAAAACCGCTGAGATGGCTAGATTTATGTGGGGCTTGTTCAAGCAAATACGTAAGGCAGCGCTGTCCTATCATAAGGCGTTCACCCGTGAAGAACGCATTGGTGCGCTCACAGATGACAAGGGCGATCGTTTTCGGCTACATGCCACATGCTGCACAGCCCTCGAGTGGGAAAGATAGACGTGTTTCAAATTGGGCGCACTCCGGCAGAGTGCAGAATCACGAAAAAGACAACTTTGACTCTGTTGTTAAGCGAGACAACTACACATTTCTCCGGATCGGATTTGACGTGGGCCGCGTGTTAACACTAAGCACAAATTTTCATCGAAAAACAAAAACAGGCATGTTAAAGAGAGTCTACTCAGTGGAGAGTTTTCGCTTGCCTCGGAAGACGGTTTCGTGTACTGCCGTATATCAATGGTTGGCCGTGCTAAAGATTATAAATAGAAACAAGAGTACCATGGTGCAGAGGTCGAGTATGGCCATAAAATTAACAGAGTTTAGACGTTTTCGTAGAACTTCTTCTGCTACCTAAGCGCCCTACTTATAGTCGTAAGCTGTTTTTGCAGGCCAGCAGTTTCATTATTATTTCTTTAGCTTACTTGCAAAAAGAATGCCAGCGAAATCGCAAGCACTTATTGTTGGCTCCGAACGTAAGATAACTGAGTTGTTGGATTCCACAAAAGCATGTCCTCGTCGCTCGTTCCGTGGCGTTACTACTATTCACTGGATAGTATCCAGTAAATAATCTATTATAAACACATACGATGGCTAGCGAACTTAAGATGGTGTTGTTGTTGTTTTCTTTTAGTTTTACTCTTATGTATAAAAAGGTCGATAATTGGACTAGTAACATTGTAATACTTGTGCAACCAAACTATTGTTTAGGGCACGATATGATTAGTAAAAATCATCCTTCGGGCTGATGTAGGTATGAAGTTTATAATAGAAAAGTCGTTGATGGCCAGCCGTGGTTACTTTCGGCCATTGTGTTTCTAGAGTATTATTCATAGATGGCCAAAGTGGAACACAAACGGTCAATTGAGACGTATATCAATTCTAACATCCTATGCTATAACTGTCGAAGAAAATTAGCCCTTGTATTATTCGCTAGTTAAGTGAACGGTGCTCATTCAAGACGTGTCTTCCAACTACGATAGCGTTCTATCATAGTATAGCTATTAATATTAACTACGTGATCAGTTTCTCAAATAAAGCAACGAAGGTATCTGGACATACAGCGTTGTACGCATTGCCGATTCGGGAACTGATAGATTGATCCGTCTCAATTACACGTCAGGGTGGAGCCAGAAGTTGAGACATAAACAGTGTTATCGTATAGTTTTTGTTTTGCTGCTTCCGTATGTGGAAGAGCTATAGTCGAGTTAGGTTACGTTGCTTGTAAGTTGCAATGGCCGCCACGTTAGCCGTTGTCGCTGACATGATATGTACGTCTACTATTTTTATGAGGCCTGTGCGAGAAAAGCGTTCAAATGTATCGGTTCAATAGATAGAACGTAACGATGTAATAAATGCTATCTCGCCAGAGTATTGCAATAGATTGTATCGTGTTGAACATTGAATGTCTCATATTGTTGTTACGTAATTTTGTTGTTGTTACGTAAACGATTCCACACACCGGACGTTAGTTAGGTTCGATTGAATAGTCGGCCGTTGCAGTCCAGGTAATGGACTGAAGACTATAAAAGGCAGCGTATTGAATCCGTTAGCTTCTTGTTTACTTAGTTCATAGTATACCTATTCTGTTAAGCTTATGCATAGAATAATGAATTGTTATCATCTTCTTTGATCGTGAAGCTTGCAGCAATATGTACATGCGCTAATTTATTGATGCCAATTCATCTTCAAGCATACGAAGATAACGCTATATCGGACTAGTTCTAGTGTGCATATTTGATGCCTTTTCCTATTTTTCCATTAAATGGAATAATAGTTGATCGTATTCGATTGACAACAGATAAAAACCGCGTGTCGATTAACCGCGGCATAATTATATACTATTATTATACTATAAGAGTACTCAAATATGATCTGGTAGTAGGTCTGCGAATATTTCATCTTATTATTCTCATACGTTCTCCCTACTGCCATGTGTGCAGTTCATCAGTCACGAAGGTAAACGTGTCTTGTGTACAATCAGATTTGGTACATGCATATGATGGTCTGAAGAGTGACGTACCTTGCCTGAAACAGATCATCGTCCGTAACAGCTCACCATCGGCCTTATACTATGACGCGATGCGACCTTTTGAGATGTTTCTAAAAAATTATACAATCTTCACGGTTCAAGAGTGCAAGCCAACGCTAAAGCTACTTCATGCGGATGACACCTGTGTTGTGATTTAGATTTTAATATAAATACTTTGATTGGCCTAATGGAATTGTGCTACAGCACTGAGCAGCCGCTTTGCTATTTCTTCGTCAGCGTTCGTGTAGAACCTATTGCTGCTATTGGAGGTAATAGTGATGCTGCTGCTGGCCTTTATAGCATGCTATCTAGTGCAGTGTATATATAGCGTACAATATCTGTATGGAAGGAAAACGACACGAGAGAGAGTCGTCGTTATTTCAACGGCCACTTATCTTTCGAGCGGTCAGCGCGCTGGTCAGAGGAGGCCGCTCGCAGCATTCTCCGCACCGCCACTTTTTCTAAACTTTTGCCAACAAAAAGGCATCATCGTCTGCTGCAACCTAATATCTGAAGAATGCTGCCCAACACAGAACGGCAGGCACGAGCGCGTTCTATAGACGCGAAAACCCATATGTACTAGCAGCAAAACTCGATGTCTCCACTAGTGCTGGAGTATCTCCATTGCTACTGTTGAAATTTTAGAGAACAGCCGTTCACCTACAGGCGTCCGACTGATCAACAATTTAGGGGCAACGAACGTGGCAAGAATGACAGCATAACAAGTCCTGACATTGCGAAACGAGTAGCTGAGCCTCGGAAGAAGTCATGCTATTTTGCGGAGGCACTTTTTTCAGAGGCAGCGACGGCTAACAAACGAACGGTCGTCAGGTGTCGCGACCTGATAATGATGGTGTCGTCGGGTATTCGTCTGGCCTGTTCTGTTCCTATCGCCAACGTGTTGTAATAACGCTGCTTCCTTTGGCTGATTGTGTTAAATGCAGCAGTTAAGAAGTAAGCAGTTTTCTAAGTGGGTCTTAAACAAGGTGCACTAGACTATTACAGTTGTACCAGCAGAACAGCTACCTGCGAGCCCGACATACGCCTAACAGGGTTTGCACGAAGAGAAAAAAGAAAATTGTTGTGGTTACGATGGATCGCGAAGCCTTACCGCATGACTAACTATGTGAGACATATGAAAGTCAGTGAGTTGGACAAGGGTACAAACGAGCACCTTGTCGCGAGGCCACGTATCTGAGCGTAGAGGTACGAATGTGCGTTGACAGAGGGAAGGCACTATCAATGTCAACGGGTAGGGTGATCTCTGGTTGAAGCAAATGCATCCGTCAAAAGAATTAACTGCTACCGGTAGACAAGCTAATAAACTAAAAGCAAATAGCCATAAATAGGAAAAGCATAGGAACTGACGCCATGGATAGTAGAGACTGTCCCACTGTAGTTGAAATAGAAATATCTACGTAGGACGGTAGCCTTGTTCGTATGATTCCGCGTTGCTTCGCGCTTGATTGACGCTGCTGGTATAAATCAGAGACAGTGGAATATTGTAAACTCTTGTCGTAACTAATGCGAGTGCATTGTTTTGACTGCTAACACGAAAGCAGAGTACTAAACGCTACCGTAACACCGTCTCTATGTTAACGTATTTCACACGCATAAAAACCCCGTATATATGCGTTTGCATATATGTGTCTATATGTATGTAATATACATATATTCATGAGCATCGTCACGCTTGTTGGCCGTTCCACTGATGATGCTCTGAAAAAATTCGCTCACGGTCCGGGTCGGTATGACTTCATGAACGCTTTCATTCGTTCGTTCGTTCATGCAGTGATGGTGTGTGGCTTTGACGAAAGATCTCTTTACTTTTCCTACGTACATCTAGGTTAGCTGATCGCTGACGACTCTGTTATGCACACCTCACTCAAACGTATCATTGCTTTTGGTGTTATCTTCTTCTCACTAGGGAAGCGAAAGGCGCGGCGCCGCTTCCGCGTCAGAAACAATCATCCATCTTGCTACTCCGATGCTGTTTAGTTTAAGTTCCGCCGAGTATAGAGTACCTTTCCCGTAGCGAGTGTGTCGCGACGGACGACCTACGTTTGAGCAGTACATTATGATAGAAGGCCTTTGTTGAGAATGAAAAACTGCACGTAATTAGATCTTATTAATTGATTAGTGCTATACGTTTGACCGGCATTTGTACGTCCTGTGCCGTTTTACTCCGCCGGCTAGTAATAGTTATAGGTGTACACTGAAAACGAATACGACCAACATTTAGTAATGAATTCAGCATCTCGAAACGACAATGCGTATTTTCGCTGGTCTTTTCCGCTTGATGCTAATTCTCTGAGCACTCAGACGGCCCAGCCAAGCTTGACCTTAGGTGTTAGCAACCCGTTAAGACTGATCGACATCTAATGGATCACTTCGGCTACTAACAAACTCCAGGCTTTGTCCTTGTGCATTTCGTACCGATTTTATCGTGGCGAAACAGGACGACATTACGTCGCAGTTTGAACCCGCAACGAAGCATTGCTCAATTAAAAGATGCAGCGTAACGATTCAAATAACAGAGAACCGAATCAACGTAGGCAACAGGTGCGTCATGATAGAGTTTTACGCTGGAGCTTGCTTGAGTTGTTACTAACTTTTGCAACTCCACTTTTTGCCATGTAACGTCCGTAACTTTCGGTCTGGTCGTGCCGTGCGAATTATTGGACGTGATGGTAAAACTCAAAACAAGGGTCGTCGGAAGTGGGCAAAGCTTATCGTTCTGTAAACAGTATAGCCATAATACATTCATCTCAACTCGGAAACAATTCACAACGATAGGGGGTAATATTTAGCGTAACTAGGTGTACAAGTATATAGGCGTCTGTAAAAAGAAATAACGCTAGACTATTTCTAATCGAATATTGCGTTCATACAACTGACGTCGTTACATATCCAAAATCGGAAACGAAAGACACATCGGTAGGCGTACAGATAATTTGATACAAAATCCTTGAGCTGCGCGAAAAGCTGCCGGCTTTGATTGAGCTAGGCAAAGCTGCCGTACTGACTGAGTCCGATAGACACTATGGGAACTCAGATGTAGGTCAAGATAGGCAAACGCTTTAGATAAATCCTTTTCTCAGTTTCTATCGGGCCACAGAGTTTAATCTAAAAACCAGATGAGATTAGAGAGTTTTGTTCGACGACACACGCTGAATAGTACTTCAACAAGGGTGCTTATTAAAATTGTCCCTTGTATTGAACTGTGTTGAGGGTCTCCTGCACTAGGTATACAACACCTAATTCGGCAGCTGTGCGATAAACAACAAATAGAAAATTTTTTAGCTCATCTTAGTCTACTCAGGTCGTCTCACTATAAGCTAGTTGAATTTATTTAGAAGCAGCCTAAAATACCGAATATGACAGGTGACTTTCTATCGCAGTTGATAGTCTATAGCCAGTTTGACATGGGATTTTCGAAAAGCGTTTCGGTATAATCATCCTTTTCGTGCATGCGGCTCTATTTAGAAATCACCAATGTTTATTACTCGCAGAATCTGTTACCATTCTTATAGGAATCCTATTTATATCGAGGTCTGTTAGACACCATACGAACATGACAGCTTCGGTTAGACAGTCACAATAAAATGGTTCTATTCGCCAATCCCACATTAGCGATAGTGGTAGCAAAAATAAGAAAGCCGAAAGGGGCTTTTCATCTAAATGTTTTACCTACGGAGAAAGTAAGCAGCTGATGACGTGTTACGTATTCACAGATGGTTGTTTACACTGAACTGTTATGAACGACTTCGGCGAACTTGAATAACTTTTGAACTACGTGCCACTACAAGACGAAATTTGACTGCCAATTACTCAAGTTATTTAGTCAAATCCGATCGAGTTTTACCCAAAAGAAGTAAGTTTAGAAGGATCTTCTTACCGAAGATCAGCGCTCAGTAGTCAAAGTACACGGTTACAAAAGTTCATTGACGATTGGTAAAGACATTACGCAAGAAAACCATAAGCGAAAGCACGGTACATGGTGCAAACGTTCTAAGTGCTGCGAGGAGACAGAAACGCATTGCTGCAATCGAGGAGGCTTTTCACGGAAGTAGAGCTTGGAATCAAAAAGTTCTGTCGGCCAAAAGCGACATTCACGTATGACCTGTTACAAACACTGCAACCTGCAACTGTGGAACCTGGGTAAAAAAATGGGTCCATTGTGAATTGACTCCAGACCAGTTGGAAATGCGTGTGACGCATTCTATGCGCGATCCGCGTAACTTTAATCGACAAAAAACTTGCCTGGAAAATATAGTGATTATAGATAAAGCGTGGTTCAATCTCTACCGCGATACAAAGAGAGACCAGGCAAAAGGGTGACATCGTCCTGGAAAGGAATCGTCGACGGTAGTGTCGAATCGATATATAATATGAAACTTCTAATGGACATCAATGGCTTTTGCTACTGGGGGGCACTTGCCAAAAGTAAAACAATCAATACAGCCACAATCTTGAGCTTTTCGACAGACTTATGGACCATTGGCACGGTAATAAAAAGGGCGCGGTCAGATTATTTGATAGCAACACCAGACCTCATCCCATGACCTCATGCCAATGATTTTCTGGGTTGAGCAAAGGCATATCCAACGTTGCCTTGAACCCACTGTTCTCCCAATCTAAGTCCCTTTGATTACGAGGCTTTCATGCTCCCAAAAAAAAGCAATTGGTAAGCAAGCATATCGTATTATCGATTTACTCCGAAAGTCCATAGATAGAGAAACTGCAGATAGGAACGAGAATGGTAGCCTTGCAGCTGTCCAGAAGCTGCCAGAGCGCCGGGACACGCGTGTACAAACATAAACGAGAGTAACTTGAACACAGTGACTATTATCATTCCAAGCCCCATTAGTTCAACGTGATGTAATTTCAAAATCCGTCAGATTCGCTTAGACAGTGAAGTACAAACCCTGGTTCTTGTTCTGAGATTACATCTTTTTTTTTTTTTTTTTTTTAAATTTAATAAGAGCATTTTCTGGAACAGTATAAACTGTTGCCATTTATTTGGGAAAAACAGATCAACAAGCGTTCGCTTTGCCGTACCGTGGCGTCGTATGCTACTACATCCCTAGCCATCATGGCAGATTTACCCAGAATATTGCCGAATTGGCTTAACATAAGCTACCACCTTTTCGCCATTCATTTTCGCTGCCATTGTTTATCGTACCAGCCGGCGGACAGTCAATGGTGCGGGCCAATTCTGAGCATCTGTAATCACCTTACGGCAGCTGTGTTCGAACAAATGATTATGCTGGGTTTCTAAAGCCTGTGGGATTATGCTGACTTCGAAGAGGGCCGCTCATTCCGTTTCGGAAGACGCCTATACGTCGCATGCATGGCTATTACATTACAGTCCATCTGTACACCTACGCTGTTCTATCAACAGTATTATCAATAAATAATAGCCGAATCGCATCAAGTTGGCCGCCATAACGTTTGGCAGGATCACTCAATTAACCACTGCCACAGTGATTGTGACATTTTCCGTTGCATTTTCGTTTAAAGTAGGCTGATCTCTGATATGCTCCGGAGGTAAATTTAAGTAGACGATTACTTTCAAGTAGAACTTCTCCAAAGAGATTATGTATGTTGCCTGAAAGGCTCATTTGCATAGGGTTTCACCATAGCGCGCATCTACCGAATCGTGTTGTGATAGTGACTTTCAAGCAAACGTAATATTTTGATTCTGCTACGTCCCTTCTATTCGATACGAGTACACCTGTTTTTAATTTTCTTGCATTTAATCCAGCGGATCAGTTTCGTGCGAACGCTTCGTTACCTAAAAGTATTCCAATTCGTAATTGATCAGAGGCTTCCACCTTGGTTCGTAACCTATTCGATCGCTGAAGATTATTTCGCTCCAACTGAATGCAGAGAGAATCTAAAGGCCGTTTTTTGCAAACAGATATTTTAGTAGAAGCGCCATAAAAAAGAATTTCCCCTCTTCCGCAACGCCATAAATGCTGGGCGACCTTTAATATTGTTGCCATTAAGGGAGTTTTGGCGAATGTTGTTGCTCTGCAAGAAGTCCGATCGAGCGTCCTTTTTTGGTCGACTGCTTTCAAGGGTTTCGCTTCCATTCGTTCTTCGAGACGCAATAACGAAACTATACGCACTCGAACTTCCAGCAGAAGAGCTATTTACTTTTCAGACGCAAAGCCGATTACTTGCGGAGCTCAATACTTCGGGGTCTCATATAGAACGCTATGAACCATGTTAGGGAACCGTTAATTGATGTACAGTGCTTAGCAGGTAAGATCATTCGACGCGACAGATAAAGTCGACCTTCTCTGACAGTACAGCCTTAAGGGTTTTTTAATGGCCTGCTAAAGATCATACGGTATCTTGTTATAATTGCCGGTCTGTTTAAGGCTTCGTTAACATGTCGTTAAGGGATGATTTATTCAATGATCTTCATTTGTTTAGTGACTACCGGCGTCGGGATCTAAAATCTCCGGTACAACCATTCGAATATGCTTTCAAGAAATACATTATGAAGGCAAACGATTGAACCTTGTTCCGTCGGTACGCGGGCATTATGAAAGATAGCTTAATGTGACCGTGCGAGTCGAATGTCCGATTTGTATATTCCTTTTATTTGAAAAGGCCTCCCTGTACTTTTCTCCAGTTTTCGTATCCAGCTTTCAGCAAGAGCTTTCCGTCGCTATTAGCAATGCCCGGATCAATCTCCCCATAAGACTCGACCCGTATCAAGGCGCAAGCGGCCCTTAGCAAATGGTTCTTGAACCAACTGAATACTACCCTGCGGCCTAGGTGTCACGCACCCTGGCAACCACATGCGCAATGTAGTCGCATTGAGAACTGAGACAAATTGTTCCTTTTTGGCGCCTATATGTCGTCAGGTAGCTTTTGGCATAAATATATTTATGACTGCTAGTGGATTTTGTCATGAGACTGCTTGTAATGAACAATTTAACAAAGGCTCAGTGAAAAACCTGTTCCTAGGCGCAATGAGATATGCATTTTGTTGACTCGCAGCGTGTCTATTCATAGTTCTGTGGAGAGGGAGAAATACGGATCCGATTAATGCTTGTTTATTTCAGATAACTAAAATAGATATAGTAGTGTATTCCTCAATAAACGCATCAATGACAAAAAAAATTCAGAGTCGTATATGCTCTAGTAACCAGAAATTTCATTTGCAGTCCAACATTCGTGACGAGCTAAGCTATCATAGTTAGCAAGCAGGCAATGAAAGCTCACAGCATTAGCCACTTTTCTGCTCAGTCACGATCGTCATCTTATATATAGGCATTACAATAAGTTGAACTACTAAATACCGCTGACAGTAACAATACTAGCCGGTCTTCGCGCCGTGCAGGTAGAGTTTGTAATGCTAGCATGACGGTAAGTGAAAGCTATATAAAATCGTTTTCGAAGCTACATATATGCGATATATATCGTAGTTAATTTGTATTCATGTAGGGAGCTGCAAATTGATCTCGAATAGGTTTCCCGACAGAGAGTCTGAAGGGAGGTATATTAATAAGCGATGCTATAAATGTTCCCTTGAAGACATGTATCGTCAGCGGGCGCTGTCAATCGTGCAAAGTCTGCTGAACGTTGGCTGGTTCAATAGACTTGATAATGAATAAAAGTGAGATACCTTAAACTAAGTAACTCTGTTAAACTGAACAGCAAGGCATTGATAAAATCAAAAAAGCTGCACGGGGCAACTACGTCCCAGGTTTTTTTTAATTTGAATTCAATCAATAATTGAAGTTCAAGCTGTGGCACAATTAAATTCACTTTGCCGTTGAGTTACTACTACTAAGCGAATCCGGTGCAGTAATCTCTGAACTGATCCAATAGGCATAAAACGGTTCCTGCCAATAACCGAGAATACTTAGAATAATAGCACTTGTTTGCCCCCCTCACACAAGTTCTGAGTGTATTCACAAAATGGAATAATAGACCTAAATACTATTAGCAACAAAACACGGAAAGCGACTGAAGGAGGTATCAGAACAGGATTGTGCGCCCAAGATTTTAGGGTAATCATCAACAGAAAGATGTCAAATATGAGAGTGATAGTAGTATAAAATGGCCTAATCATACGGTCAGAGATAAATGAAACAGGCTAAATATTTTTTTTCTATAGAACCGAGGAGTACCGGTAAACTTGCGAAGGCTGCGTGATGCAGCTAGGGGTCAGTTCCCGCAACGGGTTTCATTGTCGTGGGTCATCAAAATCGAGACGAGCTCGACACAACACGCTTCTTCGGCAGATGAAAAAGCTTCGTTGTGTTACGATATCCACCGGTATTCTGCTATTTTGTGCTTTTACGGAAAATTGTTTTTTTCCCCTTTAAAGCAACTTTAGTTTTTGTCTTTGCCTTTCAATCGTAAAACACGGTTACTGGGTAAGCTTGGATCACCGCTTTTTGATTTCATAGAGTCTGAGAGTACGCTGTCTAGGCTACGGGACGTTCGGTGCTCAATTAATCATTGAGTTATTGACTGATTGATAGATGCTTCTTAACTATGGTTTATCGTACTGCTTCTGTGAGAACTGAAATCGCTATCATATCTCATTTTGAGGCCACTTGAAACGCGAACAAAGAGCGTAATAAATAATGGATAGTGATAAAGAAGCTTTAGCTAAGGTACTGCTATTTGATAATGCGTTACGGTTACCATCCGTCGTGCCCGATGGGGGTCAAGACCTAGAGAGACAGTCACAATTATGATCAATAAACGAGCCTCGCAATTCAATGGCTTTCATCATGCAGCACGTGCATGTACGTCGATTCCGAATAGCGATAACTGTATCGGTTTATTTTAAATTACAGCCTTAATTGCTGATCTGAAACAAGTATACTACAGCGAAGCTTACTGATCCATTCACAAGCAAAGCTCCATTTTAATCCAAGTCCTCTGGGAGCATTGTATACGATTCGAGGCAATGAACGATGAATAGAAGAAAACTAGACAAATAATAATAATATACGTTATTTTCCATATGATTGGTTGTTGTTACTGGAATATGATCGGTAGAGCACTTCGCCCTCTCATTGTTAGTAGCGGATCGTTCCTCTAGAGGTTTGTAGAAACGTGTTTATCTGCAGACTATCGAAGGTGAGGTTTTATTTAATATTCGCTTTCTTTTAACGATATTATCTCAAAGCTTTTTTTGCACGTTCTCCGAAAAAAGTATTTTGTATAACCTTTTCAAAATGACACCTAACCCCTGCCCAACTAGAAGGGATATATGGATGGAGGTGGCTTTACAGACTGAGGGGTGCTAGAACATTTCGTTGTCCAATAATTCTTCACATCTGGGGATCTTAACGGGTATATTACTTCGCGGATTCTAACTAGTTCATACAGAATAAACTCCACTTTGTGAAGTTGTCTGGCGTTAAACGTTGTTTGCACGAACGGATTAAGGCTATTAGCTCCATGTACCCTTTCAAAGTATAGCAGTTTTTGTTATCAAATATAGGTCTGCAGCTTCCCTTTGACGGTAAATAGTCTACGTATACTTTTCAAGAGATACAACAACAGGATTGATGAGAATTTACTTTATAGTATAAGATACGGACAATGCCGATGTACCCGCTCATTTTGATGAACTTACTATATTTAATTAATACGTGGAACCTATCAAAGTTAGCCATAGAGGTGTACATCAATTTCATTTTAAATGTGATAGAACAAGTATTGTAATCTGACATAAATACTCAGGAGTACCTTGTTCAAGCACAACTTTGCTGTAAAGAAGCTGGACGGCCTAATCTTCAATTCCCATTGCTCACAGATTTGTGTCGCTCTAATTATTTATTACTGCTGCGAGTATAACAAATATGCCGAATCTCTGCTAAAACATGGACACTGTATCTTTTTGGCGCACTTTTTTAAATATATGCATATATCTATCTTTATTTATTTGTGTAAATATCATATTTGAATATATTCACCCTGTAAGATTCAAACCAGAGGGCTGCATTTCCCAATTGAGATAGCTCTGTGTTCTCAGTAAGATTTAGTGTCTTCTCATAACCAAAACAAATATAGCAGTGTTAGTGGTGATCTTTTGCGTTAAATATAAGGTCTATAGTTATGGAAGCAGGAGTCTGCATCTGAAAAAGCTATTTACACATAACCATTACATTTGTTAAGCATTATAAACGTAGCGCTTGATTTTTTGGTTTTTTAAAAGTAGAATTTTAAGCCTGTAACAATAATAATAGATATAGTATATTGACCATCATATATAAGCAAGGTATGAGGACTTCAAGGGTGGAGTTGAAAGGCCTCGATATCATTTATAATTCTAAACTTATATATTAGCTTAATAATTTTTACGTACTTAGCTCTTAAACATTAGTAGCAAAAATGTGTGTATGGCCTTATCTCGATCTCGTATAAATGATCAAGTCGTGTGATCATAGAGATACTAGATCACCAGCCACATACGGCTATAGATTCGCTGCTTTGCATATATATACATAATAATGTACTATCTATGGCGTACATATATATATATATATACAGATAAAATAACATGAGATTACTTGTGAAATGCGAAGTGTTGTGTTGCAGCTACATGAGTCCATATTTACACTCCCAAATATACGTTTTGTCAACGTTTCTCGTACATTCAACCAACTCCTTGACCTTCAAATGGTTTTCAAATATTCGGCCGTAGCATCATATTTTTCTGTTCCCTAAGGTTTTTGCTGTTAACGCTTTTGTGGCAATAGACCTTTAAAAATTGCCACTGGTAAAAGACCAGCTTTTCTTCACAGCGAATTCTAGCTTATCCAGTGACCACTTTGACGCGCGTACATACATACGCCAAGGCGGTGCCGTAACTTAATTCGAACGTTTCCTGGGAAGTTAACACAAAAAAGCCACGAGTTTAACAAAGTTAACGACGCTGCCTCGGAGGTCAAAGCATTTGAATAATGGTTACCAATACTGTAAACAAAAATTACGACATATTGAACATGGAAGAGGGCCGAGAGAAAAGTTCCTGTTTGAATCTAATATAAGATCTAACCTTCCAGTTCTGTAAATCCGTTGCCAAGATCTTGCTTGTGTGTATAGCCTTAAAAATGATCTCAGTATCAGTAAGTTTAGCAGAAAAATACTCCCAAAGTTGCTCTCGTTAGCAACTGTTACGCAAATCACTACCGATCACTAAGGAGAAAACGAAAACCGTTATCTAGCATACTCGCATTTACGTATCATTGAAATTATCGAAATCTCCGTGTCCAATTTGTGTTCGCTAGCAGTAAAGAAAATCACTATCCAAAAGAAAGTAGCCACACTTGGTGAAATGTACTTAGATCTTTCTTTCTTTGTTTGATTGACAGGATATAATACATAAAGGAGGTAAATTCAGGATCTCACTCTTCAAACGTATATGGGACGGTTAAGTATGCACGTAAGCGCAAATCATGTTTTGATAATTATATAATTTGGTTTTTCGCCGGCTCTGGGCCTGGGATACATCACGCCTTCTGGCTCTGAAATCCCTTGGATTTTACTATTGGAAAAGCCGTCACCAACACGATCGGCCTTGTAGCCACTCAGTCTCCGTATACCCTTCCGGCATTTTTGGCATGTGAAGCAGATTTTTTTTCTTCAGTAAGAGCCGTGTCTCCCTTTCTGAGCGATCTCATGGCCGTCATCCTCGCTGTGTATGCAGATACTTTCAAGTTAGATACAACCCCGCAAAAGCTCTTTGCTTTGATACCGTGATACGAATACGCGACTTACGCTAAATTGGCTTATGATTTTGGCCTCGCTACCGTTTGAGCTATTACCAAAAAAATAATAACGACAGTATTATATTGTCAAGATCATCAATTGGTGCTCATGACCGTTGGACAGGTATGTCGATAGGTAAGCAGGGTTCTTGTTAGGAATTCTCCTATATTAAGTTTATTGGTGATTTTGTATCTGTTCAACTAGATTTGAAACGGATTTCCACTAGTCTGTATTTGTGTATCTACCTAGATGAAGAGGAAAAATATTGTCAGGTGATTTGGCCGAAATGTCAGGGCCTTTGGTGGTTCACTCCATATATTGTTACAAACTTTGCAGTTGGAGTTAAGTGAAAGCATCTAGATAAACAAATAGACACTCACCTAATGCACTCTGCTTACTTTAATTCGTTCGTAGCCGAGGTCAGTGTGTACGAGCTTTAAAACAAACATTCTTCACAAGCATTTCTAATGGAATCACCGTTCATTAATAAACTATCGGTAGCACACTTAAATTCTTCATCCATGGTATTCTTCGAGATAAATATAGCACGTGCATATGTACGTAATCAAATGATCTCATCGCGGAAATTCTTATTCTTAGATAGCCATTGTATATTTTGGTACTATTTGTTTAATTTTTTGCACGGCGTTCAGAGATCTTGTACCTTTAATGGGTACCATAGCCAGCATCAATCTCAATGATGATCGATAACGCAGTTTTGCACCATTGAGCCATTTCAACCAGAATTAAATTTTGCTTATTTACAAAAAAAATCCTACGGAACGAAACAAGGTAAATCTCTACCTTTCGTTGATAGCATTTTATAAGGACCAAGCGGATACGAAATCAAGAATTTGTACAACGATTACCAAGCTACCAAGCATGTACGGCCATCTTGGAGAAGGAATCAGCTCGAGCTGTCAGGCGTATGTATGCATAACGAAAATCCAATGCAAACTTGTACTACGTTAAAACTGTAAAGTAAAAAAATCACTAACTCTCATCTAGCTTCGAATTGAACGTATAAAAACCGTACTGAAAATAAATATAGCTTAGATTTTTTAGCTATGCTGTTTTGAATGTTTCTATATGAGTTCATCAAATGAAGTTACAAGTTCCTGACTAAAAATCGAAAAGTAGATGTGACGCGTATTGTTGCAAGACTCCTTGCGTATATCTAACTGACAGTGACAACCTTCCTATATTTATGCTGAGAACTTCCCAATTTAAGAAAACACGAATGCATATACATGAACGCCAATGTTTCATTCGCTCGCCAAGCTCAACACGGAGGAAACTGTCGAGGACTAGATTGATTAAAGGGCATTCAAACTCGTCATGTATAGATCGTAGAAGCCGCTAATTTGACTTATAATTTTACGACAGGAATACATTTTCAAAAGATCATTTTCTGCCATTTAGGATCACCGATATCCGATACTGCAGGTTAGCGGACACGGATGTTTATCCAACGGCTTTCCGCCAGTAGGCATACTAATCAATGTGAAAAGATTGGTCGAGATTCCTGGTTATAAATACGGAGGCGTTTAAAGGCATAGTGGGCGCAGGTGGCTAAAGGTCAAGAATCGGATTCGGGATTAGCTAGGCGGTAAACCAACAAAAATCTCAGTCTTGTCCTAAAAGACGCTAAAAACGCCCGCAAAAACTTCAACTACGCGAGGTACGTCCAACCGGCGAATCGTAAACGAGCTATGTCCTCCTCTTTAGTATTATACAGTGGTATGGTAATTTTCTGATAAACTCAATTACTGTTAGCTGCTGCAAGACTATACGAACTTCTTGTGCGGCAATCTGGGAGAAGTATCCAGTTCCTTTGAATCAAGTATTAGTTTCGTTTGATTCCAAAAACAAGCCATTGTCGTCTAAATAGATGTCCTTTCTCATGGCATATATAAACGATTCTTCAAAGAGTTTCTTGGCACTTCGAAGGGACCGGTTGCGCTTTTACCAAACGCGAGATAGACGTAAAGCAAGGATGGCTCATAGTATGATTGAAGAACTTTGAGGGTCAAATAAGGCGCGAACAGGTGTGCCCAAAATTGTTTTACACTTAATACAAACAATCCTTTCGATATCCTAGATATCCTTTCGATGTCCGTTATAGAGGAGCGCTACAAAGCAACGCTATCGCCCTGTATCGATTTCAATATATGGCTAAATATAGACAATTAGAAAAGGAGGGGAACGAGGATGCACTATCCGGCCTAGAGATAGCTATCAGTTATCCATAACAGATAAAGAAGTCAATAGCGAACAGGGTTGTTCAGACGCTGTGGAGTATAATCTTTTTGCAAAACGATCCTCGGAAAATGTTCTGTAGAGGATTACGATAGGTAGCACGTATCATGATTTCGGACTAAACATTGGGAAAGTACACGTTGGCCACTTTTGAATTGCCAAAATAAAGGCTCTAGCTAGGCAGTGCGCATTGTGGCCGAATATCGTCCCTTTCACTAGAGGTCACCATTCGTGCATTATCGCTATGCGAGATTCTCTGGAAGCAAATGCTGCATTCTTGTTTTTGTTTACGAATTTATATTGACTACATCCAAGTGTGGATAGAAAAGCAATTGCTCGTAGTAATATTCGGATATTATCAGTGTCGTACTACCTCACTGTAGGTAGATACGGGCCTCGTGGTTTTTTCGCGTACCTGCCTATTGGGAACCCCAGGCTAACGGAAGTGGTCAGCCTGTTTGTTAAGCTCGTGAACAGCAAGAGGAATACTGAATATGGACGTACAATGTTTTGAGCGGCTTACGACAATCAACGGGACGGAGGTTCCCGGCAAAACAATATTTTTTGACATCTAAGAAGCAATTTAAGCGACTGACATACTCCGCAGACAGCAGTTCGTTCGAGGTAAAGGGTAAAAACTTTGTGTTTTTTCGCATTGTTTTTTATAATTTGAACGAACGAAAATGTGAGCCATATTTTATGCGACGTGCATAGCATCCCACTGCCAGTCGACTTATCGAGTGGCAGTAATGAGTTTGTCCGTTGAGCATCTCTTAAGAAATTATCTCCAAACACTTGATCGTTCAGGGCAATATAAATTGAGTACTACCAACAATTATACGTTGGAACATTAATAACGCTAAAGTGAACCGACATTTTGCTGCCATTAGCAACAACATCAAGCATTTTGGTATTTTAATGGCGATACCAGGGCAGTTCATTTGTCACCGACAACCTGGCAGACTCGAGACAGCGATATGTAGCCGTGTAATCGACAATAATGGTATTTTTACAGATTTCATCCGACCGAAAAAGCAGTAAAAAAATTAACCTACAGAACCTGTGAAACATATGGGACGCAAGAACCTAGCCCTACCGTGATTCAATGCCCACTTGTTTCCATTGGAAACTCAACACGAACTAAAACATTCGTACATCTGCACAAAGCTTGAATAACTTAAGTAGCGGACTCGTTTGTCGCCGGCGATCTCATTCGAGACGCCTATTGAATCTACTGATTAGCGAATTTTCGGCCTAAGATATTATAAAGCAGTTAGAGAATTTGTAATCGCAACCTTTAAACAATAGAAAAGAGGCCTATGTCAACATGTAGGGTGATTATACAGACTAGTGCAGATGCTAACGTAATATCCTTCAGAGGTCTGCTGGATATATTAGCGCTCCACCATATTGTCTCTAATATCGTCCACTTCTTAGTGCGTTCGTAGATAAACAACCCGATTCCCGCATGGGAGTCGTTTAACAAAAAAGTTTATTCGTTGATTTTGCGTCTTGAGATCTAAATTCAGAGCCGAACAGGAGCACATCGGATATTTCGATTGCTGACAAAACCCAGATGCAGCCAAGCAAAAAGTAATACGCTGTAGCTAAAGTCACATGAGCCGAGGATACTCGGGTGGTCGTCATTGTACAAATGGGAAACTGGACATTGGTTGTACGCACAATCATAGATGACGCGTTGAACTAAAGAACAACCCCCGCTGATGACTGTTACTCTCAAGAAAGATCAGGCACCAGAACTACAGGGGTAAATAGCTGTGAAACCTTCGCTCGAGCCAACAGGTGAAGGACCAATAACTAACTCTACGACAAGCAAGCAACAATTAACACATTCAAAAAAATTAAGGATCGGAAAGTTAAGCAGACGCTGAAGGCCGTTAAGGAGAGGCCGATAGAAATTAGTCAAAGAAAGATTCTTGTATACGAGCTAGAGGTTATCAAATACGCCTATGCTTGTTCCTATGAACATGGCGCTAAACTGTATATGGATGTCGACTGTACCTCGTTGTCTAAATGCTAGTGAGAGACATCTTCTTACGTTACAGCGTGCTTCATTCAACCGTATGTACATACACACTTGATATTTAATAATGAGCTTGTTTGTGTTCAATTATTCTAGAATAAGCCGCTACACGGTGTACATATTGTGGTACATGCAGGAGGGTCCACAAGGGAGAGAGCAAACATTGATGTCGTCGTTTCTGGCAACAACTGGATATTAAGTGGCAGTATTAAACTTACAATATAATTAGGATTGTGGTCTGCCTGCCCGCCCTCTGGCTATAACTGGTCTAGAACAAAAGGATTCGTTTTTCTGTGGACAGTCCAAAACGCAGCCTACAATGCACTCGGAAACTCCTCCCGCAATATGCTTAGCAACGTTCCGCAGCTCGTTCAAACGGACACACGTTTTAAGTTGTCTTTCTCTATCCATAAGTGCATTTGTTTATTAAGAGTAACACGGTATTTATCTAAGTCTTCCTTGTTGATCCAGTAAGAAAGCGAATGTCGGTGCGATTAGACAGAGTTTTAATCTCGCATGTCAATTTCGTTTGTTTTTTTTTGTTGCTTTTCGTATTGACGTTATCGGGCGCTGTAATGAAACGAAAACCCACATTTTACAGGCGGTATAACGCGTGGTTATCAATCGACTCGTTTTAGTGAGCAGAATATCTAACGCTAGACTTATATGTTTGCTGATAGCGAAATCACGTCAGGGTGATTTGTTTAAATCCTGACTCACTGATCAGGCTCATGTAGGGTAGCATCGACCTATTGCTTTAATCGGGTACCTTTTTTTTTATAACATACTCTAGATATTACATACGAGCTTAACGTGTGTTTGTATTGCGTGCCTTACATTAGTAAATTTTGCGAATGGAACGTATTCAACTGGGCTGTATTTTATATTTTGATCTAAGCGTCAGACCCGCTATTACTGATCAATGAAGTCGACAGACCAATTTTAAACCTGTTATTATTTGTACATCGCTGGCTGTTTTTCGTGTCGCTGCTGTTTTCCGTTAGTGGTAATAATATTTTTGCGTTTATACAATTCGAAACGTCATTGTGTCGTTATATCATACCATAATACATTAACGCGTGGATGGCTTACGCTCGAGTTCCTTTAGTGACTTTATTATTTTTGCTTATATGCAGATATTAATGTATGTTGACTTCGGTAGCTATAAAGTTATGTCCTGTCTAGATGTTTGGAACATAGTTCATGTTTGAACGGTGAGCAAATTCACTGAAAGAATAGTACTAGTTTTGGTACATATACGCGCTTTAACAGTCTATATTACGCCTTACAGTACATCAGATACAGGGCGGACGATGCGTGGTGACTATGTTGTGGTCTGACCGCTTCAATTTTATATAATTACCATTTCGCTCATTCGGGATGGGCGCCAGAGCCTCTTCACGGCTAGCACTGGTGCTTGTATGGACGTAATGCCGTGCTGTGAGCCAGGAGTCCTGCCCAATGCATCGAACATCACAACCGCTGCTGATGCTGACTATTAGCTCGACAAGGCTGGCAATCTAGTCAGCCGCAGAATCCACGAGTACTGGCGAATGATATTCGCCGGTTTTCGTGGTGATCAAGGTGATCAAGGGTGATGAAGCCTACTTTTGACGTTTACTGGTGTCCAGGCTGACGTTCGATAAAGCTTTTAACGATTCTTCTACTCACATTGTTAGCTAAAGTGCTCAGTGTGTTTGCCACTCACGCATATATGTACCGATACGTAAGAAGCTCATGCTTCATGCTACCTGTCGATTGTTTTTTCTGTTTTTCTTTGCCCTGTATAGTATAGTCTTCTCGAAAAGAAAGCACTAATGAGAAGAAGCAAAAGGCGTCGGAAAAAAAGGCACGGTTTGACCGAATAGCTGTGATTCAAGCAGAAGGCATCAACAGGAGTGCAGTATGTCGTACTAATGATGGATCGAACGGGCAGTAAGACGACGGTCACACTATTAACGCCCTATAGATTGACGGCATGATTACTAATTAAACAATTGACTGAATTGGTTCGACTAAATAGTATAATCGTTATTTGGGAGTGGTCAAGCTTTTTGTCGTTTTACCATACTGCTTCCAGCTTCGAAGCCTCCTCCATGAAGGCAGCGGTACATTGATGCAGACCTTAATCGGTCTGCCTATCCGCCTTTGTGGTGATAGAGTTCGCTAACTACACTTGGCAGCCGGTGTTCGAAAACAAACACCAGATGGATAGGTCTCGTCGCTGGCCTACTACATGTCATGTCAGTCTATTTATCGTTATTGCCGCCTCACTTGCCTTATTAAACTTGCACAGCCCTAGAAAGGGACATGACCAATCATTAATGCTAGTATATTTCTAAAGGCGGCGTCTAATAAAAAACAAAGTAGTTAGAAAGTAGCGGACCAGATCCTTTCCAGCATCAACTCGTCTTTTTTGGTTCCAGTGTGTTTCTTGCAACTGTCCGCCAGACGTACGGCGATCGGTCGTAGTCGAACAACACCAATGACGTAGTCGTTGCTGAAGCATATTCATTAGACGATGGCGGATAACGTCAATGAAGAATGGACGTGTAGAGTCGAGGAGAACGATGCACAAGGACAACAGGGAAGCAGGATGCAACGGAAGGATGCGCGACCCTTTCACAGATACAAATAGAATCCTTCTCTCACACATAGAAGCACACGATAAACATGTGTATACCGTTATCGACGGGTGAGGATTGCAGTCTCACTACTACCGTCCGGTTCCTGCTGGTTGGCTGGTGCTCTGTTTCGTCTTGTTGCTGTTGATTAGCCATGTTGTGTTACGGTCTCGTAACAGAATCGTAGAGTGAGGCACATAGAACGGATGTGAAACAGGAAGACGCATTTGTATGCATATACGCGTACACGCAAACACAGACACAGAGAGAGGGAGAAAGGGAGGGAGAGAGAGAAAGAGAGAGAGAAAAGAAACAGGGAAAAATAAATAAAATCCCTGTTGAAATTTATAGTGTATATCAAGCTGTCAATAACGATATAATCTAACGAGAATTTTTATTTGTGAAACAACAAACAGAATATCTAGCTAGCATTAACGTACAGTATTTATACACAGGGCGGATACTTAATTGTTTACAATTTATTTCGTCTTGCTAATCCTTCCACGGCTTAGTCGAAACGACCGTCCTTACAGAGCTGTTATAGAACGGCGGATTATAGGCTTCCAAGGGTCATTTGCCTTTTGTTTCTGGATGGTCAGCAGTTTTATACGTTTTCACAACGACCGTATCGTTTCACAGTTAGAAGCCCCAGTCCGACATCTGACACAACAGAAAATAACAAATTGTTACCTCCTTGGTATTAACTTATGGGCATACAAACTTACCCTAGTTTTGGCTGTGTACCTATAGTTACTTTACATATGGCCTCGATAATTCGTTCCTTTGTTTTGTTTTGTTATTTTATTAAAGCGAAACATAAAAAAAATATTTTAATAATAAATTATTTTTATTAATATGTTGCAAAAACATGCACTTAATTGGTTCAAAGATTTGGTCATATGGATTACGCTAACTGAAAAAAAGTTTAGTTATCTGTCCGTCATTGGATCATGATTGAATCCGTAAGTATTGATTCAGGATCGAATCAAAATAATAATGAATAATATTAATGACTCATGTTTACTGAAGTAATATATGGACACGGTTCGGCTGACGTCGCATTAATATTAACAAAATTAAGGGCTGTGCGCAGACGATTTTATCGAATTTGTCTTATATGTGACGTTGCTGAATGGACGATGCTGCGGAAATTGCAACAAGTTAGATATTTACGCGTATATAAATTATATAATAATCTATTATCAATTTTGCTATAAATTTTTTTATGATAAGCATTAAAGATAAAGCTGCCTAAGTAGGCTAGGAATGGATTAAACATATCGAACAAAAATTTTTACATAATGTATGTACAATGCATTACAACCTAAACATTCAGTCTTTTTAGGCAAAAATCTATTTCGCATATATCACGCTATATGAGCCAAACACATTTGGGTATTGCGGTTCTATCGATCAATTGAATTCTTATAAATCACCTTCAGGTTATACGAGTGTAGAGCCGTTGAAAATACTCTGGTCTGAGCTGTTCTCTCGTAGAACTAGTCTAAATTTGTCCTCTATAAGCTATGGATGTCGATTGTTGAAGTCAAGCTTAAGCAACGTGGGTGATCTTTCAGCTTCTGCCCACAATGTCAGCTATAGCGAAGTTAAACAGGACCTCAATACTGATGTATTTTCACGGCTTGAACGGCGAACGCAAAATAGCACTAGCAGTGAAGTAGTCGCAGTCAGTCAATGGCAGGGAGTTTCCTTTTCTCGAACCATAAAGCTTCTCTATGGCTCGAAGCGGTGATAAATGAGGCTCAATAGAGTTCAATTCTCTATGGAGTTCGTCGTCTACTATTCACGAATGTAAATTTGCAGGGCTAAAACAGTTGAATTTTCAGCGTGCGACTAGTTCTTTATGGTTCGGGCTAAAGGCGCCATCACTGCGACAACTACTAAGAGCGATGTGGGTAATCAGTGCATATCGCTTGCCTACATATATCGTTTCCAGTATTTGGCGGTCGTATCAGCTTTTGATAAATCCCTATGCTCCATTGACGTCACTTTTCTTTACGGTGAAACATCCCTCGGGGCTGAAAAAGTCACTAGGTGCATACTTTAGCAAGTATCACGAACAACCAACTTAAGTAGCTCGTGAACGATACGCATATGTCCTTAGAGCAACACGGTTTTTGATCGACATAAATTTCATGCAACCCAGCACGAGAGAATCAGAAGGATCTATGCGACTACATGAAACGCACAAAGCAGAATTGGAAAATCTGTAATATTTTCCACGTGGCTATTGAAAATTATGCTTGATTTTGTAGAATAGTGGCCTGAATACGGATTACGCATACGAAGGCAGATTAGTAGGGAGTTTAATTCGAAAGAGGAGGTTTATCAGCTCCTTGGTATGCTGTGGTAATGTTTTTGCGTGTCGCTGTTATCGCGTCTGCTGCGGCACTGGACAAAAGGCGTCCCTGGGGATTTGCCCCCTCCCTGTCAAACCCATGGAATCAGATAGGCACTAGCATCCAAAACGCTGCGGCATGCGAAGAAAGAACCACCGCTCAGGGGACGTTCGGTTGTGTCAAAAGGATGAATCTGCGCTATGTTAGCAAGCTGAGCTGGTCCACATGAGGTCCCATTGGCAGGTTATGAATTCGGGTCAGATTTTCGCCTGTAGACGATGGTTTTAGCATGACAGGACGACGTCGTGTAGAGATGACACGCCGTTTATTTTCCGTGCCTTGTGGGTCTGCATGAGTGTGTACGTACTAATAGTAAGGGAAAAGCTACTATAACAGTAGTAAAGGATAATGTCCTTTTTTTGTATATATATATATATATATAAGAATACAATAGTGGCATTAGACAGTAATGAAAGTTGTTTCTCGAAGAGGAACTATAGCTTTCTTTGAGAGCTCTGATGAAATACCTCTACCACTCTTGCCCATAATACTTATATACAACGTTGATGACGGTTGCCGTCGATCAAAACATTTGGCCCATGTTATCAAAGCGAAAACTGGAGGATCTGACTCACTTAGCTTGAAGGCTGCACCGTCTAGCTGTTCATCGATAGGTACTTGGTCCATATGGATAAAAATATGTATTTACTTGAACATAAGGAGGCGTGATTGGCTATTTCTTGTTTACTTCTAAGAACCTTCGAATTATTATCCATCGTTCCCTCTCAGAACCTATGTAAGTCAAAACTAAATTAATATATTATGCGGGTTAGATTACGATGCATCGGTCAAATTTCATAGATTCATAAAGGCGTGAGCACTGTTTTCTTTAAAAGCTTGTCATAGCCGGGCTTCATGGGGCGCTAACCGGCCAGTGGTCTCGGATAACGAAAGAACATGAAGGCTTTGTGAAACCAAGATCTGTCCAGTTCTACTCTTTTGGCGACACTCCTTGTGATAACAGAAAGCGGTATTAGGTCGAGCAAACGCCATCGGCTTGAAGCGCTTGTACTAAAAAACGGACGATACGGAACGACATTGGCTATTCATTGGACTTCCGACGTAAATGAAATACCTACTACGGCGAAAACCCTAAAAACTCTAAAAAAAAAGACAGTTCAAGTGAAAAATGTACAGGTCAGACCTCATGCACTGCTGTGCGTTGCAGGTGCCATGAACAAAACTATTGTCGACACTGAACACGGTGCAAAGAAGTCAATAGCGAGACGCGTAACTGAGGATGAAGCCCCTAGCCGGAGACCCTACCTCTGCGACCCCGCTAGCATAATCATAACAACGTTATTTCGCCTATTCAGGTCGTAAATGTACTTTCAGATGACACGAGATGTCATCGTTATGCGAAACTCTCTGAGGGTCGTGCACTCAAGTGCGCCTTCGCAGTGCTCAAGGGCCTGCGGGAAAGCAAGAGCCAGAAATAGCAGAGAAAAAGAACGACTCTCAACTATGAAGTGGCGGGGATAGCAGCAAGTCTTTTGCTAGAATAAATTGTAGGGTAGTAACTCGAGATCCCTCAATTACAGAGATTACTTGCTCACACCTCGTGACTGGGAGACAGTAGGATATGGGGTTTTCCGTATACTGCTCTCGAACTGGTTTTTCCAGCAAACCTGGTGCTTATCCGTTAGGCTTTAACCCTTTGCCAAGCTAAAATAATTTCTGCCATGATTTAATTAAGTAGAACAGTACAATACGTGATCATTTGATCCTCCTCCTCCTTCTTTTTGTTCATTTTCGTTACGTAAAAGAAATAACGGAGGCTGGCAGTCGTTTAGGTGACTTTGAGGTATACCTTATAGCAACGATCGCTGTTTCTATGAGACACCTTATAGTAACATTAGGTGAAGCTGCGTGATAAAGTGTACTGCCAAATGAACGATAATACGATTAGCGATTGGACCTAATTTGGAAATCAGCTCCGTTAATCTTCACTGATTTGAGTAACATTTGTGAAGATTATAGCAACTGTGCCAAGATGTCACTGGTCATGTGAGTTAAGTAAGATGCTAAACATGATGATATATTGTATAGTAAACCTTGTACTATTTTACGGTAGAATAGTTTGATTATATTTTCGAGGGCTTCGAGAGATTTAGCTAAAGGAAAGACGACATAGATATTGATGTCATAGCCTTCATCAGCCATAGCTGATGTGATTCTACGAAGCTCAGGGCTTCAACTCTTGACGAAGTGTTCTGTCGACGAGTGATGTTGTCGATCGATCTGCAATACGAGACTTGACCAATTAATGATTTACATAATTATAAGGAGAATTGTTAGGCTTTTCAGTCTCGAATTTGTTGCCCTGTTGTGTTCACCAACCATAACAGGTGGGGTCGCGCAGCTTCACTTCGTATAATAAGGGTACCATATTATCCCCCTTAGTTAAAGGCATTGTTGGAGTTAGCACTGTTAGCATACGCCGCCTGAGAGTGATAGATTATAATTGAACGTAATGCGTGCACTTAGGAAAAAATAGTGACACTCATGGGTTTAGCTTCGCGGGCCACTGTTTTGACAGATTTTTGTTATACCTCTCTGGGTCATAAACGCCGTACTTAGTTGAAACGCTTACATAAAAATGTTCGCTGTTTATCTCGACAAGGATTTCTGTTTTGATGATCGAAGGCAGTCTGTCTCTAATATTTTGCGTGCCGCAATGGGGCCAATGCCTGATCAATAACACTTTATAGGGGATCCCGCTCATGTAATACGTTTGAATCAAATGGCCAATGGACAAATGCAATGGTCTATGAAAAAAGGCGTAGCGGCTTAAAATAGGCTCATCGATACATTGTTCTAGGTAGGTTGAAGTACATACTAAATTTTAGAGTTTTTTGTTAGACAGAAAAAAACTGTCGTTAACTGATTTGAACTATAAGATCATAGAAGAAGCGTTATGCTGTATATCAGTCTCCAAATTCACTACCTGCCTTAATTGCAACCGATTTTAAAGTAGCCTAATATCTGTGATTGTATGTATATAATATAAGTGACTGGTATATCAAGGACGGATAATGATCCTAATTAAATAGTCATAACACCATTGTTATCGGTGTAATTTTGAGAAGAAGATAGAACGTCTTCAACCTAATTCTATAACCATTCGAATGGGTAGTAGGTCATATTTTTGTGTTGGGTCTACCATCAAATGATTGTTCGATTACGTCGTCGATAACCACTATGCTCAGTATTACTTTAGCTACCTGCTGCTATTACTTCAAATTACGATCCTTATACAAAATATTGCAAAGAAACAAAAAGTCAGCGTTAAACATGGTTTAACTGAGCTTGCCGTTATAGGTATTGCAGAAGCAGCTCAGGGTTTTGCTGAAGCATTGATCGAAAAATGCGTGTTTGAATCTTAGTCGAGGTGGTCGGGAATTGAACCTATACAGTTATGTACAGATTATGGTACTTTCCTGTCAAACTGCAGAATATTGATCAGAGGTGAAGAAGTAATGTTTGACTAAGGACGAATTGACAAATGAAATTAAAGTAACTATTCTAACCAGAAGGAAAAGGTCTAGCGCGTATGTAGTGAGATTAATTCTAATTAAATTTTGTTTATTTTCTGTTATTATCAATATCTATGAATGTAAAATAATGCTTTTGTCTATAAGCCGTTCTAATCCAACGATCTATTATCTAATACGTAATATGAATAAAGTGTCGTTTCGTTACGAGGTAACGGACAGTGGAGATTGCCTCATTTGTCATCGCAGCCAACGCCGTTGATAGGAAAGGTATTTCAATAATGAGACACTAGATTAGTTTCTTCGTTCGCGTTCGGGTGGGTGGATCGAGTTGACCATATCAACAAACAATAGCCAAACGTGGGCTGAGCTGACCCATGCCCGACGTCAAGTAGATGTGCGTAAATTCAAGGAGGGATAGATAGACAGATTAGTCAGAGTCTACATAGTACGTATATTTTAAATGAACGAATACAACTGCTAGATGCTGAAAATGTGTAATCTATTCTACAAAATTCTAAAATTTCTATCTATTTTCGAACACTACGCGCAAAAATATCTCTTATCATACGAGCTATTCTTTCGTACGTCACTATGGAAGTATCCGCATCTTTCCGAATTTTTCGAAAGACAGGTGAACTAATGCTAAACGTCAAAGATGATTTCTCACAGTGATTTTTGTTGATGATCCCAAAAAACCCTTCAGTATACGGATACTGTCGTACTTTTCAAGTCATTGTGTTCTGTCGTGTTTATAAAACGACTGAATTTATGCAAGTTCCTACTTCCTCCATTGTTGCAATCTGTCCCACTAAATTCAAAGGTCTAGAGGTCAGAAGTCCTTGCACATACAACCACACAGAGAAATAGAGCGCCATAGTTGTTCCACAGGGGTGCTTGAAAGCGTTGACGAACTGGTCAAGCGAACTTAAGACATAGATTCTTGGGGTCGACTTCCGTTGGTCTACATAGTTGCTGTCAGCGATGAGGGGCCTCCAACAGCCCCTTGGGTGTTGATGGATCCGAGTGTAATAAAAGTTTAAGGCAGTTTCAAAGGGGAAAACGCCGCCTCAGGGGATCTTCTTTTCTATTATCAAAAGAGCCCTTCTCTACCATACTGAACTAATAAACACCGAGCGAGCAAACGACCCCAAAAGAACATCCACCGTTCGATGGGCTGAAATCAGCCAAAAAAATTGGGCGTGCAATGTGGGGCAAATATACATAGGTTTAGGACCTATATGTGTTTCTTCAGATCGGTGGCGTACAACAGAGAGCCAAAACATTAACATGTTTCAATTTAGCACTGGTCAAAATGATTTCCCTTCTTTACCCGTGTAAGCACACACGTGCATTTATCGCACGTCGGTCGGTCGGTCGATCTGAAATTGATAAAGATTTTTAGCCCGTAGATATGGCCACGATCTACTAATGACGGTCGTGATTAATAGTATATAGTATACGCCAAAATAAATCATGTTTATATAGAGATAAACGATTGAACTCTGTGTTAATCAGTGTTCGCATATCATTGAACACGCTACGCTGATATATGAAACTAAATAGTCTCTCCTTCGATCAAGCGTAGTTTGACTTAATTGTGGTGGTATCGCTATCCATGCTGACGCATACGATGTTGTTAACTATCTTTAGATATTTCTGCCCAGTCATGGTTGAAATCTTCTAACCGGGTCTATACGCAACGTAGAGAAGATATCGCTACTAACTAGCGTAACACTGGGCCTCCCTAAACAACTTAAAGAATCGCCCTAGATTATGTCGCTCTATATATCGAGGCCACGAATAAATATAGATTGCTATCCGTTCAGTGGAGGAAGCATGTTCCATTAGCCCTTAAGAAGAAGAAGAAGTAGAACACGAGGGTAAGGCTAATAAATTTGAATATATTACGCCTGGCCGAAGAAAACTTCAAACGTTCCATATAGTCGCTTAGATCTAGGGATACTACTGCTGAACCTTACACTGGCTAGAGTGAGTGCCCGTAACGAACTTACCAGACCTAGTGTTTGCCTCCGGATCAAATTTTATTCCCATCTTCTGTCAGGAAGCTCTCGAAAACCTAGACGACCAGATTAAGGAAGTTTCGCCGTGCGTAAACTCGGGCCCCATAATATGTCATTTCTTACTTTCACTCAATAGATAACTATATATACGCAAATAATAATTTTTGTACGTCCCACGAGCTCCAGTAGTCTGTAGCATAAGAAAAAGTGTCTATATATAGTAAACTTAAGTTACGTACAATGAAGTTGGGATGAATATTACAAACTACTAAGTTTATACCGAAAAGTTATATCTCCGTATATGATCAGATAATGTACTTAGTTTTGTAGGGTCTCTATATACTGTGCAATATTTCACGTTTCAGACTTGAAAGATGTCACATCAACGATGAGCTCCGTACATAGACGCATGTTGATATGATGTTTCCGCAGCTCGTACACTAAAGCTGGATTCGCCTGTTCGGGAAATCCATCGAGGGTACCAGCCTTTAGGGCAATACTGTCTATCATCGTTAATATGCATTCATTTAGGGATCAAGCGAAACCAAAGCTACAGGGCAATGTAGCCGCAGCCGCTGGCGATGTGAAGGATGAGAACCGTAACAGCGGCGGCGACGATGACCACGATGTTAACGCTCTATTTGTTTATTCATGAGGGGTTGCATGAGCGAGGGTTCCACGGAAGAACAAAGCGAATTTCTGAGAAAAGCATGGACAAAACTCTATTATTTTCTTCTTAGAAAAATGTATAACCTTATATACTGACAATTTACGTGTCCCCCACCTATTTCTGCAAAACTTGTATCAAGTTTTATAGAAGTAAATTACTGTTTATGCCCAAAGCGTTTAGGTATCCTATTCATTGTGCGAACCTGAAGCATTGCTTTATCGCGTTAATTGGAGCAATAAAAAATGAACATTCAACAGAAACGTCTATTTTCTGCCGTGGCGTGTGCTCTAGTTGAATTTTTTATACAGGTACCTATTAAAAAAAGTTTTTCGAAAAGCACATGGAAACACAAAATTGGTAAATCATGTTGC
The DNA here is from genome assembly GCF_002443255.2 of Varroa destructor. Lineage (NCBI taxonomy): Eukaryota > Metazoa > Arthropoda > Arachnida > Mesostigmata > Varroidae > Varroa > Varroa destructor. Next base: position 12,144,328 of record NW_019211456.1, read on the forward strand.
TTACGTAATACCTGTAGATCAAATACTTTTTTGTTTATATAATTACCTAATCGAATTTATGATTCGCATTAATTATTTCAGGGTGATTGTATCACTGCCGCTTGAAACTGAGGACCTCGATCTCGCTAAATATTTCCCAAACCTCAGCGACCTGTAAGTGCAAAATATCTATTATTACACAATTTGTATAAATATATGTTTGCGCATTAATAATAATAATAATAAAATCCATTCCCTATGAGAGTAAGAGCCGGGGCGGTACGATGAGTACCCTATTCACAAACAACAATTGTGTTGAGTAAAACATAAACATGTATTCGATGTAGTTATTACGAGGGTTATTACAGTGGCCAAGATCCGATTGATTATCTATCGAGGTTTCTATATCGTTTTTCTATATCGTTCTATATCGAGTTCATAAGAGCAACAAACCAGAGAATGACAATTCTGTCCTAAGAATCACCCGTTGTCTTTCTATTATTCAATAGAGTCTACAAGTAAGATCACGCTATACTTCGAGCATGACAAAAGTCCTAAATTGTGGAATGGTCCCCAAGCTTGGACCTGAATAAAGGCACAATGAAATGTTCCTGGAAGGACCTGTTACTAGGATTCTTCGTATTAGAGCTCTCTAAATCGTCTGAAAGAGGTTCAAGACAGTATTGGTCAGAACGAGCTTTGTCAAAGGGCCAAATTACTTGTAGATTTTCCAGCGGCAGACTACTGCTACTGTTAGAACTCTAGCGAAGCTGAGCAGTTTGCTTCGTTGTTGGAGTTATGCAGCGTACGGCATACGGCTCCCACGAGACGTCAAAGCAAATTTTCTATCCCTACCTGTTTACTTGCTCCATGGCAATCAAGTGACGAGCTTAGCTGGATTGCTATTTATGGCTTGCACAACGTCTTTTTATTAATACCTTATTTTGTGCTCGACCCCTTAGATTTATACATACGCAGTCGCATGCCTAAAGTTATCTCTGCATTGTCCTGTACGCAGGCCACTGAAGACACTCCAGTGTTTATGGAAAATTGTATACGCTTGTATCAAAGTAAGACATTATATTATTATTATTATTACACGTGCCAAAAAGAGATTTTATGAAAATATTTAAATAAACGTATTCGACAAATACAGATAGTACTAAACAAACAACCCGTACAAGTTTCATATGGAGTGCAATGGGAACTAGAATTTGCAGGAATTCCTGTATATGCAATTATGCTGTAATAATGTTCCAGCTTAGAAATAGAGTTCCATCTTTCCAGAGCAAAGGTATATATAAATATATTCGATGGGAATGAAAAAACGACCTGTTTTATGCCGAAGCTACACGAAATGATCTGGTTTAGATAAAGCTAGCAGATGAAGCACTTGCGTTGAAGAAGAGAAATGTCAGCTTTATCTAGACGACGGTCGTGCGCTACGCTCGAACAATATGAGTAAATAGCTTATTTTTTGACCTTTTCTTACTCATTCAACAACGATTTTGACATTTTGTGCATTGTGCTTGCAGGCGGCTAATGAACGTAAGCCTTACGAATCTTCCAGATTTGCGCGGGCTCGGTCATCTCGTCGAGTTGTAAGTGATTTTATTTTGGTATCACGTTTATAGGAAAAGCGTTAACAGACGCCAACACACGTAGACCTTAATGTCAAAGGCAATTGCTGTGGCCTCAAAACTACGGTGCTAGCCATCAAGCAAAAGATGGCGGTTTAGGCTCGATGATATGACATATTTAAGCAACTTGTGCAGAAAAGTGACCGATTTTTTCTTATGCTAAGGTATTCTATTCTTAATTCATTAGCGGAATTAACCCAAGGTGACACTTTTGCATAATTTAAAGGCAGAGTGGCGGTAAGGCCCAATACGTTCGCTAGTCGTTCAGCTTTTTGCGGTTGGCAGATCGTCATTAAGTGGACCACCTAATTGCTTCATTGTACGGCAGCACCGAATTATTGTTTGAAGATCGGCATGTTGAACGCTCGCTTATTCGACATATGTGAAAACAATCGTTCGGACATTTAACATTGTAACATACTATTTCAGCAGTAGAGAGCATAAGAGTAATCAGCGCGCAATAAGTACTGTTGCTTTAACCTATTTTAACAATCGATACGATTGATACCTTTTAGGACTAATTAGGTAGTGTTTTTTTCCTAATCATTTTCTTTTTCTATAACTAGAGCGTTATATTGTTTTTTTTCTATTTTTATCGATGGAAAAATCGGTTATGAATGTAGACATTATTGCTTAAGATCACAATTGTTCGTTTTATAAAGAACGCGGCGAAACTGACCCGTTTTCAGAAGCAATGAAAACGGTTAGTTTACATTAGTAGACTTCTGTATGCTAGCTACCTTTATCTTGTCTCATTCTCAGCGATCGTTGTTAAGGAAAACTATTCCCACAATCAAATATCAGATTTATCCTGCCATTTATCAACGAAGACCTAAATTGCTGCAGGTACGTTTATCGGTGTTCCTTGACGAAGCTGATGCCACCTGAGGCACTGGCGTCATCCGCTGAAACCCTTCTCACCCTGTAAGCAGTCGCATTTGAGACTCACGTCTTAAGTCAACGAAGATGTTTTGTAGTGGCTGATGCACCTTGCGAGCGCAAGAGCTTGTTTTCCGCTAAAGATCAACGCTTTTTACATACGATTCATCTGTCTACCTCCATCCAAGAAACGTCTTCAGATTGGCTATGCAGTGTTGTTTTCTGTTCATCTGGTTAAGCTACATCGAACCAATTAATTGGCTAAGGCAGCGAGAGTTACCGGAAGGTGCTAAACTATTGCTTTGTTTGGCTTCTGTTAATTAATTCAGCTTGGTAATCAATACATGATACTATTGCCCGAGACAGTCATTAGGGTAGGACAACAAGGGCTGATGAAATAACCAGAAAGAACAGAATAATCTTTTGGCGTTACTTGGCCTATGAAGATGCTAAAAAAAGAAACGGAATGCCTATTACTAGCAAATATTATCATCATAAGTGAAAATAGCCTAATAGAACAGCCTACTTATGACTTCCTTAATCCATGCATATCTATTTTTCTCGACCATCAATCAGAAACTTGGAAAGCTTCTTGACGTTTTTGATCGACTTGGAGACAAGCGATTCCTGCCGAGAGTTCGTTTAAAAGATTGTGACGTAGTGGAAGTTCGCCTCGATTTTCAAAATACGTCATCGTTTTCAGTCACATAAAAAGCGCATAGACCCTACCGTTTACGATGGACACGGCCTGAACAGATGATCAGCCAATGAGCCCATAGAGAAGTGCCAAGTGGCCATCCTAGAATCTAGGTACAGCCTCCGCCGCAGCTACGAATAGGTTCACGAATGCGTATGGATGACTCTGTGCTTTCATAGTGCATGCTGCCAGTAGTAATAACAAAGTAACACTGCAACCGTTGATAAATCATTGGCTACTGCGCTAACATAGAAAACAATGATATCGACATTTTACTACAATGCAATGTGTGTATAAATGTTTCTTCTAGCTTATTTAATACTGGGCATATGATCGCATCCGTCGATGAAATTACGTCTCATTTGTTTAAAAATACGTACATCCGGTCATACATGTATGTATTTTATAAGCGTATATCACTCGGAGACATTTCTGTGTTTTGTTTGTAACGCTTTGACAGTTCGTTTCGTTGTTTACGAGTTGCTCCTTTGCCATCTGACGGTATTACACGTACATGCTAACCTTATTCCGACGGCGATTCCTTGGATATATTGGCTTTATTTTTATTGCACGAAGCAAATGGGGCCTTGGACGAAGCTGGGAGAGTACGACCAGCGCAATTTTAAAGTCCATTGTAACAAATAAATCTATTCGCTTGATTTATTATATTTGTTTCGTTATTTGATGTAATTTTCGTAGATTCGGTGCACCTACAGAACAAACTTAATAACAGGCTTAAAACTTAAACATATGTTGTATTACGCTGTCTGTATTTGTTACGCGTATCGAACAATCTATATCACGATACATTTCATAAGTATATATAACGACATCCGCATTTCGACATAGTTATTATAGGTACCCATCACTTATTTCAACACGCAATGTACTAACTATGGCTTTAGCAGTCTGATTGCCACTTTGCAATGAGCAACTTCCTTCCAGTGGATTCTGGTAGATATGTCACTTTCGATCAAACAACGTAAGGTTGTTGAGATGAATTAGATGGTTAGTTTCCAGTGTCCGTCTCCTAGTACGGAAGTAGCTAGTTTATCTAAAAGGACGCGGTTGAGGCGGATGTTCGTTTTATTACTTTAAATAGAGATCATAACGATGGCGGCCGAAGTGCTTAGCTTTAATGTAGCATCCTGCTAATCTTAAACGAGAGGGAACCGTTAGTATTAGTTAACATTGGCCGATTAAATTAGCTGAACGCTTGCTTGAAACGGAAAGGCGTGTAGTATAAATGATATCTTGAATACACATGTGGCTGATATATCTGTATCTAAAGTGTATATTTTCACAGTGTACCTAAGAATTTCAAACATGAATCCTTGGATTCGAACCTGTCACAGACTATATGCTGATACATTACGTTGTGTGCACAGCGTAATTTTAATCGATTTTAATTTTTTTCCGATAGAAATATTGCATTACTTTGTATTACCCTAAATCTAATATCCATATATAGCCCACCTAGCAGTTCTCCAAGTTTATAGATAACGTGCACGTGCCAAAGTAATTGCTTCCAATTGAAGTATCTGAGGTAGCATAGTTAAGCCTGCATTAGCAGTTTTTGATGATGACATAGCCTGTCATCAAGGAACTCTATTATCGATACTGAAAAGAAATATCTCATCATATCATAAGGTACTTTAGGATAATTTGCAGTGTCATAGCAAAGAAAGCTCAACTAAAAGATCAAACCTAGATTTTATTCAAATGTTCTCAAATGAAGTAAATTATATTGAAACGGGAAATAAGGTTAGATCGGAAATTTCGTGACAACTATAAGATCTCAGTCACGTTCTGATATCCTGTTTAAAGTAAATACCTTTCTGGGGCCCGACGTTAGATACTTCCAAATCTCTGACCAGAAAAACTTCTGGTTTGCCAGAATACAGAACACGATTCTCTGTGGCAGAACGGTTTAATGTACACCGTTGTTTATAATTTCGATAATAGCATAAGCCATAACATCTTTCTCATTCACAAAACTTTGACAGCATCTTAAGTCTTTATATAATAAGTTATGTGAACCCATTGCGTAAACGCTTAATTGACATTTCGCTAAATAACGAATGGCGGTAAAAACCAAGAAATAAAATCTCCTATAATTCATTTTTCCTCTCATTACCGTCCCAGTAATCTATATAGAGGATGGGTAAGCGTACATACATCGATGCACGAATACAATTTTCACTATTTCCTTTCGGATGAGTTTATGATCCTGCATGTCATCGAGAGGGAAACTACCGCAGTGACCCAATCCTGCGCATTTTAAAGTGGCGTAATTATGTCATTGCATTCAAGTAGAATTTGCGTAGCGGGGATCTGTGAACAAAAGTGAGACGAAACATTCGAAGGACGATACTCCGTAGCCAAGTATGCAGTACAAAGGACATATGAGGCATAACAACGAAATGGGTCCGGACCTAGCTGTCCGTTTGCTCTATTTATACTTTTGCTTGTGTAAAGTCTATGCAAGCATTTTCATAGTTACACAGTTGGGTCGATAACGTAGTTCGATTCCACGCTAGTCTTCTCAAACAGATTTAGTCCCTTCGATTGTAAATGGATATTCCTTCACTGATATGTACGTCTGCAGAAACCCTCTGTTACCACTAACTTTGTCTGAAATATCGGTGGGTGAAATGCAAACATGGCAATATTAGATAATAAGATACGTGTCTCTATTACAACTAAATATGTTCGCTAACCGGGACTAGACTATATGCATATATACAGACACAAATATATTACTTGCACTTCAGCAGTACAGAACTTTTAAATAATAAGACTTATTCCATCTCGGAATTTTCGGAGAACTGCTGAGCATAAACAGAAAAATATATAGTATTAGAAAGCAACTAAAAATGAGCGAAAAACTAGACAAGCACACATGGGGTACTCGTGATGTTAGAGAGGTAGAGGATAAGACGAGGAACTTAGTATGGCTGGCACGACAAACAACCCAACAGAAGCATCGATCGGAACGCAACTAATAAACGTTCTTAACGTCGTGAAAAAAATTTTCTTTTATTTATTTAAATGTGTCTATGCTTGGTAAGATCAATGCTGTAAAATGTAGAGTAAATACTAAATTAAAGCAAGTTCAAACATTCAATTGTGGGGCTACCATGTTATGTGGCAAATCAACTTCCTACCAAAAAAAAAACACGAAAGAACGCTTCTACTGAACATTTTACGATAATAGCAAAAGGAAAAAAAGATGAAATTTAATGAATTGTTGTCCGTCTTGTTTGTATAGCAAGCCGATTTACTCGTAATCTACATAGTAGAGCTGAAGCTTTGCTGATCCCCGTATTCTGCTAGGTAATAAAAACCCGGAACACGTTTGGAGGTGTACACGAACGTTAGAGGCAATAGTGTCCTTTGATATGCTCCACACAACTGTTATGCTACCAGGCCTGCAAAAAGTTTTCCCAATGTACACACCTAAAGATATTCAGCCCGTAGCTTAGATGACTTTGGCAACTGAGAATAGTCAATGTGGGCTGGCACCCATGGAATTTTGACATTCACCGTCATGTCTAGTTCGAAATAAAAAAAAACTAATCGAAAAAGAGCCTGGTAATTGCGTTAAATCATAAGGTTATTGGGTTGTGTTGTTAGGAGCAAGTTGGGTAAAAGCAAAGTAGTGCGTTGGATATGAGTAAAAACGCCACAAAAGGCCCCCCACAGCAATCTTGTGTATGAGTGAGACTTGTGTGATACATCCCAAGCATAAATAATGGATTGAATAGACGTATGTTTGCCGAAAAAGGGTGGAGGAATTCGAAGGTGGAAAGGGGATAAAAGATTACCGCTGCATCATCCCAGGGACAGGGAATATCTAAAAGAATGGAAAATGGCCTTATGGAGTTGCAACGGACTTAATGGCATTTTTGATAGATGATAGGTAGTACGCTACACACGTGATCTCCAAAGACGATATGAGGGATGAAACCATGACTAAGGACACCAAAAAGATTACCTGTGTAAACACAGTACACACTAAAGGGTCAATAGCTGTAAACAAATGAACCTTCCATCACATCTGCTTCTTCTATCTAAATATATTTTCCAATCCAAGGAACGTGTGCAGTCAATGCGAAAAGTAATAGGACCGACCGCACCATAATATCAGCGAACGTAAATGCGTTAAACATAGATCACAGTCATCTATCGTGGTAACACGTTGAATGACGATTAACCGCTCAGAGTTGAAAACAGATACACAAAAGCAGTATATATATATATATGAAAATCTCACTGAGAACTTTTCACGGGATAATCCGGTAAAATGGGTGAAAATTACGCATGCCTGAAAAGAAGAGAGACTTACGAAGTATGTGAATATTAGAACTGGCAACTTGCGCATTGGTAAAGAATGAAAAAAGTGGTGGGCATTTACATAGGTCTTTACATGAAAAAGTACATACTGGAAGATGTATTAGACGCCCAAAATTGTAACCCAGGACCATGAATTGTGATAATCGCTAGTACCTGTCTCAATAAAGGACGTGTCGAGGAGCTAATTCTCACCGTGATATGTAAATTTTAGATTTTAGGAAGAGGACGCTGTCAAATGGTAAAGCCGAAACGGGCGCTTTTTAGAAGACGAAGCGACCTTAGAAGTTGTAGTAGATCCCTGTGCTTAATACTAATTGAGGTAAGGCTTCCTTTATGGGATCTGCAGGTTCGTTTTTAAATTCCTGTTGACGTCTCTATATATAAATAGCCCGACTCAGCTTTGTCATCGGCTAGTGAGAGCAAGCACTCTAAAGCCATTTGTTCTGGATTTACATAGCCATAAATGTATATCAATCTACCTAAAGACATTCATCTATTTAATCTATTATAATTGGGCCACGCTTATTCGATGCATTTTCTTCATCCCTTAGCCGAGATCGTCTAGCGCGAGCGGGCCCTACATCACGCTACACTGTACAAACCTCCTCCTAATCCCCTTGTGCGCGTGTCGGACAGGATTCCAGTGTTCCCAAAGCCGGCTAATGAATCTTATGACTTCCGGCTTTTAACGAGCCCGGGACGAACCCACGTAACAAGACTTGCCGTCATCTTAATGTATATCTTGTTGTCGCGCTAGTACTCCTAGTGAGCTCGCCTCTTTTCTCTGCCTTATGAAGTTTATGAAACGAATTGACATAAACACAAGGTTTTTTTAAAAAAAAAAAGAAAAAAGATAACTTTCTTCATTAACAGAGGAAGTGTAGTATGTGTCGTTGCCGAGATTTAAAGCGGCCCCTTGCCTCTTTCAGCCATAGGCTTGACATCCAGCTTACCACGTCGGTACTGGATATAGCAACAAATGGTTTTTGGGAAGTGTGAGCTCGACAGAGCCCGTCGTGCCTGACCGAAAATAAAGCTTCAAACGGCACTCGGCAATTTACTGTTATATCGGTACCACGCGACCTCGTGGCAGCGTTGTCGAATGAAAGCAATTGTACGCAGCCTGGTGGCAGTCGTCCAACGTTTAGATGGAGCGGGTGCCTCGGATGTTACAGTATCGAGCCCAAACAAACGAATATGCAGGGACTCAGGACGCAGCCCATAAGGGCCGCGCTGTTGTGGTACCACCATCAGCAAAGACGGGCAGCGAATATCAGTCTTATCTTACATCTTAACAAGGTTTGGCTCTCGAGAAGGTTGGAAAAAAGTTAGGTGATCACATGGGCATGCGTTGTCACTTCAGAGCGCCAGGATTTTGTTGAGCCGAATTGTTGGTATTTAAGGCCATCTAAAAAGCCCTTAAGGCCATTCATGAGTCGAAGGTACAATTTTATATGGGAAGTCGTCCAGCCTCGAACTCGGCGACACGAAAACTCGAACATCTACGATATTTGCTACCAAACAGAATATACCAACCAACATAGCCTCTTCTCAACATCTATGAAAGTAGGTGGTAAAAAACAAACTCGAAAATTCTATTGAACACAAGCTCTTAGGATTACAAAAAGCAAAGCTGTTTAGCCAGATGGTGTCTGAAATGCAAAGGCATCGTCCTGTTAAAAGTCGTGGCGGTTTTTTTTAGAAAATCCACTTAAACTGCGTTGCCCTCAATGATCTGACCCACGAAGTCATTTCCGAATGGAGACAGCGATGTATACCAGCAGCAGACATGGAAAGACGGTGGCCAGGGGATGGGGCCATTCCACATGGTCGCGTTCGCCGGATGCGGTGATACTGATGTAAATGCTTGATATCAAAGACGATTTTTGGCTGCTTAACGCTTTGCGTAAAGCTACGTCCTGTCCGATATGTTGCGATATATACGGCGAACGGCGCAGTCGTCGGCATCTAATAGAATTATATATATATATATATAGTTCTATATGTAGTTCGTATTTACACAAGCACATATATGCTTTCTGCTAATGTGCGAGCTATAATAATGATAAATATATTAAGGAATTACCTACCTAAGGATGGGTGTGTTCGCTTGCATATGCTTTAGGCATGCTTAGGTTTGAGTGCTAACCATTTCTAGAAGCATTAGACATCGCTTGGAACGTTCCGTCAGTATCAATAACGATAAAATGATTCGAGGAAACTATGTACAAATTGCATCATGTAACCTATATTAGGCCTATATCTTTATTAATCTGACAAATTATAGTATGCATGTTGTACATCTGAACATATCCTGCGGGGCTTTTGCTTTACCTATAAAACCATATATAACGAATTTCTGACTACAAGAATGCTTGGCTGATACGATCAGAAACAAAGAGAAGAGCAATTTCGAAATTTAATCAATATACTATACACAATAGCATTAGCGGCCAATTGAAACCATAGACTTTGTCAGATTAAAGTAAAATTAGGAAGCTCAATATACTAGGCAAGTTTATCGCCAAATAAACCCAAGACAAATATCTCATATGGCTTGCAGGTCTTTTGCGGATAATTTAATCGGTGAGGTGACCGAGCTCGCGTTGGATCAACTTTATAAACTTGAGAATCTCGTCCTCAAACGAAACCGGATCTCGACTATACATGAACGCGCGTTCGAAACGCTTGCATCACTTAAATTCTTGTAAGTAACTTCTGTAATGAGTCACAGTTCATGCACAAATCTGACATATGTGACTGTTTAAGCACAGACGAACATACATTCGCGAAGGATGTAAAAAATACTATACCAAAAAAAGCCCACTTTTTGTATAATTTGCAGTTAGTGATTTTTTACTCGACATTTACTATTTGATCGCTCGGAGTATCGAATTCTTCGCAAAATATTTCCTTTATCGGAAGAAATACGCGTTCGTTGAAGACAACAATTTCCTTTTTTTATAGATGAGCGTTAATGTAAAGGCAGGGTGAGTATAATCGGCCTATTAGTGTGCATGTATGATGGCTTTGAAACTCTGCATGACACGTTTGTGTTTTTGGTTTCCGTTCCAGAGATCTCAGTCACAACTTCCTTACAGCGGTGCCGAACGCGTTACTACCGCTCAAGCAGATTCGGGAGATGTACGTATATCAAAACTAGGACCGACATTTATTCAGCATAATAGTATGCCTCTATTTTACCATCTGCTTTTAATACGATACTTTTCCAATGCAGGCAACCATTCGTAACCGACGTATCCTTGGTCTGTCAACACGTTGTGGTATCTAGAGGGCAGGCGGTTAAGGCAAGCAACTCTATTATTCTTTGCCACCGCAGACTCGAGACATGGGCATTTCGTTCACTTCCTCATAGCCTCCCTACTACCCCAAATGGACTTGTCATTTTCGCCTTCGTTGCCGGTCAAGTTTACCTCCTAAGGGTGGGCGAAAATCCAATTTGCTAAAAGGCTCATGGTAGAAAAGCGTGGTCTTTGCTCGAAATGCTGTATCGCGCGTTGTTCTTCTCGCTGCCCCAAGTGTCGTTGCTGTTTCAGTGGTTGGTCAGATAGCCCTTGTTATGATTTGGTTGGGGGCCAGGTCCCAGATGTCAGCCTAAGCCCAAAAATTCAACAAGTGTTATTGGCTTGCACGCATTATGATTGTTTTATATATTTATATCTTATATATCTCTGCCCTCTTATTCGCTTTAGCGGCAAAGCGTACAGGGCGAAGGCTATATCCTCAAAAGGCTAATTTCCTCCTGACCACTCTCCCGTTAAATCCAATAGAGACTTTTAATATTGTTATCGTTGTTACCGATGTTGGTTGTGCTGCTATGGGGAAATGGGATGGACGAACACGGACGAGGGGGAACTTTTGTGTGTCTGCGGATTTACGATGAACCCCTCTACGCTACGTCCAGCGCGGTTTAGTGTCACATTATGCTCGCAGCCATTATTCGTACTAGTGGCGGCAACGGTACATCAGCGTTTTCCTGTTCGGTGCGTGACTCAAGTGATGAACTGCCAAGGAGGGTTGGTTAAAGGCCGGGAAGTGTATGTATATAAGTATCGCGTACCTGACTCCAACGAGGCCAAATGATACGTGCCTGCAGAGGAAGCCTGAAATGATCACATCGAATGATTTCGATATGATGTAGAGTAACAAGAATATGTTTTGCAGTCGCACAAATGTCGCTAGCCTAAATTCCGAACAAATACTGACGAGGGAAATGAAATCTAGCAATCAGGATTATAACGTAGTTAAGTACAGCATACAGCATGTACATGCAGATCTATTTCTTATGGTTAGTCGAAAATGTAAGATTACGATTGTCTTTAGGTAATTCTAATAATAATAACAATAACCTGTAATAGGTACATTTTTGACGTTTTCGACACAGTATCTTATCGTAGCGTCGGGCTGAATAGTAGCGAGTTCATTCTCATACAATGTACATACAAATTGTAAGCGCTCTCCTTTATCCCTATTCAGCATCACAACCCATAAAGGCTAATGAACCCAGGTCGAACTGAACCGCCCAAATAGCACAGGATCCTGTTGAAAGATTATTAAAAAATGTTAACGGCCCCCATAAGCCAGTGCAGGATATGCACTTAGAGGGTTTATGTTGTAGATCTCAATTAGGATCGTAATGATAATACTGAAATAATGCCTGGGATACAAGTGCGAACCTTTCTCGACAATCTCCTCTTCTTCACTCCACTTACATTTAATGATCACGGCTTGGCCTTCATTCACTGTAGTTTTTCGTGTATCCTACTCATAGGCTCAGGGAGGTGGTTGAAATAGCATAACGTTCAGTTATCGAGGGGTCACTATCCTAAATGTTCGTATGCTGATTGGCCTGCTTTCAGCCTACTTTCGGATAACGAGATATCATACATTGGCGAGCGAGCATTTGCCTCATTCGGTCAACTTAACATGCTGGAACTCGCTAATAACCCGCTACATTCGTTTCATCACAACGCATTTGCTGGAGCAGCGAAGCTTAAGCGACTGTAAGTGATTTCAGTTATTTCCAATTGAGCTGAATAAGCTTTTAGAGACATTTGCAAAACCGGCAATTTAATTAAAATAACGTAACAATGTAAAAGCTCGTCCATATGTACTTCGTAATAATTAATTATAGGAACAAACGGCCTGCGTAGCCACAATATAAGGTTGATGATTCGTCATGAGGTGTTGTTACAGAGGTATGGCTGTTGACAGGAGCACGCTAACAGGCGGTATATCGGTTTCATTACAGGGAGAAATCGAGTGAACTTTTGCGCAAGATTTTTTTATTATTAGTATTCTTCTGTTGTTATATAGTCCGGCAATCGAATATCAAGACTGTCAGTAGACATTAAGAAACCTGCTTTTTTTTTTTTTTTTTAGTTTCATTCAATTTATTCAAAGAGCTACTTATGAGAGCTTATACTTTAGAGACCCATTTCCGTACCATTTTCTACGATTCATTCCGTGAACGTTTTTTACACGTTTTTCTTTTAAAGATTGAAATATCTCAGCTTTTGTAGCGTAGAAGACAATGCAAAAATGATAACTAATGATAATGAGCTATAACGCACCTCAGTATCTAGCTTGGATGCTTTATGTGAATGAATGGAAAAGAATCATCCCGCGTTTATGTTAAGTAATTCAATATTTATACTCTAAGCTGTCTCCAGTTTTGTTACGGTTCATAACAAAAAAAAAAAAAAAGGCAGGAGTCAGTGTCAAACAATATATTCATTAAAACTAGTCAATTTTTAACATAGATATTCATATGCTTCTTCTGCATAAAATGAACCTCGGTATTAATTGTCCCGGACTGCCAACTTTTTATTAACGTTTTCTTATACGCTGTTTAAGTAGACTTTTAAGTAAGAAAAGTTCTAAGAGAAATGTACCAGAATGTTACAGCTCAATCAGCCGCTCTCCTGGAACTATTTAGATAGCTTTCACCCTTTATATCCTGGGTTTGTACCGAGTGAAGCTGTTTGTTTGTACATATTGTATCTTTGGACAAATCTTATGCGCGAACAGCACATAGAGAGGCTTTGAAAAATGTTTAGGCAACTAGCCAAGTGCCTATAACTCTCTTGAAGGCCAAGAAAACACTTCTTAGTGGTGCGTTGCCTTTGTCCAAAAATTAAAGTGGCATAATCGAACTTCGATGTCTGTACTTGACAAATTCAAACAGGATGATCAGGTTCAGTATTAGAAAAAGCCAATTAATTAATTATTTCGAAGTTAAGCAAATGGGTGCGGCTGTCGAGGTGCTAACAATGAAAAAAAAGCAGGTATCTTCGCTACGGCATCACATCCATATCTGTGAACTCGTAACCTGTTACGCCATTCACTTAAACGCCTGACCCGACTCATTATCACAAGTAAATAGAGATCGCTAGAAATACGATGCCTAAATACATTTTCCATTGCGGGGACCATTTGAGACTGCTGTCGACTGAATACGCAAAATAGGATAATGATCCATTGATAATCAAAGAGAAAACATTACTAGAATCATGTTTTATATCTTCGGATGGCGTAGAGACATTACCCCGGTGCAATTTTGGCTAGCTCGTTTGCAGAGCGGGATCGCTTCATCGGTGACGCGCTCTATGCACCGCATCAGCCCATTTCTGATATGGGTTCAGTCGATGCTGAGAGATGAAGGGATTTTCCGTAGAAAAATTTCGTTGCTTTTTTAATCCATTTGGTGCGATAGTGGCGTCACAACAGTGCGCAAAAGGTGCCGATTCTCACGCATAAAGCAACATCTGCATGCGAGCAGCGACGGTCATAACTAAACATAACAAACACGGCAGAACACTGAAGTAAGCCCACTATGACACACGTCTAGTTGAATTGACAGAGGATGGGGGGCCAGCCCGTGAGCTAAAAACCCGTATACGGAATTTCGAGGTTTTCAGTTCCCATTTAACTGAGGACATGCGAGTTAACGTGTTTAGATCTACATATTTAGCCATATTAGGCAATAATAATAGAAAAAAAATCTAGCAGCTCATATATCACTTGATTCATAATTATTTGAAGCTCTATAGGGCTCTCTAAAAATTGGTCTTCAAAAATACGATCGTTATGGTAAAATTTTTTGTCAAGAAGAGGTTCAACGTTATATTATACGTGTGCAGCGATCCACATAGAAAAAAGTCGACATCGAAGGCAAAAGGCCATCCAGTATTTGATAGTCGTTATGGCTATCCCGTATAATTTAGTGTCGATAAATGTTCACCCCTGAAGTCCATCTGACGACGTAGAGGGGGTTTATTCGGGGGGTATTTTCGCGAACAGTATGATCGAAAAGTATAACACAATGGCTAAATGATTACCTCTCTGATAACCTCTCGAATATTACACAATGTTCTACTGGCTAAAGGCTAATATAGGTTAGTGTTACTGACGGAAGGTTTTCCAACTCTAGCTGTGGATTCAGGCTGCAGGTTTGACAATCATTACTTGGCTGTTTTACCTGAAAATTGAGCATTCATTTACTCAAGAACAGGTTTGATTTGTCGTGTTAAGTGTCGGTCTGGCTTTCTCAGCCCAGAAACTTTATAGCTTAAGTTACTGCCACACAACAATATATCGACAGCGAAGCAGTTAGAACGTATTTACGGTTATGGGTATTACGTTCGTCTAGGTAAAAGCAATAATAGATTGAAACTCCAGCATTTAGTAAATCAAAATATGATACTACAGAATGACGAAGCTATAAACGAAAGACGTCCTAGAGACAGATGGCATTGTACAGAGAGATATAGTTTCGTTTCTATTGATGCCACTAAGCAGGGTTCTTTTTACGGAAATGCTTCCGCCCCTGTGTTGTTCCACTTCCATGTTAAATATTATAATGGTATTCGTGATGGACAATAACAAATAGCCAAATAGATCACAATTCTTGGATGTTCCAGGCCTCATCTTCTGACGGACAGTAATAGTCTCGTCCTTACGTAATGGCCTCCTGGCAAAGTCAGTTGAGAGGATTATTCATATGAATGTTTACTAAAAACATGTTTCATAATAATAGGCATAAATATAATACCTAGAGCTAGGCTAGATTGAAAGTTGAGAGCAGTAGTAATTATCTAGTTCAGATAAGAGTTCGTTCTTGGTATATCGTCTCTATGCTAGATAAGTGATAATCCGTTCAAGGTTCTTAATATGCTAGAAAAAAAAACATATTTAAGCAAAAATTAACGTATTTTTTTGGGATAACTTGTTGAACATCTGCATCCTCGTATTGGTGCAGTATTTGTTTGAAAAAACAACACATATACCAATATGGCACTTGCACGATGCACGATTACATGAACTATTTATCAATTGTCGAAGAGCTAGCGTGCGCCGATTCATTCAGAGATTGTTCAGTTTTATCATACCACGTCGCTACGGCCATATATATATATATATATATATATATATATATATATATATATATATATATATACATATATCTTACGTCTAATAAATTCACCGAACGGATGTTATTTACAGAAAAACACATACGTCAAAGCTACTCTTGTGAAAGCTATATTAAAGAAAATATTCATATATAAGTGTTAAAATAGGCGAAACTGGGACGTTTTCCAAAGCTCGAGAATACAGGCCGTTTGCAAAAATAGCCAAAAATGTTAGTATATATTTTTTCGCTAGGAACTTCTTGGAAGCATATCATTGCCATTTCCCAGAACATCAGCTAGATATCTATAAGGCTTCCAATTGATGCAGGTCCGCTAACGTGCATGTATGAGTTCCGGCAAACTTTTTCTTGCTAGCAAAGGTACTAAGCGCAATGCTACTTTGTTCAAGATCGGGCCATACCTCCGTACATCACTATATGCATAACTAAGTTCATGTGGACCTCTTCCATTACAGGATGCTGAAACAGGTTATCAACCTGGAACTGTTTCCTAACTTGACGGGATCCCACGCCCTCGAGCAGTTGCGGCTGAGTCGAGCAAAAATTCATCAGCTGCCGCATAATATCTGCCAGCTTCTACCAAAGCTCAAGATCCTGTAAGCATTGCCAATGAGAACATACATATCTATAGAACAGTTCGGACGTACTAAAAAAAAAGGATTATGAATAGCTGAAAATGCTTCCTGGGGTCGATGAGTTACGAGTTTTAGCTGCAAAGTTTGGCTGTATTCATGGATCGTAGCGCGTCCTATCGACTAGTCACAACCTTCAACCACGTCAGATCACTGATGAGTTATGAAAGAGTTTTAATCAGCCAAGTAGGTTCTAGTTAAGGATTAGTCTGACAGATAGAAAATTGACATCTAGATGCGCCCTAAAAGGTTCACATCTAAGCTGTAAAACAGCTAGGTCTGTTTGGATATTGATCCACCTGGTCTCTTTCTCTTCATATATATATTCAGCAAGACATGCGACATAATGAATTACAACCCTCTAGAATTTTTACAAGCATAATAGTTTTTAGTTTCAAGCAAAAACTTATTTATTTATAGACCCTAACCTAAGGTGTAAGAGCCTAGAGAACTTTGAGAGGCAATTTCAGCGTTGTGTCAAGATTTAACCAGTTCTCTCCATTAAGGAAGGACTTTGAGAAAAGAGTAATCTGTGGAAGTAATATTTGGTGAGTATGATAAATGATAGAAATTCTCCAACTTTTTGCCACTTTAGTTTTTTGCAGCGTGAGGCGGAATCTCTTCTTGCAGTTTCTTTCAATAATATTCGGTGTTGCGCCTTGTCTATTCCAATTGGTCGGTGTACGTCAGCCGTAATAGATGAGCCAGTGCTTTACCAGGCCCCAAATAGACACAACAACTATCGCAGCTATACGTTTCATTATGATGATCATGCGATTCCCGTTTGACCATTTTTTTTACCTTATTATTATTATTACTTAATTTACTCACTTAGCGAAAGTGAACTAGTTAGTCTATTTTACATGCACTAAACCTGAATCCAAATGCATGTAAATGGGGAGGGCTTCAGTTACTGATCTAAAGAGTTCATTGACGATTTTCATATGAGAGATTATTTTTTGGCCTCGAAGCATTCCTACGAAAATGTGCCAAACTAACCTCTCCACTGCTTCCGGTAGGTAATTCTCCATCGTATGCAAGGGTTACACGGTCTGTCTCTGCCGTTGTGCTTTCAAGATGGAACTTACATTCGTAAATCGTTCGAATTTCTTAAGCTTCGATGCCTGTTGCAGTTCGCTAAAAAAACCTGAGTGACTCTATTGAAGTCAAGGGCCTCAAATTCTCGAGGATACAAATGCGTTTCAGAAGGAGAATAAAAAATATTGCGAGATGTCGCAACTTAGAACCATCTTTAAATTCCAATATGGCTGATATATAGATAGGAATATTCAAAGAGTCACTGTATATACTTTGTGTGTCCAAAGCACGCTGAAAATAAATTTGCCGAGATGTCCACGAGATCCAGTGCAATATGTGAGCTTCGTGCTAACAATTGGTGCTACACTATAGACGACGCTGTTTCTATTTTTAGGCCATTAATTGCGAGCGTGCAAATTTATTGAAGTAGATATCTATCAGGAAGTCTCGAGTCTCTAGATACCCTAGGCCTAGACATCTAAAATTGTCCAAACATTTATTCGTAGCCAGTGGATAAAGGAATTATCAGTCGAACGCTTTTTCTACATATACATTGCAATGGCATGTAAATCTGTCTAACTTTTTTTGCAAATATTTAAACGTAGGTCTCTCATATTCGAACTTACAGTCTTATTATTATTATTTTTATTACTAGATGAACAAATTGATTGAAGATCCAACGAATTAAGTACAACTGTCCTTGATCCGGCTTCAGTGTATCAGTATACCAGGTATAATGGAGCACTATTTCTATTCTGCAAATTTAATCGAGCACAAGACCGGCGCCGTTTTACCGTACAACATCGACCAGTACACACCAGCCAATGTAATCCGGTACTCGCCAAAATCTACCTAGATTAAAACAAGCCGAGTGGCAATTTTCTCCAGTACGACATATATATGAAGCCACTAATGTATGTACTTCATTTCTTGTTTTGATTTCAGATACCTGATGTCTAACAATCTAAATACAATACCTAATCTGGACGGTTGTCGAGAACTGCTCATTTTGTAAGTACTCCGAGTTAAATTTTCTAACAAACAGTGATGTTGATCTTAAACGAAGAGAGATAGATTCAACGCAAACGTACGTATAGAGAAGCAAAAACGCTTAACGAAATCAGAAGTAGTTGAGACAGCAAAACGTAACACCCAGAACTTAATCCCATGGGCGTTTAACACCTTTGCTAATCTTTGCAATATAGCAGATGTGCTTTCTTCCGCCTTTCCGTGACAATTCGATAAAACCTTGAAGCGGTTGTTTTACAAGCGTTAAAAAACATTGTCTGACTCTCACTGTCTGACAGACGGGGTAAAATATATATATAGTCGCGCGCTTGGCGGGTGAAAGTATTCGGCGGACGAAAGCGCGCTCGAGACAGCATTTGCAGACTACAGACGTGATGTTTGAGAGCCAAAAGATGGTGATCTATGCCAAGCTGGCCAAGATGAAGCCAGAGGAGACTCTGGCGGATGTCTAAAGTTATTCTGACGTGCAGTATTACGATAAACGAATAGCCAGAGTACATGCTCAGGTGATTATCAATAGCCCGTTTAGACGCGCATCCTGATTCACTCAAGATAACCTGTGCCGTAGACATTTGTGTATGAATTAAAAAAAAAAAAAAAAAAAACTGTTTTTTAGACATATCTTTCTGCTGCTCCACTGTTTGATGCCTACGTATCGACGATTGCGCTCTACCTAGTTTTTTTTTTACCTACCATATTATGGAGTAAGCTCAGTAAGTGATCAAAGATCAAAAAAGTGTGGCTATTGATGGAGGCTTCGAAAAAAGCAGGACGCAGCACCAACAGAGAAGAAGGGATCTAGACATGGCACGCACAGGAACGTACCGCTGGAGAGCACCATGACTTGCCAATACCGCACAGCTTTTTCTGACACGCCTACTGCTATAACGGTCTGTGGCGAAGTGTCTGTCAAACGGCAGCTATCGGCTGAGAGGTTCTATTTGATTGGAGCATGCTGCCTCGACATCATACGGGAAAGCCCAATATTGGACAGCGTATGATCGAGTGGAACTGCACCGCCCAAATGACGATCATACGAGACTAAGACTCAAGTCAACACTAGGCGCTTCCACCCTTTCGAAGCTAACCACGAGTGTACTAGTCAGGCACTAAGCTAATTCGTTATACAGCTAAGCGCGTCATAGGTTTCATCGTTCGCCGATCGCGTCCTTGCCTGAACTATCACTAGTACTGGAAGGAATGCTAACTAGGCCATGGAGGATGAACGCATCGTGAGAGGACTAACCATCTCGTATATGGTCGGTGCCACATCTATGTATGGATGGTTGTCTAGCCCCAAACGCCTTGAGGAGGCTTGACGAAGAAGGGAAATACAACAGAGAATACGGGCAAAGAACGAACGCCGGCGACCGCTTTTACTGCCTGTTACAATCGCAGTGATGCCCGAGCGATTAATGTGTAGCAGGTTTTGTTGGCACCCCAGCGATACTTGAAACGCATTCTTTTCGGTAGCTGGCGTTCTACGGGCTTCACAAGATATTCCCCGTTACCCAGCTGTGTGCACCACCGGACAACCCACAAAACCCATCCGTACCGTCAGCCGTCCGTACGGAACTTAATGGGAGACATGCACACTGTAGTAACAAGTCTCCGTACAAGACGGTCCCCTGCCTACCTGTTCTGGTTCGCATACTGCGGTGCAGTTCCCTTGCACTAGGCCTAGCCAACTGAATTGAAAGATGGTATTAGATGCTAGAAGCTATCCTCGCACACTCTTTTGTTAGTCCGATCTCCTCAAACACCCCCAAACACTGCTTGGAACGCTTCTTACGGCTTTCTTTCCGTTGCTTTCTTTTAGAAGTCGAAGTCCGGGGTCGGACGGGCCGTCTAATGTCGAATGCTTTGTGTTGCAACTTTCGCTAGGAGCGCGATAGGCCAAAAATGCTGTCTATCATTTTCTTTCAATTTTTCTTAGATCGTTTCCGATATAGGGCGGGGATGCGTCGCCCACTGAGACACAGCTGACTGATCATCATTAGTGGCAAGCCGCGATGGCTGTTTCCTTTCAACAAAGCGACGAATTACAACTCTCGTTGTAGCTTTGGATGAAAGCAGAGCCTGGGCGATCGGCGTAACACACGCGTAGCTTTTTCCTGTCGACCTCGTTATTGGTGCTCCTTCTTCCGGTGCGCAAAAATTATCTTGGGCATCTAGCCTGTGCCGGTTGGTGTCACAGGCAATTCAAGTTGACTCAACGAGAACGGGGACGAAGAGTTCCCAGGGACAGGTCACTAACCGCGTCAGTCGCTGGGCAGTCTTTCATTCCCGTCAACGAGATCAACATACAGCTTCTGTGTACATTTACCAGCATAAATACACATGGTACCTAAATCTATGGATCCGCACAGATAATTATTTACAGCCAGTGCAAACATATAAATATAATAAGTGGGTGAGAAGTAGGTTTGTGTACAATGGTGTGGGTCTATGTGAAGTATCCGTTTGGTAAAGAAAACCTTTCGATGACTTCGATGCATAGATACGACAATAAACATGATCACGGAGTAGCAGAGTAGGCTAGTGCAAGAGTTCGTAGCAGAACGGGGACAGAAAGGCATTAAGTGAATGATTAACTCCAGTTTTTAGCTATGGCAATCATCATAGATAAGCGGGGGTGCCAACCCATATTGAGTATGGTGCGCCATGGATCTCCTGGAAATACCAGCGGCCATTTGCTATTGCTATGATCCCCTGTATTGCTTGTTCAATACGTTCCAGACGTTTTATTGTCAGATCGCTTTGGCTACATAGCGACGTTTGTATCAGAATCAGATAATTCTCAGTCATTTTTGTACCTTTGCAGTCTTGCAGAGAGCGTTCTATCACATATGAACTATAGAAGTTGGCCGTTTAGACATATGCAAGCATACTTGTATCACATTAGTCTTGTTCTGAAAAAGGTAACCATGCGTTTCAAAAGAATAGGTACGATTTAAGATTGCTCGTACGTTTACAATAACGTGAGAATGGTTCTTTGTTATCGATGTTTTTTCGTTTTATTCGATTGAATGAACTATTGAGGATTATTGAGTTGCCAAGGTCAGATTGACCTAGCGGCTATCATTTTCCATTTTAGTCCAAATTCAACCTTCCAAAGTATTGCTTCAATGAACGAACTCACTAGCTAGCTCATCCACCTTCACATATTTTAGTCTAAACAAATAGGAATGATTGCCGAAGGCTCTGTAACAAAGTAACGGCAATACTCTTAGCAGACTTAGAATAAGCTTGTATCGATAACGTCATTGTGTTATATTTCATGTAACTTCGCGATCAGAGATCTGACATACAACAAGATTGACCTGATACCGCCAGGATCCTTCTCCACCCTTGAGAATCTTCGAGACCTCAATCTCGGCAATAACCTGATCTCCGAAATAGAGCGCGATGCTTTTATTGGACTACGAAGGCTGCAAGTTTTGTGAGTATCGCAAAGTCGCTAACAGTACAAATAATCAAATTAATTTATTATGACATATATTGGACATTATGAAAAGGGCTGGCCTGGTGATAGGCTATGTATGTAGTCGCTATGATCAATACAGCCACGTTAACTTCACTCTAATGAATAAACCGGGCACGCATTTCGAATTAAGTTATGCGTTAACTACGGGTTTTCTCGTCTTACGTCAAGTCGAGTCGAGCTTTCTAAAACTGTATTTTAATACGCCGCGTTCGTAGCTTTTGATGTGACCCGCCTCTGCGAGGTGTATCTTTAGCGCCGTATGTTAACATAGTAGGAAGAGCTGAGGAATCCGTTTGAAAAGATCTAGTGTCCTCTACTTCTTCAATCCTTTAAGCTAATTTTATTCCACAGATTACCTTAACGAGTTTCCCTTGATTAGTAATTTGCCTTTACTAAGAAGTAAACAAACGTGACTTCGCCTATTTTCCTATAATACCCATTTAGAGGAAAGGAACCAGTGGCCGTGATACGAAACGTTAATTCGAATTAAATTGACTACAATAGCCTGGGCTTCTGTCGAGACCTTAATCTTCTAGCAAATATAACGTGTAAGAGTTAAATCCTTATCAAACATCTCTTAGCCTCTGGTTGAAGAAGTAGATCGTTAGAAAGGAAGCAGTATTGATTGTTGAAGTCTTAAACACCCGTATCTACGGGACGCCGTAAGCCGTTTTTTTTTTCTCTGGTCATTATCTATGCAGACTATTACGCTGACCAAAAATGACCTGCTTATCCGCAGAAACGTATACACACAGTAATGTAAACAGCACTAAACAACAAACCGCGGGATATAAACTAGTAACGACTACAGAATTATAATTGGCAATTGAACTGAGATTGGGTTTATACGACAGCTGGGTTTGTTGGCTGTACGACGAGCCAAATCTTATCCTAGCGTATTCATGCTATAGCAGCTATGATACCCATGATTCATGGTCTGTTGGTCACGTGACACGAAAAGACCAACGAAATAAACGGACGAGCGCACTGCCAGCTAGTGCCGGCTCGTCCCAACGTATAATAATACATCACTCAGCTTATACCCGCTGCTATACATGGCTTATGTACAAGTACATTAGACAAGATTTATTGGAAACTCTGTTGAATAGCAAGTTTTAATAACGAATAAATGCCTCTATATCACTGGTATTTTTTTATGGCAAGGATCGAGAAGTCGTGAAACTCTTCTACCACCAAATCGGTTGAATGAAAAAATCGTTGAAAGGCAACGTTCGGGCATACAGCGGAATACATGTACAAATAAACACACTGTCGAATGTAGATAATTATCATGGAAATTATTAATGGAAAATCAATGGAGCTCCTATGCATCACAAAGTCCTACACGTTATACTTATATATATATATACATATATAAGTTGCGCGTAAGTATGTGTGTCCGTCGCTATTTAGTATGAGTAAATTGTGATTCACCTACGTACCTTATACGCTACGCGACATATACTGCGCCCAAGGCATGGCGGATGCACACCATTCCAGATGAATGCCATTCACAGCAGGTGTATACTTATGTTTCGGACTTCTGACAAAATGAAGAAGCTGTGGTAGACCTCTATTCCTTCAGAAACGGTATCATCATGGAAACTGCTCTAAATAATACATCTGCTGTCATGCCTGTTATTATCTCATTTTTCATTCCAGAGCAATGGAACGCAATAGGATCCGTTACATCCATCCCGAAGCCTTCCGGCCGCTGACGACAATCGAAGATCTGTAAGCGTCTCTTTCTTTGCATTCATTATGTGCGCACATAGTTTATACTAATATAAACGTATATTTATCTAGTGCAGTACTAAGCTCGGTTTCAGACATAAAGCTCAGTAATTAATTGTGAGTTCTAAGGGAACGTAAAGTGTTTGTTAGCCAATTGCCAACGAAGCATATTGTGTCATGATAATAGTAGCAGTAAAATTCTTATGTACGAGCAGCTATCCACATTAACTGAATGTAACATAGGTTCGTCCAAATGAAACACCGTCGTAGTTAAACGTGAAGGTACGCTTTGTGGGGTAGTACATTGTTTACCCAATGGCAAGAAGATCGGCAGAGTTCAAAGCGTTGTCTTTTATCAATCAGAATGGCCAACCCAACGAGCATAAGACGATCAAGAAGAACGAATTTGCAAATATAGGGTCCCAACACGATTCGTAACCCAATGGTAGACATGTAGCCTTTTGTACATATACGGCAACAGACGATGAACGCCTATTACTAAATCACTTTCTTTAACTAAAAGCGCATCAAATTTTCAAGGTAGTAACTTCCAAGGCAGTAAGATATTATCGTGAAAAAGTGAACCATGCATTGAAGATTATTATCACAGTAAGGTAAAAAATGTTTTTCAAGGTATTCAGTATCTTATGATTTTTCAAAGTAGACACATAAAAACATAATCATAGATATGTAGAGAAAACAAGCTGTTTATAATAATTTCTTTACGGTAGACAAAGAGACAACAAGGCCAAAAACATCCTTTTTACCTGAGATTGATGGTCTGCATTATTGCCAGTTTTTGTACGGCTTCTGAAAGACGCAAGGAAGATTCCCATGAGGCAAATCGATAGGTGTTAAACTTCAAGGACTCAAAATTCATCAGAAAAACTCAGAACGACATTTTTGATGCACCTGAATCTTTAACATAAAAATTGGCGGCCGTTTTAAAGAGCAAAGTGTCAATTAGGTTGTCTAAATAAGCTCCAGTGGTTAACCTTTTTGAGTTTTTTTGGGCTTCTCTCATCCTTTTAGGTTTTTTTCCGTTTCCAGCCCTTGTTCTATCGGAACTTCTACCCTAGTCAAAAATTTAATTTCGCTGAAATTTTTATATGTAGCGTATATGAGGGACACTTATTTAGTTTAGATGAAATGAGTTTGCATCTACCAATATCGTTGAACGTACGATGAGTAATATATATATATAAAAGAATTGTGATGTTTTGCTTAATCAAGTGTGGCTACGCTCTAAAACGCATTGTATGGACATTTACCTTGATATAGTTTGATTATATGGATGTATTATATAGTTTCTAAACCTTCCGGGATCATTATTTATCAAACCGTTTGTAATCCGTTTAAACGCAACACACACCCAAACAGCGACTTAGCGGACAACCTAAATGTATGTTTCCACTTTTACGTGGGATACTGCTGTTAGATATTGCTTGAGGCTTTGGCTCCCAGCACGTTACAAAATGCATCTACGCCCGTTTCAGATTATATCTGATCTAGCGTTTGTCGGCAAACACTTAGAAGGTTTTCAAGGTTTACAAACGATTACTGGTCCACTGCACCATAAAAAGAAAAGACATAAAAAGCAAGTGCCTTTCGTACAAGCTGCTTTTTTGTACCTTTTGCTTTCGCACTTGGCCTGAACTGCACGTATTCGACATGTAATAGCATTACTAAAGTTCCGACACATATAATCCTTATATCGAATAAGGTTAATTACAGCTTTGCAACCTACATATTGGATATCATCATCTTTCGTTTCGCCTTTGCACAAACACAATCTTCGTCTTCCGTGTAATGTGGTTCTTTTATTGTATTGAATGTATGGCAGGGTACACAAACAAACATATTCGTATTAAAGTCGCATTTGGACCTGGCATCCCTGTTGTAACGGACGCAGGTCCGCTGCCTACTTTCGGGCCAGCTAACCTTAGCTCCGTTCTGCTTGTTGCCGTTAAACGGAGAAACCCATAGGCTCTATCTTTTCGTCTTTCCAGAGCTTAACCATTTGTTCACCTTCGCGTGCTTCGTTTTTTCGTGTGCTTTGTTTGCGACGCGAGCGATTGTGTTCCCGTAATTTTCTACACTTCACGCAGTCGTTCTTTGCGCGTTCGCGCGTGTTGTTCTAAAGGCTAGTACTGTACAGCGGCATAGCAGCATAAAAGCTGAGCGAACGTTTTGGTTACCGGTGGCTGCGTGATTTGGCTTACAAGAAAAGCAGAAGCACTCTCCTTTTCAGCCACATACTTTGACATTCTATTACTTGCGCTCTTGTCGCTGCTGATTCTCGCTGGCACCCTCCGGGATTTTCAGACCACGCCCACGTCGACAACCCTGCTTCGTTTACATGTTCAGCAGCTTTCAAATACGCACAGGAAGACGCATGAGACGCCACTGCCGCCTTGAGCTAGCAAGGACGGGGGCGCAACCTGGGGAATAGCGTAACATAGCGAAGGATACGGCTAGGGGGTAGCAGAAGGACTATCCGGGCTAATAAGCAGTGACGCGACCGAACGAAGGACTGCCAGGCTGCTTGGCTTAGAACACTAGCAGCACCACCATCAGTAAAGGCTGTGATAGTGATCAGAAGGTACGTGCCCCCAAACTACGACTGGAAAGATTTTCTTCAGGATGTAGAGGAGGGCGATCCGTGCAAGAAAAGAAAGGAACAAGGCAAACTACAGGATTGTACATGTGACAAAATCAAAATAGTGGCTCGTAGAAATGACTGGAAGGGCGAGAGGCCTTTGAATTGCCCTTTTTCAGCCCTTGTTTAGAGGTACTGAACACTGGTGACGAAGAACTTATCGTAATGATGGGAGAAAATATAAAAAGTTCAAGCTAATGTCACGTGCAAGTCACCTTTAATAATTGAATTGCCAGTCTTAACGCTACTTGTCCACTGATCAATGACTATTCATGCCTAGAGATTTTTAATAGGGTGAGCTTACTGAACGTCATTTATTATCAACCGAACGGCTAAAGCAAAAGGTCACATGCCGTAAAGCTATCTGAGTGCATTTTCTGTATTTACTTCGAAGATGAATTCGCATACAGACTTATGCAGGCGCTAGCCATTTTGGGAGGCTCCGTTTATCCTACGCTTTTCGATCAAAGGATGTTCGGGTGGTCTTACATAGTATGATACAAAAGACACACGACAGAGCTGTCGTGCATATATGATTTTTTGGTGAACGCAGTATCAGTAATTGCGGTTCACTTGGTCTGGCCATTGAAAGAATAGGTTCCACAGTTTTAATTACAAACCATTTAGCGTAGCCGTTTCAAATCATAGACCACGTTCCTGTATATACTTGCTTTTTTTTTTCAAAATGAAAAAAGATCGCTCTTTGAGGTTTTCTATGTCCGTGCGTTCGTAAACACAAGGTATCAACCCCGAAACTCTTCTTGGTCACCCTTATTCTAACTAATTTGATTTGCTGCACTTGACTCATTTTAGCTCCCTGAACCGAAACCAGATCCCTTTGAAAAAGATAACGTAAATTCCTGTCATAATCGTGCAATGCTACTTGCCCATTTACAAGTCTCTATTCTGATGCACTACAAATGCATAGCCCCATGACCCGTCGTTTCTAGAAGCGTCGTTAAATTCATGAAAAAGGAGCAACGAACCTCGGAGCTGGAACAAATTCAAAGGGTGATGGTGGCTCCAGTGAAGTGAGTGTGGGCTTCCGGGAAGCAGAATGCCCGTAGTAAAAGACGACGATGAAGCATGCGCAAAATGGTAGCGTCCCAGTCCGTGATTCTACCAACGTCTCACCCTGCCTTTCGGTGCTTTGTGGTATTTGTTTTGAAGTGGGTGCTTAGCTCTGGCGGGAGGCGATTAAGTGGCCCACGGTGAATCCTTTTACGCAGTTTACTTGTGGGTCATTTTTGGATTGTGAAGGGACATGTTAACCTAGTGAGCAATACCTGAAAGTGGCCGCACGTAAACGCGGCGACGGGATAGAACTACCTGTCTGAGAATTTCCCGTTGAAATTGCAAGTTTTCCGCAGATGCATATTCCATTACTGGATAAAACATCGACCATTCATACGCGTAGATTACGACTCTTTTTGCGTAAACAAGGCTAGCTAGCTGTATAGTATCAAGACGGCGTACAGTCACTGATGAATTTAACGTTTCAGTGCTTTTAACCGAAGAAAAGGCGCGGCACTTTCAAAAACTATTTTATATTTTTGTTACCCTACCTACGCTCTATCGATGGTTTACGTAAGACAAGAGTATAAAGCTCTAATATAGCTATATTAAGACTTGCATGTAACACGCTGCTGTAGACAGTCCATTGGCCTCTTTGGGTGGCACAAACTGCCCATAGTTTCTATGGTCTATGTCAGCAGAGTTGATCAAAATGTATTCCATTACGAAGTCTTTACTTTATCTGGTCGGAGAACCACGAACGATATTTATCAGTTAACCATATAACGATTTCATGGACAGGTGCTTTTCGTTCCTGAACACATGTCTGTATACGTTAGAAGAAACGCAATATAATCATTATAATGATTATTACGAATAGTATAGCTCAACGCTAATGTTCACAATAAGACGCTGCTCTGTCTTCAGACCTGAAGGACGTTAACACCGACCACATCATTCGGCTGACACGCATTCTAAATTTAGACAAAAATATCTAATTAAACTCAAATATACTTTATCAGGAGACGCCGATACAGCGAGTAAATGAACCTGTAACATTCGGACAACACAGAGAATTATGACACATTTTGGGATGCCTAGTCGGCTGGTCCTTTGTTATCACTACTCGTATTCATAGACAACTGCAGTTATGCACGGTGCGAATTGAAAAGCCGGTATATAGATTGCGTACGCAGGCGGTGCCTTCAGTAATCAGCGCGTGCTAAACAAATAAGCAGAGTTGCAGAGGTGGCCGCGCTAAACAATAAATCCGTAAACCTTATTTACTTTTTACACTATATATATACATGTGTGTGCATGTGGGTGTCCACATACCAATTAAGCTTTTACTTGCATGCATCACATGTAGCTTATAACGAAGATAAAGATGAATTGCCCTATATCTAACTTAAAGCAACGCATATCTCATGAATAGAAAAGCGGCAGTTATTATAGCAACTATGTACACTGACTCAATAAAAAAAATCCTTTTTTTTTTCTTATTTGTTTAGAGCAATCCGAACCTAAGGCTGTCGCATCAATCATCTATGATGCACGTCGTATCGTGCAGCCAATTTACATCTTACGTTGTAAGCACGTGTTGTAGGCGAACTTTCGGGGTAGTTTCCTCTACTTATTTCTTCGATAATCATTTTGACGTAAACAGGAAGGTCCGTGCTCAGTCGTATCCGGGATTCCAAAAAACCAACATGGACAAATTTGCACTTGATCTTTGACCTACAAATATATATGTAGAGGTTTTGTAAAGGTCAATATCTGGCGGACAAGGAGCAAGTAAGAGGATTGCCGGGCTTACTTTTCATACCAGCCAAGAAGAGAACTCTACGCATCGCTCCTTTTGAACGAAATCACGTAGCAAAATGAAGATCTTGGGCAACGAATGTATAGTACTAGAGCCTCTTGGGGTATACATTTTTGCAAAACATTTTTGCGGCATTTTTGCCATTCACACAATCAGTCATCAAAAGTGTTGACTTCCCCTTCTAGTAAAAAAAAAAAGCAGACATAGGGCGCCACGATCCTAAAGGCAGACGCGAAACATCTCGATAGTTACCTATGCTTAAGCTATTTAGACTATACCTTTTAGACTTGCAAGAAAGCCAAACAACACATGGCGCTGCAAGTCTCACACGATGTTAGCTCAACCACCAGGTGCAAATTATAACTATTATTATAGAGACAACAGAGCAATGGGGCACAGTTGTCCCACATGTAAATGGATCGAGTTTTATACCCAGCTGGCTAAGAAGGCTATTTTCATTAATGTAATTCATCTGCTACAACGTGACAGAACTCTGGAAGCTGCTAAAGGTAGACTAATTACGTCATACTAATCAGTATTGTGGGTTTGTGTCCATTGTAATGATTTGTGGCTTGTTGGTTACAGAAACATGGCGGAGAATTTGTTTTCTCAGTTGCCTCATTCAGGTTTAGCTTCTCTGCGCCGCATTGCCGTTTCCAATAACCCCCGCCTCCGAGACTTTCCGCCTCCGGAAACATTTCCACGAATCACCCGTCTATATCTGTCGTATTCTTATCACTGCTGCGCGTATAGGTGTGTATTAAGCAATATTAGTGTTTCATTTGCTTTAAATTTATCTTTATCGTTAAGTATAGCCTCTTTCTTCATAGCAAATGTGTATCTACAATAATTTATCAGCTTGCAATGGATTGGAGTGTGGACCATCTGAACTGTATGTATTTACACACTGTATGTGACGGAAATTACGTACTCACGATGGGGCCGCTAGTGTATTAAGTGTGCCATGACAACCTTTCCACTGAATTAATGCAGAGACACTTTGAAGCTAAATGCATGACGCCAATAAAAAAAAAAATATGATAATCATGTTCTTTCATAAAACTTCCATGTTATCAAAGGAGATAAAGATCTACACATTGAGGTAACTTTAATCTCATACAATTCACTACAGCTAAAAGTCCGCAGCAGAAAATATGTTCACTCAATTCATAGATAAATGCCTATTGTTCGGCGTAGGATACGGTGGCAGTATTTATTTTACGAAAACCGAAAAAACTTGATCTGCCGAACTCAGCGAGTGGGTAAATTCGCCCCGAACACCATACGGTTACACAGCAATATGTTTTCCGGTTCTAGCGGGCAAATGACTAAAACAAAACGTCAAGGATGTCAAAAGAAACTGCAAACTTGGCCGTATCATTCGGGGTGCACTTCGTCAAGTGGGTCATCATCTCCGATACTCTGGTATTCACACGTTCGGTATTTCGTTTCAACAGTTTCAAGAAGCTCTTTTGCAAGAGCTCCACCAAATCGACTGCATAAATAACCACATATTATATTCTCGCTGTTGCGTCTCGATACAGAATATGGTGAAAACCGGATTGCTATTTGTCTATGAACCAGAACGGTTTTATTTAGAATCTCAAAATGTCCAAGTATATCCGTTCTTTAGTCGTACGGTGAGGTGCTTGTTATTGTCATGTGCTCGATGTATAATTATGAACGAACTAATGGTACCTGTATGGTATTTGTCTGGAATATGCAGTGAGCCTGATCAAGACTCGATGCTAGGAGGTGGCTTTGGGCTTGGAATACTTCCACCACGTACTAGGACACGACCTATTGAAGAACCTGTCACTCCAGACACCGTGCTATGGCTCAAAGACGATTTTGGAGATGAACAAATCGATTTCGGCACCTGGAACCGCTCTCACGAAATGGGATACTTTGACGGTAAGTAATAGCGAGCAGTTTTCAAGTTCCAGAGCTATTATGTTATACTGTCAAGCTAGTAGATATTGGTCTCTAACTATTGACCCAATGCTCGCTCGAAGAGAAATATACTGTTAACCCGGTTTTAGGCACCACGTAAAAATACAACTTAACGGATCTCGTAGGACATGTAGTCTGTTTTTATTGCGTTGTTTGTTACAACCTTGCCGGAAACACATATCAAGTAAGTTAGAACAATCGACAGCAATTAAGCCTGTCTCTACCTGTTTTTCGATTATTTTACTGTTACCAACATGGACGGATGACATTGCGCATGCAGCCAATGCCTCGGACAAGTTTCCCGAATTTGCGCGGACCTTATTAAAGGCCTATGGGTCAGACTATATTATCCCAGATAACTTAGCTCAGTATGCTGAAGAATATATGGAGGACTATCGAGGCGCACCGGATCACCATAACAATAATGGCGATAGTACCGGCTCCAACCACAAACATTTCATCACTTGCCTTCCAACGCCAAGTAAGTTTTCAAGTTGTTTCAATTGACCTATAGCAGTACTAGTAAATAGAAGTACTAAGATTAATGGTGCAAGCGAATAAGTCCTATCGAGCATCGATAGCTGTTCGGTTTTGGTACCTTGTTCTCAAGCAATCTGCCTAATTTGTTAACACAGAGCTAATACATGCCTCATGAACCAGCCTTACCTTAACAGAAACTATTTGGAACTATCTCTCTGTCTGTGGAACAAATGGACGTTCTGGTTTTACGTGTTTTTACTTAAACACTGTGTAAATTGACTAAAGCAACCAATGTAGTATTCGAAGTTTTTGGTATTTGACAACGGACACAATCCAACCGCATAGTCATACAGGAAAAGAGAGTGTCAACCCGCTTGGGCTAAAAACTGGGCCAGATCATATTATAATTGTACGATTCAGTAGTACTTCTTTCCATTTTATAAGTATCGATATATCGAACCCCACTCTCCCTCCCAGACACAAGGATTTCATCCATCTTGATGGGTGGGATATTTCACGGGTTCGGACCGTCAAGATGCCCAACCCGAAAAGAAGATTAATGAACTACATCAAGCCTGCACGTCGGTCATCTGTTGTATTGTGCTGCGTGCGCACTTAGCATTCTCGTATATGGCAAACCAATATACCTACGCCTCCAAATCACTGACATCGTTAAACACGCTCGGACGACACGTTCAAGGGACGAGAACAACGCGAATGACGGTGACACACACGCGCGATAACACCTTTTTTCTTGCTTACTGGCCTAGCGTCTGCCTCTGCTTTCTGCACAGCATTGTATATGTACTTCACTCTTACGCTCCTCAGCCGGCCAGGCGTGGTAATGCTGATAATTCCACGTAATATGGCAGTTTTCCCTGTCACGCTATTGTCGTTCATCACGGAGCGCACCTACCGTGCAACAGATGGCCCATACACATAGGTATCTTCGCGGCGTAACCGGAGATTCACTGGGGTTTGTGAGGATTTGACGAGCCGAGAAAAATCGGGTTCGCGCAGGAAAGGATGACATATATACGCCTTATGGAAGACTGTCTAAAGTCGTACATAACGGTGATGATACGGAGGTAGAGATTATAGCTGCGAAAAACGACAAGAGAGTGGCGAAAAAAAAAGTAGAATTAACAAGCTGGAACATTTTTGATCTCATTAAAAGTGTGCTTCAAATATAATACAATTAATGCGTAATGCTGCTACTGTGAAGCGTGCTTCACAGTGTTGCTCCGCTCGATTCAATTCCCCAGTTCAGAACAGAATATATGTCTATCTTTAATCTTATGGAATGCGTTCGAATAGGCTGACGGCAGCGTAGTTGTCTCAATACGTTCAGCGCCGTGAACATGTCGTCTAGTGAGAATTTGCTTGCAGACGAAGCAATACATAACAATACGGGCTTGGACTATCCGGCAAGTGCTGCTAATTTGTAGGCAATAATGAGCTGTGGTGTCTTTCTGAGAAGCTAGGGATTTTTACTTAATGATAACGGTCACACAAAGCGGATACCGTGTCGCTAGGACATCGGACGGCTGGAGCCCGGCTTAGGGCTAAAGGCGAAAAAGAAAGCTGTGCTCGTCCTTTTTGCTTCCTTGTCTGACGGATCAGTTCCGACCCAAATATCTACTTACAAATAGTAGACGTCTGATCAGCTCTATGAAGGCGTTACGGAGGAGCCTCGTAGTTGTAACTTACCATTCTTGCAAATGGATACCTTACACAGCGCGTAGCATTATTTGTGAATATGATGTCAGTTATGAACATACTTATGGGAAAACGGTATGCTTAAGGTAGGCGTTTCCTTTATGAGATGTTTGTCGTCCTTCACAAGGTCCGTCAGGCTGTTAGCTATCACGACTGTTTAGAGTTCCTGCTTGGTGACTCGCCTTCCTTTTGTTGTCGTCGACGTATGACTATACAGCGGGACAGCTGAAAACAATTGCCCTATTTGCACGTGTTTTTGTTCCTTATTGTTGCAGGCCGCAAGAGACGAATCAAAAGCTCTTGTACAGCTTAGAACGTAGATATTGTGAAATTTCAACAACTATCTAATTAATATCGTTGTTCTGCGGCAAGTTTTTTTTGTCAGCTTTGTGTTTTCCATTTAGTGAAGGTCGGCTGACCCAGAGCTTCTTAATTTCTTGTGCTACTTCCCGGTCATATTAAAGTAAAGAAGAACAATGTAGTCAATATATATTTGACAACTAAACAAGCTCAGTGTCATATCAGAACCTCAAATTCATATCACAAAATCGGACCATAAGGATTTAATCTAGGATAAAGTTCCCCTTTCACAATAAGTTATAAATATACCTTGTTCACCAATAGTCCAGGTGTTGTCAAAGCATTGTCATGACATGAGATATCAACTGAACTTTTGCAGCCTATGCTATTTGCTATTTTAAAAAACTTCGGAAAAATTTATTTAGTCAGTTATATTGCATTGTTTCTGCCTTCTAGTAATATATTCTTACCACACTCATTTTCGTGTTTATTGAGAAAGTTCTGCAAAACTTGCAGTTGCATTGTGTATTGATACGTTTATATATTATGTTGATTATTTTCAAGTAAAAAATTAATTTAATAAATAATACGTTTTATTATTATAGTTATAGTTAAAGCACGGAGGTGACTTTCTATGTTACGTCCTTGTTCATACACGGTGCATAGTTTCAACGGCGATTAGTACCTAGTGCTTCGCTGTTCATACCATCATCGTTCCATCTTTTGGCAACAATGGGCTGCACGGCTGTAAAGATAAGTAGTAAAAAAAATAAGCTAACAGCGTAGAAGTTTACTAGCAAAAATACAATTCAAATTTGATCAGACAGCTGCTTATCCAGTAGAAGATACCTGAGAGCGCCAAAGGTCTGGTTAGAATTTTTCTCAGTACTCACTAAAGGTTTAGAATGAACTAGCCCTATAAACCTAACACATGGGTAAAGGGCATGTGTTCGTAGCTAATATTAGTAGTTCAAGTGCTTGCTTGACTCTAGCTAAATTATCTTTTTTCCAATATAGCTTCGATAAGAATTCTCTTCATCTAAAGATTGATTCTGTTATCACTTGCAGATATAAGGCTATTTGAATATAGTATTTGTCTGACTGTTAACCAAACAGCTGTTGCGAGGGCAACTTAGGATAACAGCAATGTGCTTATTGTTCTCGGCTTCTAAACTGTATAGCAGCGTATAATATAGTTCAGCGTTCGTCTTCGATTAACGTGCGTCCGTAATATTATCGTATTAGCGCCTTTCATGCCCTGCGAAGACCTGTTTGGTTGGTGGACTCTGCGCTGTGGCGTATGGGTGGTTTTTTTGCTCGCCCTTTTGGGCAACGGACTCGTAGTCGTCGTACTCTCTTTTGGCCGTTCCAAAATTGATGTACCTCGCTTCCTCGTGTGCAACCTGGCCATGGCCGACTTCCTGATGGGCATCTATCTCGGATTCTTGGCTGTTGTGGACGCGTCGACCCTCAGCGAATTTAAGGTAATGTTACCTATAGGATAGTTCTGCTTCTACTGATTAAAAGCTGTGCGTTCGGATCGAGAAAAAAACCTATGGTTGAACGCATTCTACGGCTAACATCCGAATCGACGAAGCTTTTGTCTATGATACTGATCTATCTATAATGTATTCGATTTTTGGAATCCTTTTAAAAGCTAAAATTTTAGCCACTGAATATAGAACCCGCAAATAGTTGCTTTCTCGTTTTTTAGGTCGAATAGGCTTTTTTATTGCAATGATATTCTTTCACCGTAGCCTTATCCCGAATGCTTCAATACGGTAATTTTTACCCCCTTATATTATCTATATATTCAAACCTACAAGAATAGCCCTACAGTTGAGAAAATTAAGTCAATGATTGTAGGCTTCCACTTCACCGAGCTGTTGTGAATTCTGTTCAAACCCTAAGCTCCTTTCTGATCTCCTACTGGTACTGTCAACTATCGTAAACGCGTACTTAATTTTCCACCATTGAAATGACCCCTTCACAACTCTTTGCACACCTGGAAGCAGACCTATATATACGATTATCGAAATCCTCTGTTCTTTTTTTAAATTTTATATCTATGTCGCAGTTCTATGGGGTAGCTTGGCAGACATCCTTTGGCTGTCAGCTAGCCGGCTTTCTAGGCGTTCTATCTTCCGAACTGTCTGTCTACACTCTGGCCGTAATTACAATGGAGCGAAACTATGCCATCACGCACGCGATGCACCTCAATAAGCGGCTCTCCTTAAAACACGCCTCCTATATTATGTCGGTTGGTTGGAGTTTCGCTTTTGTTATGGCCCTTCTGCCGCTATTCGGTATCAGCGACTATCGAAAATTCGCCGTTTGTCTACCTTTCGAAACCGAGGATCGCGTATCACTTCTGTATGTCGTGTTTTTATTGGCCGTTAACGGGATGGCGTTTCTCATCCTGATGGGGTGCTACCTCAAGATGTACTGTGCAATCCGCGGCTCGCAGGCCTGGAACTCCAATGATTCACGCATCGCTAAACGAATGGCATTGCTTGTATTTACCGATTTCCTCTGCTGGGCGCCCATAGCCTTTTTCTCGTTAACGGCATTGTCCGGCATTCATCTGATCAACTTAGAAGAAGCAAAAGTCTTCACGATATTCGTGCTTCCGCTCAATTCGTGCGCTAATCCGTTCCTCTACGCGATTTTCACTAAACAGTTCAAGCGAGATTGCGTGCTCATCTGCAAACGCATTGAAGAATCACGTGTGACCAGAGGTAAGGGGGATAATATTAAGCTTCCTGTTTACACATCATTATATTCAGTATTCAGTATCTGTTCAGTATACCAAAAGTAATTTTTTCATTAAAAGGCTAATAATAATGAGAGGCTTTATCCGATTGCATAAGAAATGTTTGACAGGATCAGGGCAACGCAAATAATAGATGAACGCATGAGAAGTGCCTTTTTCTCTGTTTGCCACAGGTATCGGGCGCTGCCGACATTCGTCGAACTTTTCCAATCGGCATACGCTTGCGAATACTAACTCGGCCGGAGAACGGAAGAGCCTATCGAATGAGCAGCAGTGTCAATGTCAATGTGGAATGATTAAGAACATTGCGCGAGACCATCTGATCTCGTCACAGGGCGGGTGGAAGAAGTTCGCCAGAAGGTACCTTTTGTGCCAAGAAGCTGAACCGGTATGTACTGGCCATTGAGAAGTTTGCTCTTAGCTATAAGTAATCGTTCCCATATGCAGGTGATTGTGACGAGTACGTATTAAGAAGGTACAGCGGCGTATTTACTCATACGGCAGCTTGTCATAATGTAATGATATTTGGGCACACTAATGTCCCTTAGTTCTTAGCTGTAATGGTTAAAAATCCTAGTATTTGGTCGAAAAATCACTGCGATGCGAATACTTTTCATCGTAATTAAAGTTAGTTATACGGCAAAAGCTATAAAACGGCGATTTCAATGGAAGTTTGGCCGCAATCTGTTTCTACGAACGATGGACACCCCCTAGTTAGCTAGTATTAAAATAGACGTCCTCTTGCGCGGACAGAGCGTAAGTTTACTTTTTAAATGTCTTTCGAATTGAAATTTCTTAGTGTTTAATTAAGTAGTTAATATATGACATGTCACACATTTACTTTATATGTTCATATATTGCAATGGCGGAGCAATGCTAATTATTAAGCGATGCGTTTGGTGTAGTGCGAAGCCAAATTTTCGTAATTTCAATGGTTTTCCTGAAAAAATGGCAGGAAAGCAAAAGAAAATAAGGCAGAGTCTTGGCACTCAGTGTAGAAAAAAAATGAATTAGATCCTTTTGTAAAAAAGATAGCTACCTCCTGATATGAGCTCTGTAGTTATTATCATCTATATCATGTATACAGGATACGCCAAAAAATGCATAATATGTTTATATTCTCAACTATAAGGTCGTGCTTTTGGAAAAAAAAGCTACAATTCAATTAAAAAATGAGTCTATTTTCTATTTAAACCGACTGAAACTTTTGTGACGACTGTTTTATATTCGCAACAAAGTATCCAATAAGATTTCTGCGTGCACCACTTATATCTAATCACAGGGTGTGTCCACACAGACATCGTAATGTACGACAATGCATCTCATCTTTAACTTTGCTCCATAAGAAAAAGAAAGTACGGAGCAAAGTCACGCTGCATCAGACACTGAAACCTCTAGGAACACTTTCAAACTTCCGGTAGAAGGGGTACGCAGGCGGTTCTGTTATTGCCTATTAACACAGAGGTATAACATGTAATTTCTTTACAATTTTTTCTTTACAATTTAGGTATCATTCCTAACATTTTGTTTAATGTGCACTTGGAACATCACATTGTAGCTTATTTTTTTTAGCTTTAATTTTGTAGGCTGGGATACACATTCTATGTGACAATGTAATGTATGGATACATTCTGTAGCGTACTATGCACTTATTATTTCAAATGACAGTCAATGGCGGGCTAGTTATTAAATCAAAATGATTGTTATAATCTTATGGCAAAGTATAATACTGATGCTATGGTTAGATGTAATAAAAATCAGATTAACCTTAAATTATTTGCCTATAGCTTCGCCTGTAAAATATAAAACCTGTAGCAGCATTTGTTTGCATCCCCTAGCGACGGCGGTAACGAATGCCCTAATCTGCGACGGTTTATCACCGATTACTCTAGCTAAAACACCGTAATGAATTTGGTTCATAGCTTACGTTATGGTGATGTTGTCGGGACCCGTTTAGCTAGACTAAATAATTTCCGACAGCCAGTGCTCATGCAAACGCACCTAGGAAAGCCTACTCAAAAAACTGGTAGCAGCAACATCAGCTTAAACCTGAGTGCTTGTAGGAGCAGGCGAAGCAGGTCAGGCGAGCAAGCAACGCAGAATACAAAGCTAATTTCTCTGCTCCTTCGTTTTTCTCCGTCCCGGCCTCTTTTGTCCGTACGTCACTGGTGTCGTGAGCCGAGATCGCTAACTTCGAAGGCTCTTAATGCTATTCCAAGGGAAGCTAGTACTCATTTGGCTCTGGACGAAGCAAACGACAATTTCTCAGCTCCTAGATCCTGTTCCACCTTTTTTTGTTTTTTTACTCCGAAACTACCTTTCTAACTAGACACTGCCCCTGGGCCGACGGCATATCGCCGCCTGGGTCACCGGCAGTCCTACGTCACGGTTCTGCAGCTGCCAGTTATCCTCGCCGCTTTATGGGTCATTCTTTTTATTTACAACTTATATAGTTAACTAGTCACTGGTACTATTAACTGAAGCACAAGTCGGACCAAAAACGAAACACTAGCGAATGATAGCGATGATTCTTTTATTGGGGACGACTTGGGAAAGGGGGTACAAGCACAGTCTCCACGAGTCATAGGCACTGAATGGTAGAGACAAACGTCGAGCGGACAGAGTATGTCTCTTGATAAAACGCTTGCTCATAGTAATATTGCGTCTTTCGTTGTGTGACAAGGCATGGCTATTGTTTTCTTGTACATCTTGCATAGCGAGGAACTCTCTGCACGAAAAGTTCGGATCCTGTAGAGCTTCCTGACTTCAATATTCCATACGGCAAACACCATGTGCGTCTCAAGTTTGCTAAGTACTAGAC
Organism: Varroa destructor; assembly: GCF_002443255.2. Classification (NCBI taxonomy): domain Eukaryota; kingdom Metazoa; phylum Arthropoda; class Arachnida; order Mesostigmata; family Varroidae; genus Varroa; species Varroa destructor. The sequence continues at coordinate 12,183,792 of NW_019211456.1, forward strand.
AACTGTAATAAAGTAGCGGATGGAGCAGGATTTTTACGCTCTGTCAGGCTTGATTGCGAAAATGAACCTTTCTTATGTCTGTATATTTCAGGAGACGGAACACAACGCATACAATATGGCACTTGTTCGAATCCAGCGTAACATGGAGCGTGGTGCCAATCGAACGTCATCAATATCGTCCGAGAACTTCAGCTCACGGTCGGACTCTTGGAGACAGGGAAGCATCCCTTTCAAACTTATTGACAGGAACGGCCAACGGAAAAGCTCTTGGGGAGTTACTCGAAAGGCGTCTCAGGTAGCTATATGGCTAAAGGACGCTCTAAGTACGATGAAGAATGAATATCTTAGATCAATGTACTACAACTTTTTGTACGGAGTGTATAAATTTTTTTTATGACAAACAGTTTATAGTTGCACTTAGTTACTTACAGAATCTCCTATTTATAGCGATATTATCCTTCATTAAATAGCCTAATTTTCTTCAACAAACAGCGTATAGAAATTTAAAGATGGATGGCTTCGGGAGGCATGAGGTTCCTTTCAGATATCGCCTTCATCGGCAGCGAACTGTTGAAACGGGTGTAGAAACACTACAATGGCATTTTTTGCAACATCGTTTTTTATTTCTATCTTATAAACGCAACAAGAAACTTGGTGCTATAATGCTTATAACAATATGCTATGATACTCATGAGCAAAGCTTTAGGAATACGTTGAACATTACAATGCTCTATTTAGGAGTACTGATGTCTCTGATGCTATTTTGAATATGTTCGCAGAAATACATTACAGATTACACGGTAGAACCAGGATGAAGTGTTTTTTAGGATGAAATTTTACTAGCGAACGAATCAAGGTTTGTTCAAGGGGTAAACGAACCTCAATGTCTTTGTACGAAAACCTGTTCGTTCCAATTCGTGATAATTCGAACTTTTGTTATTTTTCTCAGCAAAATATTATATAATTTTCAAATAATCTTTACGTTCTTATCATAAACTTGCTGCGTACATTTTTATTAAATGAACCGACATAGATCCGTAGATTACAGTATACGTCCCTGGTACTAATCTCCTTAACTGTATTAGTAGCATACTGGTATATTCCATTTCTTGTCCACAAGTGTCATTGTTTTATTCATTATGTTGCCGTATTTATTACATCTGATACTACTCTATCTGTGATTCCAGGATTCATCGATCAGCTGCAGTCGTCAGGATTCATCGACATCGACCGTACGAATCACCTCTCGTTCATCGGTCAGCAGCGGAGAGGCCGGTACACTCCTTAGGGGGCTTCATCTTGGAAATATGGGTCCTCATGGGCACCATGGTGGATGCGGGGGTCCGTGCAGCGGCCACGGACCGCTAAGGCCACAGCCGGGTAAGTCTGCTTCCCTTGATCCGACCTTGGCACGCCTCTATCGCGCTCCCATACAGGGGAAACCTCAGCTGTGTCGTCAGCTGGCCGTCGATGACGGGTTCCGTTCCCTCGCAAGCCAAAATACTCCGCATAGCCACAGCCACAATCCAGGCGATGGCATGACTACGACCTCAAGTCATCATCCTACCAACATCCTTAACCATCATCAGAATTGTACGGCGACGAGCTCAGCAACGGTAGCCAGAAGCCATAGTAACCAGGGAACGGCTGGTAGCCAAGGCGCTGGACGCTCTCCACCACATCTTCGAAGATTTAAAGGTAAAAATGGTATCAACATTGCATAATGACAAAAAAGCTTGAAAATGCGTGGCGCTAGAATTGGTCAGGTTCGAGGCGACTGAATGACAAATATATAGATTTAGTTCCTAGAAACTACAGTGAATCTAAAAACAGTATCTCGTAAATAATAAATTGAATAAATCATGTAAAACGAAATGGATCGAGCCTTTGTACTTGTAATAGCTTACCTCAAAGCTGCACTTACCCTAGTTGTATGACAAGGCCCATTTTTAAGGCCGTAAAATGAATGCACTAGTTATAAAAAAACTGTTTACCAAGCGACAAAAGCTTCGCCTCAAATAGAAAAATTCATAAAAATTATTCCATAAACAAATCCAGAAAAAATCATAAACAGACACAATTACCGTAGACTGATAAATACACTTAGATATATAGAGTTTTCACAACAAAGCATCGTATGTTTCTGCTTGGTTTGCAAATTTCAATACAACCAAGTTATACACACGAGATTGTTTATAAACGACAATAAGGTAAATAGCCTCTGGTAACTTTTGTGACGAATAAGCAAACAAGTGATATTATGCATTCGGGATTTCAGCTTAAGACAACTTTGCTGGGCCTTGAGCCTTATATTTTTATTAACTACTTCTGTTGAAGTTTACTTTGTGTACGATGTAGTAAAAAAGTAAGAAGTAAGGCAAGTTATTGTTAAAGAAAAAACGGATACAAATGGATATTTATAGAACTTTTCATTTTTAATCGAAGTGTGTTACAACTGCGATGTCGTTGGCTATCGAATGAAGGGCACACACGGTGGATTCATACTGTTTACGAAGGGCCGGACAGGAAATTCCATTTTTATGGTTGTGACTTAAGGGTATTTCCTGGCGAACCCGGCATTGCACAAGCTTTGTTTGGATTAAAATACATTTACGAAACAGCTCAGACCGTAGAATCAGTTTAACAAAATATCAATAGCAATTTACCTGGGTCTTCTGGCTTCAATTTTCACTATACCTTTATTACAAAACTTGCAAGCGTCCTCTCCTAGACTAATTATTTTTTCTCGTTTCAAGATGCATTTGATTTATTTTTGGTCGATTCCTCGAAAAGATTTTCTTAGTTGGTATAACAAAACCACATAGTTTTTTCGCTTTAACCAAAAAAAAACAATTGTTACATAGCGTTTTAGCAACCTCTACTCTTTTAACATACTGAACGACACCTTCATTCAGGAGACCAACTCTGTTCGGCATGTGCTCGCAAGGAAATGGGCCTTGTGGGTTCATCTGGACCGTTGGCCCCTGGCTCGCGTAAAGATGACAAATTCAACTGCTTCTACAATCGGTTAACAGAGACGAGTCGCGAAGATTCATCGGAAGCATCAAAAGATGATCCTCCCGGAACTTCAGAACAGAGCAAACAGAATCACTCGGAAAGCAAACATACAGATACGTCGAACACACTCGATAACACAAATTCGAACTCTGAAGATACTCACGGTCACTCCATACCCAGCACAGCGACAACCGGCATCATGTCCTCCGACGGACAGAGCGTTCCTGATAGCAGCGTGCCTACTGAAGGACTTGCAACCGATTGTTCCGTGGACAGCAATGCTCCGCTGAACAAAGACAAATTGAGCAAGAAGGACGAAGGCAGATTTGGCGGCAAGGACAAGAAAGACAAAAAGGTAAAAAAAAATCGACAGTCACAACAGCAAGCTGGGCATCATCATATTAGCGTTGACGATATTAATGCGAAGGCGCAAGCACTTCAAGCAGGTCAGACGGGCGCGGCAAGTGGTTCGGCTAGTCGAAAGACGGTCTCCGATAACTCCCTCAAGAAACTGTCTTTTCGAAACTTGCCGCATTTTCTACGTCAGTTTTCATCTAGTCAAAGTCCCAAGAACTCTGCGCAAATACCTCAAAGCAGCGCCCAAGGTATGTAACAGTGCGCATGGTTATATATTTAATGCCAATAGGTGTACTGTTCATCAGACAAATACTTAACTTAACCTAAAACTTGTTCAACAATATCATTAAAACAGAGCAGGTCGAATGTTTTAAATTGTTTTTTCTTGCTTACACTTCTTGTTCACCCCAGGGGCGGATAAGCATTCAAAAGAGTAGATAAATAGCCCTTATTGTAAGTTGTTGTCGATTCGTTCTGTCTTAGGACAATTCTTGGGTCCTCCAAGTGCCGGCCTGCAGTCCTCCAAAAGCGACACGGGCATTGCGCAGCGCGCTGACTGGGGCAGCCTTGAAGCACACACAGAACGAGCCAGCAGCTCTGATTCAGAATCTGAGCCTTCCGAAATTCGTTTCATGGCTCAGGGTCCAATGACCCCAAAACTTCCGTCGATTCGGACGATTACTTTGCCACCGGAAGACGAACCCGATGCCGCGGAGCATTCGCCGCTCATTTGAGAGATTGAGACCATCAAGAAATGAAACTTCCTTGAAACCCTGCGTCGCATTGTGTCTCAGAAATCAGCAGTCTTCACATGTCTAATCGTTATCAAGCACTGCATCACAAATCTGCTTGATCACGCAGTTGCTTTGAGACGAGTGCCGCAAGTGAAGCACGAACAAAATCTTTAGTAACCTAGGAAGATCGATTCATGATGTTTCCTTTTTAGCGGAAAATGGATCATTGTATCGCACCACCATGATGGACTTCAACGAGATTATTGCTCCGTTCCTCATAATGTATCTTGTACTATATGTCTATACGCGTCACGATCATACACACACCGAAAGATACGGATACACACTGTAGAACGTTACATTATAACTACCACTGAACAGAAAACCCAGTCAATTGCCTCCATGCGAGCACTTGTGTAAAAAGGGCTTAGCAATCTCAATATTTTCTCCCCACGGTGATTTTAACGTTGCCTCGACTGTTTTTTCCCTACATATAGTTAACAACGTTCAAGTTCTCTTGAGTAGAGTGGTGAACGTTAAACATTTATTCAAGATCACAACGCAGGCCATCAATACTCATTAGATGATCGCGAATTAGTCCAGATTTTTTTCAATACCATTCTTACTTATGAAGACGTAACGGATAATATCCTTTGATGGATAAAAGAGTATATATATATATATATATATAGGCCCGATTCAGGATTTGAGGATAAAGTTAGCTTAGTTAAATGGATACGTTTTATCGTGAGAACTGCTTGCTCGACCCGTTAGTATCTTTCCGAAATTGATTTGCCTCAAAGAAAAAAAACAATGCGAGATTGCTAGTTCCTTGACGTGGTTCCTTTAGTTCAGCTATGAGAAGTTCAATGATAGATAATGAATAAATGAATTTACACGACACACGATCAGTGTTTTGTTATATATGCAGATATAGGAATACAGAAATATACATTGCTGCTTGTAGATGAGTGCATACGAACACGTAGACGCATAGAAAGGCCACAATCAAACAATTGCAAGGAAGATACTGATAAGGAATACGAACTATAGGTACGATGTATGTATACTCAATTCACTATTTCTACATATGTACATCTTCCGCTAAGGGTAATGCACCCGTTGTGTTTACTACTAAATACTGTTGGCTATTTTTGACTAACATACACATAGACCCAAAGGCACACTTACACACCGGACGTAGAGAAATGCACTTGTTATAATGGAAATATCGTAGTTATCTATTGATAACGGCGACGAAAATTATGGTGCTACTAAAATATTATCACGGCCGCATAAACGTACGCCTCCCATAGATCCGTGCGAAATATATTTAATTTAAGTTAATTTTATTGAAAATTATCATGACGGTAGCTATAGTGGACAAAAACGATGTCGTTTGGGCGTGAATACATAGTTCGAGTACATTGCCATTGACTTTTACGGGTTAGTCTAGAAAGGCTTAAGTGTAGAGTGATTCCGAGCAAGTATCAAATCATATCAATGATGATCTGCTCAGTGTACGTAAGACGACCTATTCATCTGATGAGTATCTGTGGTCATTAGTATAACGTTTGGTTCAGAGAACTGTCGGTGCTTATTTAAGCTTTAGAGAGCTGTAGATTATGATTTTACTATATACTAGATACTATTTAAGGTCTCAATACTCAATTCCCGAGACCGTCGACACCATATATACAGGCTATTACTATTATTAATTAAAATTATCTACAACTATTATCAATATTGTTTCTTCGTGGTACGTGTGCATGTGGGCGTGTGCTTACGATAGGTCCTTCTCTTAGCTGGACGTAGCCTACTCTATATGGGACTCTAGCCTACATATAGTAACTCTAATGCTCCGGACCTCAAAATCGAGGTCTTTCGACGAAAAAGAAACTTGATGTCGGACTGTTTTTTGTACACATGAATACGCAATCGGCCGTCCGGGCCAATTTTACGTCTGTCGATACGCCAACCCTTGCGTCGAACATGGCTATAGCCTTAGGACCATACGGTATACATGTATTCTAAGTAGAAAAACACGTGTTCAATAAATCATTATTATTGTATCCTGCGGAAATAATTGTACATTAATTACCGTATATTATTATCCTTCACACCAAGCCGCATAGTTTCTTCAACACAACAATTATTTATAGATGTTATAATAATTATAAAGATCATGTGTTACTCTGTGTATGTATATATATATATATATATATACATTCATGCGTAGATACTATATACAAGATGAACACGCGTACGAAGAGCACAAAGTTTGTCAAAACAAGCACTTGCGTTCGTCAATTCATGTCGCTACGGGCAAAATTTGCCCTGGTTCCTTCGTCGCTTTCCTATCGAACGGTTTTCTCCAATCGTCAAACTATAGTATTTGCTGGGCTGAAACGACCAAAACATCGGCCCTGTTGTTGGGCGTGCTTAATATGGAAACATGAACCAGAGGCCCAAGACAGTCGAGGCTGATCGTAGTGAATAGATTAGTTAAGAAAATAATTTATCAAGTTGTTGTATCGAGGTTCGACGCTTGCTTAACGATCATTTGTGAATGAGTACTACTATTATGGTAGATATGGGTGGTAGCAGATAACACGGTGACTTTTCTTTAAGGCAAAATGTACAGGACCGAACACTAAAGGACCAGAAATTCGAGCGAATTGTCAACAGGTTGTTTCGACCCCATTAATAATAGCCTCTGAAGCTGCACCTCTATACAGAGAAGGTTACAGATTTTGAGCTGTAAAAGTCAGTTGATGCATGCAAATGGCGTATTGGCCTGTCACGGAGAAGATAAGGATTAGCTGGGTGTGTGGGAGGTGTAGGGAGGGGAAGATATTGATTACTATCACAATAGAGAACAGTAAAGCATACTCGGAACGACTATAAAGATCATCGACAAGACAATGTAAAACATCGTGGCTTACTAATGACAGTAGAGAAATTATACCCCTACACCGAAATGTCGGTTACATTCGTGTAATATTTATTCAACGCCAAATGATGGCACCAACACGAAACACCTATAAGGATAACGTGAAAAACATATGAGGAAAATAACAAATAAACAATATCTACAAATCTGTTACAAATAACGCATGTTTTTCGTCTTTTTTAGTTGGCTAGCATCTGATATGTTTCCTGTATACTGCACAAGTTATACGACGATCATACGTGGCCGTTTCGAAGGGTTATCTAGCGAGGACTAATGTTAAAGGTCAATTTGCGTTCGGATCTTTAATTATGCCTGCTGATTTAAGCATTACTTATGTTACGTAAATAAATGTAATTGCTGCTCAGCATTGCTTCAACCTGCTTCTTCGGGTGGAACCGACTACGTAGATTTACAAAAGTGTGTCTCAGGCATCAGCAGCATTGGGCTTGATACCGTGATGTCTCACGGGACACGCGACAGTTTTAGGCGCTGTCGTATGGTGCTTGCTGTGTACGGTTTTGAAACAGAAAGAAAACACAGCCGGATATTTAAAGATAATGTGAAACGCGCGATAAGAAATCTAGAGGATAGTGCGATGAAGGAAGGTTTAGCAGTCGTTTTGATATCGATCTATCATTAGGTGCGCCTGGGAGTTATTATCACATCCAAGGGTCGTTCATTTCGTCGCGCGCAGGTCCTTTTGCTTGAATCCCAATACTAATATAGAATGAAACAGTCATATAATAATGTAAAGTATGCATTGGCAGACGTATGATGCGGAGCGATGGAACGGTTCACCTTCTTTGCAAAGGCTAATGACGGCGAATCCACTTCAGCGGGATGCAAATGTAAATATTTGATCATGTTCGATCTGATTACCCGAGGCGATAACTAAAATATGTGTATGGTTTTTGATTCATCTGCGCTTCTGTGAAGCACAATTAAGTTGCCACGTACGTCAACGTAAGTTATAGTCTACATACTTAACATTTGTTGCAGTAGTATCAGGGAGAAACTACTCTACCTTCGTTCTATGCGATCGCATACTTGTAAGATCACTTAGCACGTCTAAGCAAGGATCTAACTTGAAGAAATAGGCCCGAGCGACCTGACGTTAACTATCAGATACTTCTCAATTAACAAAGTTTTTATCTGCTACTATTTGAGTATATAATTCGTCTCAGCTTCCTTTTTGATGCCATTAACATGCACTCTTCATCCTTGGAATCCTTCGTTGCTGGTTTTCCAGCTATCGGTTCGCTGCAGCTTGTTCTTCACAAGCTCCAGTTCAGGCAAAGTGGCTCCTTCAGAGCTGCCAAAACACCATCGTCTTTTGCTCACAGCCCTGCAACTCTGTGTGCAGTACTTGCAGATGCCTATTGTCATATGACGGAACCTTCAATGGTCTGCTCTACTAGGCCCACAAACCTTGCTAGGGTATCAGAACCGTTTAGAAGGAAGCCCCTATTCACCAATTTGTATACCCTTCCCTCTAGCTGTGTTCAGAGCAGAGATATCTATGTCCTAATATTACACTGTTTATACAATTTTTCGAGAGAACGATATTCGCTGGAACTTTCACACATGAACCATAGTGATATACGATATACTGTATATTCCATATATGTCAAATGATTTAACTATGGATATTGCTCTTACATTTCGCATTCAGTAGTAACTTATGCCGCGACATTGCCAGAAAAATTGCTACGACTTAATTTTTTAGTCGTATTTTTTTACGTTACTTAGTGCAAATGGATTCTTACTAACGTATACCTATGTAACGACAACTCAGCATCATAATTCCACGCAGTGGAAATCCCGTCACTTTGTGTTGTCTAGTCCGAAAGCATTTTCAATACATTCATGATCTAACAAACGTATCCAGATATTCTGATTTAGATATGCAAAATTCAAGTCTATATCTATCTACAACAGTGTTGATGATATTTATATGTGGATTAGATAAAGAACCGTTCCAGGCTTTTATCAAGCTTTAAGCGAAGCGCCGCCACATGTCAGTTATCATAAAAAAAGTTAACAGTTGTCCAGTTTTATAGTTAATTTCATTGCGGAAACAACGCGTTCTTTCCGACCTACATTAAGTACGCGCTTGGTGTCATACAGGGTGCTAACCACGCGAGGTGGATACATCGATGAGATGGTCAATTTACCGCTAATGATTTAACGATTTCCGTTTCTCTTCAGTCTCTCGTATGTATACACAACGGATTTCTGTCCGTGTCCTGAACAAGCCTAGCTCTAAGCAATCAGTTACCTTTTCATATGTATAGCAGATGAACTGACGCCTCCAAAATTTTTCCACCCATGCTTACTTACACCTATTAAGGTAAATTTCCAATTTGTCTTATTTTCCGTTGCGAGATCAACAGTACAGCTTGAGATGAGAAATGTTATTTATTGCTATCTCCCGAAATACGTTTGTTGAATGTTAATATGACGCTGTTCTTTGAATTCTATACCGACAAACGGTTTATGTAACGATAGACGTAGCATTTATGCCTGGGTTCAAATTTGAATGTACAGACACCTCATTTCAATAAGGTAGCACAGTTTAATGGGTAAGCTCCGGAAGCGAAATTCGAAATACCTATCTTAATATAACAGTGAAGAGTTTTTAACCACTTTACGTTTAGAACACCACGTTCGGTCCACATACAATCAATCGGGACTGCTCCAACTTTGTTAGTATTAGTCAAGTAAACCAGAAAGCCTAACCTAACCTAACCAGAAAACATATGTCAATAAATATCCTGTCTTGCCTTCACTTGCGCTACATTCAATTATTCCGTATCAGAGTCTAGACTTGATGTACTTCTAGGGAGGCACTCCAAGAGACGCCCACGGCATAACTAAGCCGACATCAGTTCTCGCTGAAACCCGCGTAAAACAGGTCTAACTCATCGAGCGTCACCGATGTGCTATGCTTCTTTCCACCCCATTGGTCGTTGGCTATCCGGTCTGTTGCATTAAGAAGATATGGACCGACAATGTGTCTTTTGTCCGCGATAAGCGTATACGTCTTGTCATTAGTTGTCCCGTTCTTTCTGTAGAACACACCCACTAGTAGACTGAGTTACATAAAAATCGAGGTGGATGAGGGCAATATTAATATCTGTAAAATGTTCTTGGATACATTCGCGAATTATTTGTAACGTAAATGGTGACCACAAATGAAATTATTCTTATTAAACTCCTAATTCATAGTACCTCCTCTCCATATCTGTTTTCCGCGGTCTACTCCTGATTGATATAAGGGTTATAGAAGCGATAGTCGTCACTCTGCGGTTTTGCTCGCGTTCGCTTTTCATCTTGCTGCTTCAATAGAACGACATGATGTGGGCGTAGACGGCGCCGGTGCCTTCCATTCTGAATACGATCTTTTCGGTGCGTAGGAAGCTAACCATCTTCTAATAACATTAATGCTTCTTTTTCCTTCATTTAGCTTTCAAACCAAAGAGCGCCAAAATAACTTTTCTAGGCACGTCCTACATCAGGAAAAAACCTCAGACGAATAGTCGAAAAATAATTAGACCAACTTAGATGTTTTACAGAACGAAAACACCAACGGTTTTAGCATTCTGTAAAAGACTAAGCTGTGGCAGTCTCATATAGCTGTTCCTACCGTAGCACTGCTACCAGCTATGCGGTGTCAATTCAATATCAGCATGGCCTCCGTACGGCTACGTAGACCACGACCTGGCTCCACTACCCGTACTAACGGTTGCCTCAAGGGCCTGCCTTCCGTGACAGTTTGGCTCTTAACTGACCTACCCCTCTATACGTTCGGTGGAACGCGAGCTTTGACGCTATTTGTACGGAGCTATACCGCTGGCTGGACACTAGCAATACTTCTAGTCGATACAACTCCTTGGGTATTGACCGGTTTAGCAGCTGTTTATTAGTTGCACTATGACTGTAATAAAACATTGACTAAGGAGCTACTTTCTGTTTGAATAACACAGCATAAGCAAAGCTATCTGTTCTTTAAAACTAAGTACATATCATGGATATAGTCTCACATGGGAATCTAGAGCAGCCGTCATGTACTTTTCGTTTGTAACCAGCATATGTAGCGAACATAATGGCTGAAGCGAGTGATAACTCTTCTACGAATCGCGGTTTGTTTTGCTTCGGCGGTTGTCTGCAGTCCTTTTAACACCCCAGAAATCCTTGATACATAGTCGTTTGAAAAGAAAGTGGTCACATTCTCAGCTATAAGCAAGGCTAGACCAAGCAGAAATTGCTCAGGTTTCGGGATAGGTCGGAAGGCGCTCGATTAGGTTCGTAGAATAGTTTGTTACCCCAATCATTTTTCTTGTTTGCATTGTTGTGCGTCGTTCTCGCTCTGTTGTTAACACGCTATGGACTCTACGTCGTCATTGTCAAATTGACAATTTACCAAGTGTATCACAACTATTTATATATAAATGTCTAGCACATGCTGCGCTTGTCGTCCGACCTACTAAAGTCAATAGGTGTTATTATTTCTAGACTCCCAGTTAAAGGGGCCCAGTAGCTTTCATAAAGGGGCTATCTATAATTAGAACTAAATAACACACGGGAAGTCGCCAGGTGCTAAAAGCTAAGCAGTTAATACGTAAATGAGAGTGAATGCCTTATGATTTCTCAAATTTACGCTAATGCCACTTTTGCTGTCTATTTTTGCGTTTGTTTGTAGTTCGCTGGTAGTATACTAGGGACCGAGCGCATTTTATCCTTACACTGTTCAACATAGGATCGTTGGTAAGACAACTTAGTTAGGACCTTGAACCACTTCGTAAGTAAATGCTTTGAACTGTAAATGTCAACCGGAGGCATTTAAGACATGTTTTACTGATTAACCATCGTGTAATCGGTATCAAGTCATAGCTAACACACTGATCAGCATTCGCTCAGCAACTGGTGGGGTATTCACATTGCCGGGCGCTAAAAGTGTTCGTTCTGAGAAGAGCATCCGAAAATCATTCTAGATTTGTTCCCCGAAAATAATCTTTTAGAATTATTGTCGTCTTTACTTAATCTGTATTTCTTTACGACCATCGGAACCGAGATGAATATTCTTGACATAATATGAAGTTTACTTCTGTGCTGCTAGCAAGATCCGCGCTCTTGTTTGTGAAATTTACCAAATATTCCACTCTATGACAGCTGGCCAAAAACAGACTGATGCTATATTTCACGTTAAACGAAGAACTAGACCTAAGCTTATATACATACATCGAGACCCTCATACGGGAGCGTCCAGCGCTAGGTCAAAAAAATCTTATGTTTCTATCGCGAAAAGTACCTCAGAGTCTCTTTTTTTGCGATGCCTCCACGCGTTCCGGCTTAGAAACAATATGATGTTGGCCAATCATCGCTTAACAAAGCTCTTCGCTGTTATCATGTGACTCACGCTAGCTACTGCGTGTATGTAACTATTAAGCTCTGTCCTTTCCGAACACCGATGTCATCACAATTGCGAACCCCGTTTAACTTTAATACCTTCTTTATCGTCTGGATATTCAGCCAATACCAGTTTCCTCCTTTGAAAATTTTTTCCACATCGCAGTAATAATAGTCATGCGTTCATGGCACCCGTAGTTAGAAAAGCCCGGCAGACGGTTGCTTTCTTCTGCATCACTCATTTTTCTCTTCCACCTATCTTGTATTGGTGCCGTACTGACGATCAGAAAACATTTTCTTCAAATGGATGAGTATTCACAAAAATAACTTTTAAAAAGTTATTTTTGTTTGCTTTTTATGAACATTTATGAACCTATTTAAGCTTTTCCACTTGAAATCACTCACCTCTTACGAGCTGTAGTGAACTTATATGAAGACTATAGACGTCACCATTGCGGGAGGTACTGATATGGCTTAATTTTTAACAAAGGTCATGGTTCTGATCCTTTGTAATGCAAACAACGTGCGCAACTGGAAGTGTTATTAGCGTCTCCTTCTCTCGGCTGGAGGTTAGCTGCCTTTCGATCTAGCCATACTGCTAGTCCAACCAACAGCATTGACTCTTCCCCCTGGCCCCATCTTTGCGTTTTCTACCTCGACAGGCTTTGGTTGAGCTGCACAGAGGTCTGTCGTTCCTTTCAGTTGCTACGGGTCTGTTGCCACCATTGAATTAAAGTGCGAGCCGAGAAGGCGCTAGTCGCTTCACGATACTTCGTTTCCTCAGCGGGCTGGGAAATTTTCCCAACTTTTCGTAAAGACACCTTCGCTGGCGTAGAAGACCTTATCATTTCATTCCATTAGAAAAAGGTCCAACGCTGGCGTATAAGGAGTCAGTGCCTGCCTTTGTGTTGAAGAAAAAAAGGGGCAAGACATAGGGGAGAGGAAGCTGTAGGAGAAAACAAAGCTGAGCATGTTAAAGGTTGGGCATTCAGGCATCAAGGCTGTGATCAGGCGGCAGGGAGGCTTGAAGAGGGTGACGTCACGGGGTTGGGGCCTGTGGGAAACAGAGCAGTCAATGACCTCGGAGCCTGCGAGTTTGCGAGCAGCCGCTGCCAGTGGCGATGGAAAGCATCCGCTTTGCCCTGAGCTAGCTTCACACATACCCAGCAGTGCGCCTTGAGAAGTTATACGCAGAACGTATAGACTAGAGGAGAAAGGGAAGCTTCCCTTTGCTTCTACATTGGGGCGGGCACACGCTTTAAACACGGTGCTGCAACTAAGGAAGTCACGGTGAAAATAGCCAATGCATCCATCAGCAAAGGCGAATTAGCGTATTAAGTACTGGACCTCCCCTATGCGGAAATAGTGGCCTCGGAAGGATAAATGTATTTTCTACGATTTTTGATCTGCTGACCGTTTCAATGTACCACATGGCAAGACGGTCCTCCATGAGCTCAAGCAACCAAAGCGAGACAGAGTCCAGGATAATTTCATGGCTTATACTCTTCAATGTGCTGTTCCTTTCCTGACGTTATCTTCCTTTCATCTTTACTTGAGTTTCTGGCCAAGAGCTTTTAATTCTGTCTCTAGATATTTTTCCACACTCAGTACAGGCCTCACACATGCACTGCGCTGAAAAAACCTCTGACGTAAGGGATAAATAGATTGAAAGAAGGTAGATTGCTGCATTTTTCCATTAAGACGATAGTACTGTTCTGTGAAAATCAACAGCATATCCGCAGTTCCATAAGTGGACAACTTCTATCTTAACCTAGTTACAACAATATTTTTTGGCCACTTCGGAAACTGCGCTTTACTGAACTGGGTGCACTCATAAGATTTGATCACTTAAAAAACAATGTTGTCTCGTAAGTTTCTATCCAATGTGTAATTTTCTTACGAAGCTTCTCTGTGAAACAGGCTATTGATCGGCCGGATTTATTCAACTGAAATAACTTCAAGACATAAATTAGCATCCATGAACTTATAGTGGTTATATAAAAATAACAGGCTTATTTTTACTATATATCTATACAAAATAGCTGACTGATATTTACTCTCAGTTCTCGCAAAATTTGCGCCCTACGGCAGGGTAATATATAATAGATCAGCTTAGCTTAATACTACCTGCTGACGTCGTAATGTTGGGGCCGCTTTGATAGATCCTCGCCTTTATCATTCTATCATCTTCACCGGAATAGTACATATATATCTAGACTATAAACATCATGTGCAAACCGGATACGCAATCTAATTCGTTTTGTTATTCTTTCCTGTATTATGAAGTGTTGATTTAAAATTGTTTGATTTTTTTTACAGATTTAGTTGTGTCGAAATATATGAGGTACGCTTCTATTTAGACAAATGCTAGCCGCATCCTTTCTACAGCGTGTGTAAACGAAATGCGCCTTGTTCTTCAACATATAATAATCAAACATTTGCTCAGGTGTAACAAAACAAGCGTAGCCAAAATATAATTAGGCAAATATGGATTTTTAAGACTGACGTTGAAATTCATCTATCTGTCACAACGGATAATGGAATAGAACAATCTGTCGAAACAAATGATTCAAAGAAACGATGAATCCGCTTGAAAATATAGCTGGCTTTGCGGTATATATTCCGTAGTTTCCCTGTGAATATTTTGTTTCATTTTATTATAGTATGTTCCCTCCTTCTTTCGAATTACTTATTCAATAATCCTTTTCTAAATCTGTCATTAAAGAATCTCAGGAGATAACTGGGCTTCGTTGTTTTTGTTTTATCGGTTCTTCTGCAAAGAACGCCGTTGTCTAGGACGAAATGACTCAAGTCACATATGTTTAGCTTGCAACGATTCGAGTGCGACACGATCAGTGAAGTTACAACTCTTGCCGCGGTTTTTCAAAAATCTCCTCGATCCGACAACGGACATGAGCATTTACGCACTGTACTTATAGCATAAATTTGCTACTTACCGCCCAGCAAATGAAGTTACACGTCGATCATTTCGATTACTTCGGAGCATAACCTTAAACTCTGTTTGTTCAATAAGTTCCCATCACCGCTTTTCATTTTGTATAGTCAAATGCATAGTCTCCCCCATTGCCGATTGCCTCGCCATCGCTTACCTTGGAATAGTGTGACTGCTCAAATCGATGTGTCCGATTGGCAGCACTCGATGCAAAACAAATAGCGGCGTTGGCATCAGCTTACCAAGCTGCATGCGGCCAAGCCACGTCATCCTTGAACCGATAGTAGAGCTCAATCGTCCATAGGAAAATCAATTTTGTAGCTTTGCGGCGCGTTCCGCTTACCCTGTTTCGCCTTCAATGTTAGTCAACGAGAGAAATTTTCTCACAGTCAACGATTGCTGCTATAGGAGCTTCCATGCGATCTGGTTAATCCGCTTTCTCTCGAAAATGGACTTTGCTATCATACAATAAACTTCGCTCTTCCTTCCGTTCTATCAACCGCATCACTGTCTTAGATCAGAACTGCTTTCACCATCTCACTGTCATACTCTGCATGTTTCATCATACTACGTGCCCTTTTCTATCGTTAGCGCCTGCAGGATCGCCGTGGTCTCGCACACCTTTTTCTGTATGCAGAGAAAACAGATTATAATGGTGAGCCCGCAGCGAAGCAGGACTCGATATACGGTATCGTCGCTCCCATTTGGCGATAACAACGAGCCATACAGTAACTTCGTACAGCTCAACGGGGGAAGAGCTGGTCGTCCAAGATCGAACCCCAATTGGCTACAGTATCACTAAGTACGAGGCCAATTTTGTGTCCTGAGCCTAGCCTAGCACACGTCCTCTCGTCCCCTTTAGCGGTCCATCATAGGACCGCACCATCCGGTGTCTTTGCTCTTCTTAGGTTTTTTTTGTTTCAAGGCCAGCCCCATTCGTACCTGCTATCAGACATATGTCACTGACCGCCCATCGTGGCAGTTATCTCTGATAGAATTCAATTTCGCCTCTATGTGTCATATAATCTCATTACAATGTCAGCGTAATTTAATTTTGCTCATGCCCCATTCTGTGTCATGATGTATTCTCTTGCAATTTCAGTTACTTAAGAATTTACATTGCCTTTTAGATAACAGCAAGGAAACTAACCAAGCCGGCCATCTAGCTGCTAAAGAAAACTTAAAAGTATGTAATCAACTCAACAAATCGAACCCCGATTAAAAGTAGTTTGCTACGGGTGAAATCATGGTTCTCGGCAGGAATTTGGGCAAAGGAGTAAGAAATGTTTGCTACAGTATCTTTGAGGCGATCATGTAATGGTATAATCGCGGGCGTTTGTCACGACGTTGCAATAGGTCTTTGGAAAACCTAGTGAAATAGATCTTTCAATACTTTCGTTAAGATCTCTCCGTCCTGGCGTACGTCAGCGCGTCTCTTGGACAAGATCCGGGTTGGTTAAAACGAAAGCATAGTTATGACCTGAACTCGCAGTGGTCTTCTGTTTTATTGTACACATCAGTAGCAACTGGGCCTGTTGGGAGTGTTTTCTGAGCGCTGCAAAAAGGTCAAAGAAAAGGCAGTTACCCAGAAGTTCAAATAACGGGATTCCTGGAAAACGTCTAAACGTAACCCCGTCCGCTCTCGTGCAGTCGTTGAACCCTAATGACGTAAACGTAAGAGCAACATTGGTGAATGTCTGCTTGATTAGCAGAGGAAGAAGTATGCGTATTCTGTCCCTCTCAGCCTTTTGAGTGCATCTAATAAGAAGAACATTCCTGCAGCCAACTACTTCGGTAAAAACGAACATCTGGCCATTTTTCTGGCGTTGCCATCGCTTATATGACCAGCGGTTGGTGAGAGGCTAAAGCAGGATTTAATTCGATTTTTGTATTTGTATGTGGCATTTATCTAGGTGAGAGACTATATGCCACTTTATCGCATAGTAGGTGCGAAAAAATGAAAAAGACGGCGTAGCTATTTCTTCGTTCATATAAAAAAAATGAAGGGAACTATCATTGCGAGCACGATAAACTTGTCTCTTAATTTACTCATTGACTGCTATTCCTATGAGACCTTATTCCCATAAATCCTATGAGACGTAACAGTACCACCCAACGAAAAGGCGCTTGCTTGTCAAAAATATTAATCAGTCCGATCATGCTGTATTCATTTGTGTGCCATTTTATTGCCACATCTAACTGCTGGCACGTTTTTTGGTGACTTTTTTTTTGGCTCTAACGAGTTTTTTCGGCTTGTTACAGTCGCCTGTTCTAGACACTTCCCATTCAACTAATAATATCAAAAGACGTATCTCTCATTATTCATGTTTGCGGAGTAACTGCTTTTAGAGTATTTTACTTTTCCAGCTAACCATCGGTCGATGAATTGAAGCTGCTCAAACGCTCTAGCACAGCCTGTGCATACGCGTGTTTCGTAATTTTGCAATGCTGCTATATATACTACTGCGGCAGGCCATCATCATCACTCATATTCCTATTTCACAGAAATAGCTCAACCTAGATACTTGTAAAAAAAAAAAAAAAAAAGCATTTCCTAATCTAACCAATGTCTCCTGTAACAAATTCGTGCGACAAAGAAAGCTTGTTGTTATTGTAGCGGTTTCCTTGTAACTATCTGGGTCTATACCCGTCATCGACGGCGATAGCGAAGCTGTGAAGTATTTATCAGGTTCGATATATCTGAAACGAAATTTATTCTGAATTTACTATATTTTTTGTCTCTGCTTCATCTAGGTTCAGTTCTGGAAGCCGACAACAAACTAAACTTGGCAACGGCCTTGTTAATCGGTAACGATACGTTAAAAGTGTTTCATTAGATTCTGCTTGTAAGCCCATCAGCTAAACTTAGCTTTACGATAAGTGTACCGTTTCGCAGTTTTCGATATTTAGCCATAAATATAGAACATTTTCCAGGAGGTGTATGACAGATCAGAGTCCCCTAGAATTAGTTACTCATGTAGTTACAGGATGTTAAATTCCGTCAAGAACATCCTCTTCGTCTTCGCCGTCATCCGAGGCATGTCGCGCACGCTTCTTTGCTGCTAGTTAAAGAGCCTTAGCTTGAAAAAAGTAAAAAGCTACATTGGTATCAGCCTCAATAGATATATGTTGCGGTTCGATGGCGCCTGGATCCAAACTGTAAACGAGACCAGGGTGGTGACAAAATCTCTTTTTTCTTCTAACCAATTTCAGATCAGCTATGCAAAATTCTAGTAGGCCAAGCTTAAGCGGCGAGTGCGTTTCGAGAGATCTTTGGGTGAAAGAAAAAAAAAGAAAGCAAATCACATGATCGCTGAAACAAGCATGAGGTCTATTGCATACTGACACAAAATGGGCTAATCACAGCATCAATTCATCTTCATTATGTTTGTGTATGCTTGAAAAGCTTGTTTTTTTGAGTAAATGTCACTATTTCATTGACGTGTTGATGAGGGTTCTTCTCCATTTATGAAACAAAATTAAGCTAGGAGTGACGAACGCAGGTTCCCTATAGGTGAATCGGCTCCGCAAATCGGAGTAATCATCAAGCAGCGTGACTTCGCTTATCTGCCTGATCAATCAATCACTGAGCTGTGAACATTGTTTTTTTCTTTCTCTTTTCTTTTTTCTTATGAAAGAGATAGATCAAGAAAAGGCAGTTTTATGCGGGAATGAACACTTATTGACCGTTTGCCTGAAGCTACTTATTAGGCTCATCGAGACAACCCCAAAACAATTATTGTATTACATAAAAATAAAACTGCGCAGCTGAAAATACCACAGCAGAAGCCTTAAATTAACCAGCTGCCAAAAAATGAAGACGACGAGATATCTTCACCATAAAAGCACTAATGAGGTAGATCCGAAGATTCCGTAATCCCTCCACGTACGCGTCGTTAATGAACGAAACATCTAACGCAAAAAGCGATTTAGCTGTTGCTACAGAAATTGGCCTACATATTTATCTTTGTAACGGTGTAAATGAGCCGAGATTTCTCTGCCGTAGCCAGTAGCCGGTTGGATGTTTGTAGCAATTTCAGGCATCAATAGTATATAAAAGTATCTAATACTCAAGCACAGTTACTTAAAAACCAAGAGTTGATTACACTTACTAACCTGTAGCTGGCGGGAACATGACGTCGAGATCTCCGATCGAAGACTGAGAGCAATGTTTTACTTACTTGTAATGTAACGTATTTTATTCACTGGCATTAAGCCTACACGTCGAAAGGTTAGAATCCGGTCGTAGCACGCTTCGTACTGAGAGCCTGACAGGATGCCTAACGCCAATAGCATACGTAAACCCCGAACATACAGGCGCCTATATTTTAAAATTAGACGACCGTCAATTGTCTGGTGACTAAGAACAATATAGATGTTTACGTTCGCACAACATATTTGTATATATATATATATATATATATATATATATATATATATATATATATATAGCAAATTGCTATTAAAGAAGGTTATGGACAAAAAAAACGAACAACCTAAATATGCCATTTATGTATGTAGGTGCTGCATAATGACGCCTAGACTATGTAAGCGTTAAAGAAGTTTGCAAATACGTTTCGCCCAAGTACCGGTGTCTACGCGTTCCGCGTATTGAAGGATACAGCCGAACAAATGACGTCTGATAACATGCGTCAGAGGACTTTTGTATTGTTCCATTCAATCAGATTATTATTAGAGTATGCATATGTCTACTATGTTAAAACAGTATTGAGCGTTTTTTTTAGCTAGATTATTATGGCTTAGGCCCATAATGGGTTAAGGTGCATTATCGGTAAGGGAATATACTTTCGTTCTGAAAATTTTTATGCAAAAGGTACTAACATTTAGCGGTCGACTAACCACGGAAAGACAAACTTTTGTAAAAAAGTTGAGCAAGATTGACACGTAAGTAGCCATGATATTGTCAAAATCCGATATCTACCACTAAATATTTTTCAACTATTTGAAGAAAGCTGGCTATGAAAAAAAAACTCAGTAGCTACAATATGAAGTGACGTAAAATAATCTACTTGGTCGCATCAGGACGGAACTCTGCAGAAATACGACAAGATTGAGTTGTTTATAAAAGCCTTGATTGTGAGCGATGAAAGATGAATCACATACGAAAATCATTGGAGAAATTTCTTTACGAGACTGGAGCCAAACAAAGTAGTGTTTTGTGTTTAATGGGATTAGACAGAAAATCGTGTATCGTGAGCTGCAGCCTCGCAAAACGATCGATTCAAACGTCGAGTGTCAACAACCAACAATATTACAAGAAGTCATTGAGAAATATCGTTGTCGTGTTACAACGCCAGAGTACACACATTTGTAGCCACGTAGCAAAAACTGAAGGAACTCGGGCAGAAAATTTTAATGGACACGCTGGGCGGCTCGAATCATGCATAATCAGATTATCCTATGTTTCGGTCCTCAGAATCGGTTCCCTTAATGATACGAATTTCTAGGTTCTAGTCAAGGAACACAAAAATAATTTGCCACCATTTTTCGTCCCGAAACCACAGAAGTTCTACACTAATGTGATTATGGTGTTGCCAGAAACATAGCAGAAGGTCATCGATCAAAATGGCTGTTTATCTACGAACACGTACCTGCACTGAAATCAAAGATTCACATATACAAGTACCGAATAAGTCCTTCGTTCTATAAGCACGTGAGCAAGCAAGCAAGCAATTAGGAGCGGCTTCTTGTGGGCGAGATCTTTGCTGAAAATCCGATTAGAAAAGCATGGACGTAAGCCATGAGAAGTGATCTAGGACAAACCTATTTCTTAGTTATTTGAGTATAGGAGCTCCAAAAGATTATATGAATCTAACATTAGAGAAGAGTAAAGTTTTATCTGATAGAATAATACGCTTTCCGCTATCGCCTCCTTCTAAAGCCAAAAATGGCAAGATTTTTCTCATAGCAGTTAAGTTTTAAGCTATTTGCGAACAAATTGCCTTTATTCTATTTCTCCAATTCATAACCATGTTACATATATATAGATATCGTTATGTTTGCAAGAAACCCAATCTTGGCTAAGCCTATTAGTAAGCCGGCGTGCTTGTGAAAAGAAGCAGCGTACGAATTGAGCGCTAACTCATGTGCTTAATAAGCACATCGATAGCACAGTCAACACCTAATGACACATTTCAAAGTAAGCGCTCATAAACATACGTAAAAAATTTTCCAGCCATCTAGTCCAAGCTCGTATAAGCACTTGTTGGCTAGGATGACGAAACAGTAATCCTGCATCTTCGATTTATTGGAGATTCGAACACGAGATGGATCCATATGAATGGTTCTCGAATACCGAGAGCCTCGGCTATGTGCCCAACAAGGAAAAGCAAAAAAGATCATTTTCAAATTAGGTACGGTGAGAATTTCGACATCGATCTGTCTAGATGAATCACACAACGCCATAAATAAACACAGAAGCTAATAATGCTATCATGGGCCCATACAATATAATAGTTGTGCAAAGGAATTGGCAAGCAGGTTACGATAACAAGGTTACCCTGATGATGTCCTTTTGCGATCGCCTTAGCCCGACTCACTTTGTATCGTCCAGCAATACTGTTTCAAATAGCTAGGGAGTAATACGATCGGATACATAAAGTATTATCAGACACTTAGACCCAGAACCCTAGTGGAACCTTTGCTAGCATAAGCTTTGCTGCTTTCAGGCCCCGGACAGGAGGTTGGGATACCCGAAAGCACATGTCATATAAAGGCAAATTTGTGGATTAATTTTTACATTTGAGATTATGATCTTTTCATCGAATATTTATAGAGCGTAATCGTCTATAGATGTTTCATTCGATTGTAGCCCATACTGACGGTAGGCACAGTCTACGTTGTAAAAGATTGATCTGTGTCCTGGGGCCATAAACGCCTTTCATACTTATCACTGTATTTATTTGCTTCCAGTTGACATACTCTGTAAACAAACAAATTTGTGTATTATGTGAATGATGCGCAGTGCAGAATACGTATGTGGCAAAAAAAACCCAGTAGAGCAATTAGTGATTCGTAATCTTGTTTGACTATATTGTTTGGCCTATGCAAGCATTTAGAAATGAGATAACGTACCTTTAATGACCGAGGCCAGAAGGACAAGGTATCAAAGTCATGCCGAAGTGGACAAAATCGTGTCGCCATGATTACAGCTGGACCGCACCTTCGTGGTAGGCGCCCTGAGAATCAGGTAGGTTAAATGCTAACATTATGTCGTTACATTTCATTCCCAACAGACTGATGGCATCTCTAACTCTTTATAATGACCTGCGTCCTGAACTGATCTTAGAATACGTTACAAACTAGATCGATGGCGTAATACCCTAACGATGCTTAAAGCATTGAAATACTTAACAAATAACAGGGAACTATCTATTTGGAGCAATATAGTCTACTTTTACTGCGGCAAATATCTCTTAGCAAGCGAATATTGCTAGATTTAGGTTTACTTCCATTCTACATCTACACCAAGTGATCGAGCACATGCAAAAAAAGTAAAGCTTTTGTTTATATACAGGATATTTTACGTGGCAAGGCTGACATCGATGTTCTGTGGCTCGTCAGCAAATTCGGTCCTAGAGTCAGGCCAATCAGTTCCAACACTTTAAGCCATTTCCGGCCATCGAATTCATAAGTTCAAGCCTGGTCTTCTTTCGCTTTCATCTCGCTAACGCGGACACGTTTCTCGTTAGGCTGTCGCAAATGCGTTACTAGCATCCAGAAATTACATTTCCGCCCTGTCATGGGTCGATAAGATGACGTCGCAGCCCCACACGTTTGCCTCGGTGAACTGTGCAAGGGTTCGAAGTTTCGCCGACGTTTAATGAGCGTCTATATGTTGACGAATCAGTTTTTGTCATTAGTAGTTATTTATAGTTAATTAGTCACATTACGCTCACCAAATTTGAGTTACCCCTTCGCGGACGGATTGAGAAAACGCCGTTGGAGCGCTAGTAACCTTTGCAATTCCAAGGATCAACGATTAAGTTATGGTATGCAAAATAGATAAAACACAGTACTGAGGTATATATAAATCCTGAATATTTACACAATGAATAATTACAAGGTTTCAAATTAAGCCCCCGGCTCCCAATATCCGCCATAGTTGATTCGATGAGCAAACACTATGTTTTAGGCCTTGATTACAGATATACAGTGGCGCAAAACAGTCGATGAATGGCAAGGTGGCTGATGCTTATGTCGGACTGGTTGACTAAAACCGTTTTATTTTATAGCCGTACGGAACAGATCCAGCTGAACTTGAACGATATACAGTGTGCACATCGATAGTAAAATTGCATATAGAAATACAATAGCGGTAAAAATTATCGACAGCAATTTAGCCAGCGTTTTCAAGCAACTCAACGGATTTTCTCTTATGGATCGTTGTCAGCTAGCAGTTCATTTAAATGTCACGATAAAATATAATCACCATACTGACTAATGCTTCGGTGGCTCGTTTTCAAAGCACATATCGAAACGAATAGGAAACGAAACATTGCGCACACAAAACGGTTAGTTTAACTGGAATTTGTATGAAATTATAGTGAAAATCGGCTTAGTGGAGTGCGTCCTCATCGTCCCGGTTATAGCCATCGAGATGTGTGCATTCGTTTGCTTATGGTTACATTGTGCCACAGAATCATCGCAGATTTACTCGCTAGCCTGGCCTATTCTGAGACAGCTCACAATAGGACTCACCTATCTTGCAACCTAGAAAGAACCGGATTTCGTTAAAGACAATGTTGTTTTGTACGATTTGTTAGTCAGAATTTTTCACTGAAAAAAACAATTATCGGCGTAACAGTGATCGTCGTTATTCCAACGAATCCAGCAGTTAAGCTTGGAGAAAATGTGTCTATAATATGTTCGATTTTTATCACGAGAAAGGTCAAGGACAGTGCCGTTCCATCGTCTACGTCACTCAAATCTAGAAGTGTATTTTGGTTAAGGCTCCGGCGGAATTTTTATTGCCATTTCGTGTAGGGATCAACGCAATGCTCGCGTCACTGTAGGTCGAGGGCAGTTGCCCTGACGGTTGAAAATTCGTGTTGTGAAATACATGATGTCAATCAGGTCAAGGTACTGCATTAATATGCCGATGCTTATCCAGCGTTTGTAGTTGAACCTGTGCTTTGAGATATGCTTCGTAATGAAATTCCTGCAAAAAAAATGCACCGGAATAACAAGGTGTGTCAAAATAAATGAAAGCGATGACGGTCAAGTCGCAAGTCGTTTATAAAATGTTATTATTCTTATGTATTAAATAAGAAATGGATGAATTTTAAAGATTTATTAAAATTCTCGTTTATTTTAATGACCAGTCTTAACGCTCCAGATTCAGCAGTGGTTCCGCCGAAGGAAGACATAAATCTATGAAAAATAAGCTTTATATAAGGTTATAAGACTTGCAATGGCAACCTAATTGCAAAGCTACCTTTGTAATTTTTTTGGCCTCTATCTATGCACATGCACACCACTCTTCTGCAAGTTTCCTTTGTACCAGTATACGTTTTAATCGTACTTATAGGAACGGAATCTGAAGTAAGTATGTTGTAGTTCCATAAAAGTTATCTTCTTTAAGCAAGCAACAGCTTCTGATACTGGTGTGCTTAATTTACCTTTAGTCATCGCTGTCCCAAGGGACTTCTTCTACTGCTTCATCAAATGCACTAACTCCTTAAATCGGCTCTCCATTAAAAAGCCTGCCAGCGTTATTTATTCAAAGTTTTTTTTTGAAAAAAACGATTTATAATTGTAACTATTTACATTTTCGAAACCTCATTCACGTCCTGACTTACAGCGAAGGGATATCATTATTGCGTAGCACGACCTTAATTCGTGTGCACAAATGTACCCAGTTCAGCCAAGCAGTTTACATCCTTGCATTACGTTCTTAATGTTTATAAGTGTACAACGAATCGCCACGAGGACCACGCCAATCAAGAAACTACCTTTTCCATCATATATCCATAAAATGCGCAGTATTTGATCTGCCGACAAACCTTCTCACTGAAATCGCCGGAAGTTATGCCTTATCAGCTTAAAAGAAGCATATATTTTGGTTGACGAGGTTAGGGGAAATCCTGTACAACCTGTGAATGAACACCGAGAAATTAGACATTGGGGAAGCGTAACATACCTCGACCAAACAAAGAATATTGCCTTTAGTTTAAATAAACTTGCTATTGTTACTGCCGGTGTCATGGTTCAGGTTTCTAACTTGTTGACCCGCTGTCGAGGGAATGCTCTTGCATAAAATTCATTAGCTACATTGAATTAAGAGGTCATAATGAGAAACTTGCTTTCACTATCTTGAGTAGGTGCTATCATTTGTTAGTTGGCGCGTTTTATTGGCAAATGGCGTCTTTTCGAAATACCGTTTCCTACAGCACGTTTTTCTTGGTCTAGTAATCAATATGGTAAGCTTACAATGAACCGTATTTAATAACAGAAGAGCGTTACATCGTTTTGGAACACACCGCTAAAATATTTTTCCGTTCCCAGATCAACAGAAGACTACACCACAGAGGTCGATATTAGCCTATATTACAGAATTTTCTACTATAGTTTCCATATATGCATGCCCGAAACGTTTGTACCGTCGCAGGTAAACACCAAAAGCATCACTTCAGGTAAAAAAGGAGACTAAATTATAAACGTAGTGAAAATATAAACGGTAGTTGCTCTGGTTGGCCGCTGGTTGTTTTTCGTGGTGAAAATTATTGACATTGAGAAAAACTGAATACGTTTTCAATGCATTAGGAAGGTATCAATGTATTTGAGAAGAGCGTCAATTGCCATTAAAGAAAGTTTTTTTTTGTAAAAATCTTGTAAGTACTAGGTAGAAAATTCTGATATGAATCAGCCATCATTAGACAAAATTATGGCTACGTTCAATTTTTGTCGCCTTTACTGGTGCGTGCCTCGAAAGCTCGAGTTGAAACACGTCGATGGTGAGATGCAGCAGTGCCTCGTAGCGAAGCAGCCCGTTAGGGGCTAGACGGCATCCTTATGGGCACCTTTTTAATCCTGATGAGCACTTACCGGATGAATATTTGCCGAATCGCTTATTTACACAACCTCGCCCCTACTAGATACCTCCGGCCTCCCCACCTGCAAAATGGGAGTGAGCAACATCGCCAATCAGAAAAGTTGACACTACCTTTACACGATACAACGGATAAGTAACATTCGATAATGTCGATTTACTCGATTAGGAGGCTTGATGCTTATACTGCTATACGAAAACGAGCTTTCATGTGTACCTCTTCAGACCTCAAATTCATTTCCACCACTATGCTCAAAATGGTCTTTTAGCCATGAAAAACTGCTCACCTATATGAAGCCATTACAAACGACAAAAACAAATCCCTATAGGCTCACAGCATATCGCATATAAATGCTACTATCATCTTTATAACTCAGATTTTAGCGATGTTAGCAGAGAAACTGTGAGTTTTTCGGGATTCAATGAGACGACACGGTTATGGATAGCGTAAGCTAATCAAAAGGACTAAGTAGTTTTTCGTGTCACCGTTAAACGTCTAATGACGCTACCAGGAGCGCTCTTCCGTTTTTCTTTTTCTTGAACAGCAAAGCGTATAGGATTAGCTACGAGTAGGTACGGCTGCTGTGGCCAACGACAAGGGAGCCATAAGAAGGACTGAAATGAGAAAACATCTTTTTATTGGGTTGGCATCAAACTTTTCCTGCCTTTGAAATCATGCAATTCTAATCTGCAGACGTGTTTAAGACTCAGCGCTTACGTATCTGTTTTGTGGATCGTATGAAATTGAATGAGCTTAGCAAATTTGAAATTTGGCAAGGGTGCTATTTTGTCGTTGGTGGATCTGGCTTAATAGTGACACTCAAGAAAATATACTAGTCTAGATGATAGTCCACGAGTAGGCTCGTGAAGAGTATTCAATGAAAATAATCATTCGCTCATTTGAAGCCTGCTAAAAAGCTTCGCTGTCAATGTTTCATTTAAAACTGTATAGCGCAATTATAACGTGCGTCTGAACTTTTCGCAGGTAGACGTCGTCCTACAGTTGTATCACTGTCGTTGGATTTTACGCGATTGAACTTCTATCCTGTCCTAACAGCTGTCGATAACAGAGGCTAGTCGATTATCTCGAACACCAGGCATCTGTTATGGAGAAAAACTGAATTATATGACTAAATGGATTAACTAAAATTTAAAAAAAATTCCTATGCTTGAGTACGCTCCATTTAATGAAGTCATGCCGCAATGACAGTTTATGATTTTAGACATTCTTGAAAAAACTGCTCCGTCTAGATTTGAGTACTGCTTCACGATGCATGCATGTACATACAAATATATATATATATATAAACATGTATATATATATATATATATATATATATATACAGATCCTAACTGTACCTAGCTAAGAGCACGCAGTCCACGTGACGGCGTTGTGTATATTGAATTTGAGCTTTTCTTAATTTTTAAGCTAATCCTAAAGACACGTGGTAGTCTAGGTTCGAATCCGTGAATAGACGCACTTCGTTTTGCATGGAAGATAACCATGTAACGAAATACTGAGCAGCAATGCCGGACGGAAAATTCGAAATAGGCAGCACAGTGTGAAGATCTCTTAGTATAAAAAGGTTTATACGTGCTATATCAAAGGACTTCTTCAATCCTATAGACGTGTTTTATATGTGTACTTGTATGCTATTATTACAGCAGATATAAACATATTTAAAATAAAGTAGACATTTGAATTATTATACTATTTCTGCACTGAGTTGATTACTATTAACTAGACTAAAGATTTTTATCGTCCAATCCAAACCCGTTTAGATGCAAACCTTTTTTGGCGGTCCGAAAGAGCTGCCATCTCCAGAGCAATCAAACGTAGAAATTTCCACGAAGTAGTAGTTTAGAGTAGCAAAGCAAATTACATATGCGGGAGCTTTTCGCGATAAAACATCGCTGGTCACGTGACTAAGCCTTCATGTGATGAACGGCCATTTATTGGAACCCATTTCCATTTAAATAGGGACGCAGCAAAGTAAATTGTCACGTTTTAAGCTTAGAAAGTCCGACGATGACAACAAATAACCCGGATCACCCCAGGAAGCCGACAGTTCGGTACGAAGGTCTGCTCTGGAATTTATCTTGAATTCAAGAATAAATTGATTACACTATCGGCGATGTTGATTGACACACTTTCAGTCACACTTGGAGCAACCTACTGTGATCCCCCTGTACCACGTATTTATATTAGATACATCTGTCAATCTTCAAATATTGAAATTTGCATTAGAAGTAACCGACTGTACGAGGCCAGCTGGCGCCTTGATTTTTCTTCTACTACCTAAAGGTAAAGTACCTCGTTATTATTGTGAACGCGTCCTTCTCTTCTAGTTCACTGTTTAAAATCGATGGCGGTTTGGTCAAGCCCCTTCACTTCAAGGCGGACTAAAATCGTTCTACAATATGTCGAGAAATGCAGAACTTGAAGCAAAATATACTTAAATGTATATATTAGAGATGGTAAAAGCGTACGACTAGATTTATCTACTGAGAACCACCTAATGAGAACACAAATTTACCGCTATATTTCGGATTAGATGAGATCAGCTTTCCGCGGTTGGACAGGGCTGATGTGGGAGTATGTTGTGTCCTGACACAAAAGGCCATCATCGCCTCTCTTCCGCATGTAATTCAGGCTCTATCGTTTACATAGGAAAAAAAACCGTCGAATACAAAGCCGCACTCTGTCCAACAAAGCGTAAGATTCGGTCATTTTTTAAAACTAAATACGTTGTCTTTGTAAGGCAGTGATGAGATTCAAATGAGCTTGCCGCTAACACATAATTAGTAAGAACACGAAGGTCCGATGAAATAAGCCTGAAGAGAGATCAACAATCGTTTCGCTGCGGTTTTACTAAGACCGAACTTCAATCTATCCTACAACATCACCACAGCTATGTTCTTGGAACACTTTTTTAATCGTAATCATTATTCTTAATTAAGCTAACAGAATTTACTCGGACGCAA
This sequence comes from Varroa destructor, assembly GCF_002443255.2. Lineage (NCBI taxonomy): Eukaryota > Metazoa > Arthropoda > Arachnida > Mesostigmata > Varroidae > Varroa > Varroa destructor. Next base: position 12,213,272 of record NW_019211456.1, read on the forward strand.
AAGGTCTCCCCAGTGCAAACTTGCCTTAAGTAGACAGGAACAAATATCTACCTTAAAGATGATCGATTTGTGACATTTGTATTGGGTAAAGAAATGGTTGAATTGTTTGATTACCTAACGCCAACCTTACAATGACATTTAGGCTCTATATTATCAGATGTCCAATGTGACCAGCATATGACTAATTAAGATTGGAGACTCAGCCGTCCGGAGCAGTACTATCATGTTGTTCAAAGTAGAAAATAAGTAAAGCTTTTTTTTTTTTTAAATACATAATAATCATTTTCACAGTTTAACGGATAAAAGATATCGTGTTCGAACTAATTTATCTCGCGTGTATAGCAGCCCTACATAACTGTTTTTTAGTTTTTTTCATAAATATTTTTTTCGTACTCCACAACGAAGAGTTCGACTCTTAACTCAATTTGTGTCACCTCATAACTTGTTCCAAGATATATAAATGAATCAATCATTGAAAAAAAGCCCTGATATAAACATGCCAGAAGGGCAAGAGGAGCAAACTATATTGTAGAGTTGTTGTAGTTCTACTTTTACATCAAATTTATCACTTCGTTTCCTTTGACAAAGTACTAAGCAAGCATTAGCGATGCTATAGGCAATAGCAATCAGCCGTTCGCCGCTGTTGAAAGGGATTATACGACCATGCCTATTATTACCATTAGCAAATATTCAGCAATATCTTAATGCTATGCTATATAGTGCAGCTCGTATATTTTCCCAGTCCTAAATAGTGGCCTCAAAAGCTCCTTTAACGCGATCAGCTAGTATATTCAATTAGTAACAATTCTCTTTTTTCGTACAAACATGTTTATAAAAAAAATGTGCCGAATTTTGAAATCGTACCGTCACGGTAATCCTGAAGCTTTTGTGGCACAATTTCAAATATCCACCGCTTCTTTATATGTCTGCAATATTCCTTCGACTACCCAATGCCACCTGATAATGTCAGTGATACACACAAAGTTCGATCATTCTACCATTGAGGTTTTGATGTTAATGTTAGCGAATTAGACAATTTATGACCATGCTAAGCTATTTCGTGTTTCCCTTGGGAACATCGTTGATGTTCTGCGTTGTCCGCGGAAGCAAGAAAGACGTATGATCGTTTGAATATTTTACCACCATTCCTGACACTCTGGAACGGGAATAGGTTCATGGTTGCTCCAGACAGATGGGTGTTACATTCTACCCAGTATAACATATCTGTAAATATAATTCAGATAATATAATACTTTGAAATGTTTAGCGTTTTGTCTTTCGGACGTGAAGATTTACGTGAGAAAACGATATGGGCGCAATTACTAATCGAAAAACTTTGTACAATATCGCCGGACATGCTGATGACGTAATAAAGCAAACTGTAAATTTCAACTATCAGTAAAATCTAAGAACACCCAATCATATGTATGTCGAAACCATTTCTCTTGCCCTATATCGCTCTCCCGCTTTAACTAGCGGCACTCGTTCCATTAGAAGTATGGATATCTATAATTTAATCTTTATTGTAGCCATCTCCTTCAATGGCCGCGCGAGGGATCATTTTAGTCGCTGCCTTCATATGCACGTAATTCAATTGCTTGGGCAATAACCTGGCTATGATCGAACATTCTTGATCACCAGCAGCCTTGTCTGAGTTTCCTGTCTGACAGATAATGGTGACGATGTCTACTGGTGAACCACATGGATCGCAATAGTTCGTGTGATATTAAGAGCATTGCTTCAGCCCAGCTTTTCAGAATTAATAACAACAATCAAAATATTAGGAGTAAAAAAATTGTTTTCAAATGGCGTGCGAAAGACGAAAGGGTAAACGATTACAGCTCGTCTAGTAAAAAGGCTCAGTAAACGACACGGTTGAATATATAAATGCTACTAAGCGGGATAAAGTCGATAAATCGCTGACTTTAGTGGTTGCTGCCAGCCAAAAGGAGATTGAGTAGACCCAGATGGAAGACGCCCGCCGCGAGCGGAGCGAGTTTTGTAAGGCAAAGAATTATGTCTGTACCCAGTGGTGGCTACTTAGTTTTACTGCTAGTCACAGAAATAGTATTCATTGATGACAAATGCTAACAGGCTTCACGAAACTGATTTATTAAAGGAATACGGTGTGGCTTGGCGAAGTGTAAGTTCTACTATTGATCTGTGAATTTATTGAATATCGCACTCGTTAACCTTTTCCATTTTGCCGTGTGTTTCCAGTGTAAAAGAGACGACAATACGGATGACCAGAGGTAGGTGTCGTGACTATTCGAGGGGACTACTAATTATAAAGCCGTACGTCGTTGGGATTTCTGCGTTTTGTACAAAGTTTATAGGGAAGGAGTTTTAACTCTCACTCCAAACTTCCATGTTCCGCACGAGCAATCAAAGCTCGAGTAGAACAATCTAATAGATCCCGTTCCGCTTATCATGCAACCGCACTGTGATTGTGCTCAGCTTGAACAAACAGCACAATGCTAACTACTTTAGGTCAATGCCTAAAAATAAAAGGAAAACGCTAAAGTAGTGAACGCTGTCTCATGGCGTTCGATTCGGTGAGGGAATTCGTTGGCGCTGATGTCGCTCGCTAGGTGTTATATACTTATTTGCCATCCTATTTTAATACATACATTAGCTGGGTGGGGAATTAATAACTAGTGTGTGACAACGACCAGAAATAATGAAAAAAATAATCAAAGAAAGCAACGCTTCCCGTGGTTCCATACTAAACGGTACGACACCTTTTCATAAGTTTGTTCCTCACGTTGTCAAAGTTAAAAACTAAGCTATAGATGAAGTCTAGACTGACTGTTTGGCGCGCACAGTCCCTGAAGTATTCCTCTTTATTTAAAGAAATTTTAGAAAGTTTAAAAATCCTAACGAACCTTGCTACTGGCAATGGAAGATCATTTTGGTAACAAACTATTAAAAAAGGCTACACTGAAGTCTCTTCATTAAATACACGCTGACAAATAGAATTGTCATGAGCTATATGCAAGTTGAAAAGATAATTTTGGCTGAAAAAAAAAAGTAATCTAATGGTCTCAAAAGCTCAAAGTCGACGATCTGTAGAATGTTTTGTGTTTCTAATCGGATTAAGCAAAAACCTCATTTGACTTAGGTTTTCGACAACAGGAGTTTTTCAGAGTGAAAACATGTAACAGGTTGTTGCCAACGTAAGACATTTTAGAAGTCTCTCCAAATGCGACGCGATTAAGATAATGAACTACTAAAAAAGGTGTTACATCTTCTCTAAGGTTTTCCAGGTTTAATGGAAAAACAGCTTGATCAAAATGATTGTACCACCTAGGGCGGTAGGGAAGTTATCCGCAATTGAAGAATATGGACAGCACTACTATAGAGTTAATATAGAAGTTCCAGGCGTCCCGTGCCGGAAAATTCAACGAAAGAGTAATTACGCCTGTGAAGCCACCCATAACCTTTAAAGCGCTGCTGATTTCTTTTCGTTCGTTGCAGCATATAAATAAGTAGTTGTCTCACTGAAAATATAGCCAGAAACCGACATATGACTTAGCTGGGCCGTGTGTTGCTACGCAATATCATACGATATCGTATTGAAAATATATGGACATCGACCATCCCGCCATTAACATACCGCAATGAGGGGCAGCGCCTAGCCTCATCGCTATCTGTATAGACTAGAGGCAAACATTTCTGGTTCTTTGGATCATAGCTTTACGACTATAACACGTTATAGGTGCAAAATCTTGCTATAGTATTTCTAAGTCGCACGAACTATTGGTATCGCATTTACCTCGTTTGTCTCCTCCTATTATTATCATCATCGTTCTCCCTTAATCCATTTCTTTTCAGCGAATCATCTCACCATCTACGGAGCAGAATTAGGACCTGCTCGCTACGTTTTAGTAAACTGCAGGACCTACAATTATGTACATAATACGTATGGTAACTTCAGAGGATCGTCAGCTCCTAATATAATTGTCGCACTACTAACTAGTAAGTCGCATAGATGGAATACTTAATAATTAAGAGTCTTTTCTCAGACATAATTTAACTATATATCTATCTATCTATCTATATAACAACAGGTTTTCGTACGTATGGGAAATTGAAAAATTATATACATGTGTACGGGCATATATAAATAGAGTTCTATGGGACGTAGCCTTTAAGAACTTGTCGTTCGCTATGTGAGACGGCCCATTAGACATTGATGATGTCTGGACACGAAGAGATAACTAATCATAGGTTCATGGCAATTTCTCTTCTGCATTCTCGCTGGACAACTAAAAACCATGACAGAACAGTCATTGTAATGACAACGATAGTACTTTATTTATTCATATAGGAGTGTAAAAAAATATTGCGGATCAGCCATGCGCGCCAAGCAAAACAGTTTTTGGCTTGTACACGCAGTAGCCTTTGCAGTAGCAACTGCTCCGGGTGTTCGCTTAAATCTTATTAGAGCGTCCGCCCTGTTGCTATGTGACTACAGTTAGCTGAAGAATTTCTGCATAGTTTTGCCCTTCTAATTAATATATGTCGCCGGAAAGCTCATCGTCTTGTACGTCTTTAAGATCACGTCTTATCCATAGCTAAGACCGTGTTGAAGCGTATGTAAAAATTGAAAAAAAAAAATAATAATTTTACACAATTATATGTGCAGTGTGTAATTTTCAAAAAATGGAACGTTCGTCTTATCCAATCGGTTTTTCGTATCGCTGAGACTCCGACTTTAGTTAAATAGGCTCTATATTTTTTGTGGGAGAAGAAGTACATCTAGATTTTTCATGACAGACTTGGCTCGGAGAGCAGCTTTCCCAAGGTAAGCAGAGAAATTCTGGTTCTGAAATGCAGCACGCCACGTAACTGTACGAGAGGCTTGAAATCAAGGTTATTTCCAGCCATGTTCTAACGGTTCTGAAAAGAAGCCATTTCTACTTAGTGTTGCCTATTGTGCATGGTAAGTTGTGTATCTACTAAACTTGCAAACGCGTGGATTTGTCTGGGTTCAAAACTGGGCCTAATCACTCGTTGTTTCATCCTGAAAGCATTTACACGCTGGGCATAACATGTTTCTGAGGGTCGAAACTTCTCGTTTGTCGACAGACAATATGATGCGAATTCGGAATGAGAGGAAAGGGATGTCTCTATCGTTTAAAAGCGATGTATGGATCGATGACATAGGTTAGAAGGTAACTGTATCGGTGAACCATATATTTGATCAGCTAACGAAGAATAATGACGTTAGTATCTATTGCCTCGTTTCAGATAGGCTGCAACAGGAATAAAATACGTCCACTTTCCAGCGAATGTATTTCAAAGAATCATATAAATGTACCATTACCTTGTACGTGACCTAACCTAATAATATCTGTAGCTCTCACGTAGAAATCAAGGTCTATAACATACTTTAAATATGGTTGCTTCGTTTTTCCGTAATTTTATTTAATTTGCTTTCGGTTCATTTTTGTTCGGCAAAATTGTTACTGGGTAAAACCACGATATAACATTTTCAAGCCCCCGTAAAAAAACTAGCTGAAGTTCACAGCAAAAAACGAGTTATAGCGATACAAATACATCAAGCATGATAGACTATACATACATATATAACACTGACCAAGAGCATCGAAATTTCGTCCAATGCTGCCTAAACTGTGAGGGGCTCCTACTCACGCTGAGCTTCTCTATTTTGTCAGCGAACATCTGGTACAGTTAACGTGTGGTCAAAGGCAAACGGAACTTCCTCTACGATTTTCTCATAAGTACTCGTATAATTCACAACGCATTATCTACTTCGGCTGGCTTATCGCTGGCTATTGGTTTGATTCCGCAAAGGCAAACATGTGTTCTATACTTCGATACTATTTTTACAATTTATACTAAAACGTCCAAATTATTATAGGCCTTCTTTCTGCTTTTACGGAAACTCGCATTTGCATACTTTTCTTTTGGCGAAATAATATACCTATGAAAAGTATGGTAAGTGGAACCCAGGACATATCAGAAGTTAAGCGCCCAACACAGCGAACGATCTCCCGAGACTTTTTTTTTCGAGAGTTATTTCTGATTGAGATACTTATTGAATTATTCCTGAACATATCCCTGCGCTCCCGTGTCAACTCTGTATAATCCGGCCAACCTAATGAACGCATCTATGATCATCTGATTTAGGGAAAGCGAAGAATCAAGCTGGCCTTTCTGTTTCCAGATCTACTGTATCTAGCTCTGAAGAAATGTTGCAACTAAGACGAACGGAGGCACTATATTTGAGAATTGCGCATAATTTCAAAAGAACATCAACAATGACGCCTCGTAGACTCAAGAAATTCAATTGACACACAACGTCCAAGATACGTTTTAACATCTGCATAGGAACGTCTATTGCACGAGATCGTGCAGCTAAACGTAATTTGTATTTCATTGCGCTCAAATCGTTTTCGCAGCAACGTTCAGTGAACGCTCTTAGTTTCAAGTCAGTTTCGTGATTGAACTTGGTTGTTTGAGTAAACTAACTGAGTTTTCAAGTGGCTATTTCGTTAATGGCTGCTCATGAATGTGCGCATGAAGGCGCGTAATTTGTGTACGTTTGTCGGCTATCACATTGGCGTTACGATGTAAAGTCTTAAAATGATACATGTGTGTCAGTTTGTAACGAATTACAATCCGTGAAAGATACTGTACGCTTTGTCAGACTTGAACCTGCTTGACTTGAACCCTCTAACTCTAGTTAGAGTAGAGTATTTCTCCCAAAATAACTCAATATCTATTTTTTCACCAACTCGCATTCTACGCATAATTATACCACATAGCGCCAACGTGTATACACAATGTGTCCAAATGCATAATTAGCCATTTTTAGTTTCCACGTACCACTACATGTTTCACTATATACGAGGGAACAGCTAAAAATATTATAACTTTGGTAGTCTGTCTCCACCCGACTCTATCAGCAGCTGGTCTTTCATTGGTCCCTTGACCCCATTTCGAACGGCTCGATTGGGGCCCGTGTTTGTTCGCGACCTCTCTTATACAGACACTCACTCAGAGGCGACGCGCAATGGAGGTCGTTGACATCTGTGACCTAGTTAGGACGGATCTAAGTGCGGCGGCAGCCGGCTTGCAAGGAAGCGCTCAGAGATGAGAGTTTCCTTCTGCAAAAAAACATCTTTCTATTCGTACCCAACGTTGCCGTGTCTCGCCAGATCTCAGGCACTGCGTTCACCGCCCTTTCGCACGGCGGACATGTAGCTTGACGCATGTTCCTCAGGCGGTCGTAGATGAAGCTCAGTGTAGTAGACTCGTCTATAGTATAGGGACGATGGTGGCTGCTATTGCAATGGGAAAAATCCCAGTTTTTTTTTAGTCATGATTCCATCCAAGCTTCTGGACGAGGAACGAATAAGCTAGCGAGCCCCTTGGCTGACTAGCTTTGTTGAAGTTTATTACTGATCTTGGCGTGAAAACAAATCCAATTGTCTGCGTAGTACGACACGGGTGAGCGGCGAGGCGACCTCGTTCAGCGCGCAGCGGCTGCTGAACAGAATTGTATTGAAGACTGAGTATAGGTATATACGAACAGAAATTCAGTTTCTTATATATTATGGTTACTTGGAAAAATTATATTGATATCTAAAACGAACTGGCAGATTATATCTTTTATTCGTTGCTTTTAATTGACTCGTTCGAATCATTTCCGATCTGTTCACTCTAAATAAATTTACCAACAAACGTAAATAAGCAATGTTAATTGTACGGCCTTCCGAACGTGTAGTTTTATAGGCGTTGCAAGGGATTTTGTACGAATAGTTACTATATTTCGTCCTATTTCAACTGCTGCAAGCAAATGTGGTTACCAGCGTCGGCGTTAGAGAAAGCTTCTATACGTTAGGCAACTTTCTAGATAAGTCCGTTCGGAACCTTTTGGTGTATTTTTCTTAATTTGGAATGGTCGGGGGTATTGATCACACGTCACCGATGGGGGGCACGAATCAGCAGTAAATCTGTTGGTAAGCAGATTTGAGTGGCCGAAGCTAGTACAGGCGCTTCGTCGAGCCCACGAACCGAATACTTGTTAGTCTGAATTAAATATGGTGAAACGATGCTGATCGTTAGAGAGCACCAGAATCCTAAGATATCAAAGGACAGAGCAAGAACATTTTGTTAGAAGAAGACTATTCTACACGATCAGTTAATTCGTTATAAAAAAGCTTTATTTCTTTCATTTTCTGCTCGGATATACGTGGAAAAGCAGCAGACGCAACTGGCACTCAACTTCACCTTGGAGAAGGATCTGTGCATGCGATGTTTCAGGCTAAAAATCATTGAGAGTACGTCGTTGGTTAGGTGCAGAAATGCTCGATTCATGCTAGCTGGCCTACACACAAAGAATGAAAAGAAAAAAGCTTGCGCAAGCATCAGCTAATATGAACAGCATGAAGAAGCAACGACAACAACCTAATATTCTATGGAATACGTTTTCATCGAAGACATCCATTTTAGACGACCAGAAAGGCGCTTTTTTCAGGAGTGAAAACGAACCGTACATATTTTAAACGTCATACATCGGAATAGGTTGTTTGAATCGGGTGTTATACGCGAAGAACGGTATCTGAATCTAAACCTATAAAACTTCACAGATGTACATATGACCTATGATCTCATCTGCGTGGCACCTAATATATTTCTTTTCCTCTAAAAAGTATAGCATGACTGTTTGTACAATTACGCTGCGGTTGAAGCTCATACATTCAGTTTACCTCTGTCAGTAACATCGTACATTACCTAGCGTACATATCGATTTACTAGTAAAAAGGGAGGCTCCGTAAAGGTTCCTAGTTAACCTTCGAATCAGAAGGCTGCAGATGCTTAGATGGATCTTCTGCACTCTGCTGCATGTCCAGCTAATTACTTTTATTGAAGCATGAAAAGTAATAGCAATAATAATAAATATTGCAATTATCCCATATAATTCGATCGCGAATTAAAGATTGTTCAGAATGGAAATACTTTAGTCCGTTTGTACAGTATTGCCTTGGATAATGTCTGCGTTTCTCGGCTTTTAATTTCATCACTGTAGGTAAAATCGATTGTGTGCAACATAAAATTTGTTGTTATTCCTAATAATTGAATCTAGTAAACGTTGTCCAACACAGGCACCTCCAAGGTCCTATATCAGAGGTGTTTTGTAGGCTAAAAAAAATCTGATTCTCCAAAAGTTTATGCTCTACATCACAAATGTGGTCGTCTATTATTTAGTGTAGAGGCGTGAAAAGTTAAGGGTAGACATTAGAGAGGAAAGGCGGTGTCGTTGATAAGGTGTTCGATTCAATAAATATCAGTATAGATAGATTAATAGATACGTCCTTACTAGATGGATCTAGGCATTTTCCGAATCGGGAAGTCAGTTTAAGCACTTATCCAAATAGATACTGGTCGCGATGAACAACTGTATAAAGCCCTGCGGAATTGAGTTAGAACTCCATCTAGTCCCCCTTTTCTAAACGACGCAATGGGGGAAAATGCGAAAGAATATGAATGTAGGTACTGTGACGTCATAAAACGCCAATAAAAAGCTAAGAGGACGCTTTGCATAGACAAAGTTGATAAGCATGTGCTGATAACTTGTCTGCCGGTATGTATATATAGAGCAAGGAGTTTTCGTTAGACAACCTCAACTTCGTTCTATAGCAAACGGACCACTGAAACGCGTTAGTAGCTTGTGGTCAAGGGTGGCATCGTGGCAGTTCGATCGGCCCCACTAGAGGATATGACAGTAGTATATTACGCTATAGCCCGTACCTTAGGACATACCATCAACAAGACTTAGCTCATGAATATAATTTCGCTCACTGACTGCGCGAGCGGTTATCGAAATAGATTCAATTTCAAAGTTTATGCATGTACGCACACAAGATAGGGTTGACACAGAAGCCGACCTACGTGTCTCTACCCGTATTTACCATATTCGCCTAAATGGCAGAAGAGCTGCTTGTGGAAGACTTAAGGCATTCGTCCCATATGTAGGATATCAATCGACCTTTTGCTCTAATACGAGCTTTAGACGGTCTTCATTGTAGAAAAAAAATGCGGTAATTAGGATGGGTAAAAAGAGGGAGATAATGAAATGCTTCTTGCTTTATGGTGGCCTTGACGGTTGCCTGAGGCCATGATAATAGTTTACTCGAATAATCGGGCGTTTTAATATATTTGCTTTATTAAAGCGACAGAAAACAATAAAGTTGTATTTCGGTTCTATTTCTTTATTATCTACTATCTACGTCACCACAGCATTATACACGACCATCAATAATAGCAGTATTGTCTATAAGCTTTGATGTATATCTTGAATAGAGTTTTGGAGGTTTGATATGTTGCACAACTTTTCACAAAAAATTCCTAAAAACAGACGTCCAGAATATTGTGTATCTTTACACTTTTGTAACCTTTATTTACTGAAAAGCATGTGTGCCGGAAATCTATAATTTTCCATGTGTTATTATTACAAGACCAATTGGTTCTAGATGTTCACTCACTTATAGTTTAAGCCAGTTAACTCAATTGTTACAGCCATGCCATTTGGGTATAATAGTGAGAATGAAAACAAAAGCTTATATTGTATACAGAAGATATTGCCCCCAGCTAGCAAGCAATGGGCAAACTAGAACTTTCATTTTCGGTTTCCGTTTCACAAGCCGTTCGCAAATAATCCTATTCTTAGGAACGTAAAATTAATGAGGCAGAAACCACACATCCTGCCATAATGATTGTTTTTTCTGTAAGAAAGACCATTACATCCCTTCTTTATGGGCGTCCATGTTTGCTTACCGTGGAGACCTATTTTGATTGCGAAGTGCATGCTTTTTACGCTGATCAAACGTAATGAAGTAGTAAACCTAAATCAAAAACTGACTGATTGATTTCTATTAAAGTCCCACCTATAGAATATCTTATAGTTTGTGTGAATAAAAAAGGTTGAAAAAATTGTAGGAAAAATCATAACTCCTTAGCCTATCTTTTTCGCGTAAAAATAGTCTTCTCGAAATAGCCATTAGAAAAAGAAACTTTCGGTAGTACGCTAAATTGTCTAGTTAGGTGTTTGCATCTATAAAAGAATATCTAACTAACTGTGATAGAGTACATATATATAAAATGTATTAATTTTGGGCATAATTTTGACAACGAATATGGTCAACAAATTTATTTTACAGTGAATCTAGCGAAGTGCTTTTCATAAGGTTCTTTGTCGTTGTGAAATGGCGCCGGGCATATGACAACGAGGGCAACATAAACGCAGTGTAATGGTTGTATACAGCGCAGAGAAAGTGACTTGACAACGCGCCTTTTTAGCTTACTAATGCCGAGGTTAGACTAGTCGATTCCATTTTTGTGTTGATAATGAGATGACAGGAGTTCTCGTTAATGCTCGAAAAGACAAGGCCAAAAGAGTAGACCAGCGAATCCGAATGAAGGAGGATTGGCCGGTTGACCAACACATAGTTAAGGCCCAAAGGTTTCTACAAAGAAGGCATGGTTTGGGACAGGCCGAAAGTGCACGGGACACATTTGTGGAACATCTCAAAATAAAACTATACGAACTTGACCAACCGGAGGAAACAGTCTTAGGACTGTTCCTCAACCACAAGTGCAAGAACCGTGAAACTTCTAAATAGTCCAAGCGCACTAAGCTGGCGCTATCAGAAATTGAAACTACAGCCATCAAATAATACATTTTCAGCTAAATTTTAAATTAAACATCCATATATCAAATTCAATACTAACTTGAATAACATCACAGCACTAAAACATATATATATATATATATATATATATATATATATATCTTAGATTGTTACTACGGAAATTGGAAATGCGGTGATTTTTGAATAATTAGGTTAGAACGATGATTTGATTGCAGATACTTTTGCCTATTTTTTATGCGCTTGTTCCACGCTCTAACAGCTTTTTGAACAGCCAAATGCCATCGCTCGCGTTTCCATATGTAATTTTTCTATCTATAGTTCCTCTATGAAAATCAGTTATTCTTTATAAAGCATGGGAAACACCACGATCTCACGGACTTAAATCGGGAAATTAAATGGATTAGAGTCAACGTTGTGTATTCCTTTGTTTAATTCCGAATGTAATTGAGGAGGGCGATGAGATCTGGCATTGTTATCCAGTAATCTAAGTAACTGTGTGCTTTCGATTACCGTTCCAATTGTCCTTGAGCCCTATTTTCGACAAGTGTTTCACTGTAGTGTAAATGCCCCTCAGGTTTATTGCAATTAGTAATATTCCCTTCCATTCGAAACTACTTGGCACTGTCACCGAATCCGACATCTCTTTAGGGCGACACCATTCTTTCGCTCGGCCTTTCTCCGTCTGGTAGCGGAAATTAAATCATGCCTCGTCGCAGGCAGATTTTTTGTTAATTAAAGTTCCGTAAATTTTATTTAAAGTTACCACACCAACTGGCCTAGAATCAGTTCACAGGTTAATTAATTTTCGTATTTAGGGTTAACTCTGTAACACGTTGCAAGTAAGATGCCCGTTTAGGTCAACATAACCCTTAAACTCTAAGCTCTTCCTCTGTGGAAAACCCTTTTGATTGTGGCAATACGTTTTTCTTTTTTGGGTTCCGATATGTTCTTAGTTTCATCAATTTCCATTTCCTCAAACGTTTGCTTGATTTCCATACTGTATCTTCATTTAAAGCTCTCTGGCCTAATGGCTTTGCCAATCTCCGCGAATTTTGACTGTTGAGCGTTAGTTTTCAAACTAAAAGCGATGTTTTTCCTTTCAAACTTAGTTCTCCTAGAGTAAACTCGTTTTCACTCGGAAGTTTTTAGAAGACTGGCGTATTTAAAATTTGTTCAATTTCAAAGTCCGTATGATTCTCTTATAGCACTTTAATATACTTGTTTTTTTTTACCAGTATTTCATAAACAACTTAAAGGGAAGCATGTTAAACACACTTGTGTCTCTGTTTAATTATTAAAATGATTCGAGTATGTGACTAATCACCAGGAAGTAGTTTCTATTGTTATATTTATACCTAATACAATCTGAGAGAGTAACGTCATTGCCTTTATAGCTGCTGATCACAACAAACAATTACACGCAAGACGAGATCTTACTTGCTCGCCCGGTGTCATGGTTAATAGTCGACCGGCCGGCGAGCTACACAGAAACGCCCTAAGTGTAAAAGTAAATGGCAGAGAACAACGACCCTCCACTGCATACTTATTGAAGATAATATTAGAGGTAACGGACGTAAACGTTGAAACATGGAGGGATGAGATCAGAGGATTTGGATAACTATTAGTTACGTTTTAAGTAAATAAGTTGAACAATGGCCATACGAATAACGAAATCCTTGGTGCGAGAGAAATCCTGGATTCTCTTTGTTACAAAATAATGGGTATCTGGGTGAAGCGGAAAGGCATAAAGCTTTATATACAGGCTGGATAAGCTTAAATTTAATAATGTCACGTGTCAATGACGCGTCGCTTTCGGCCAAGCTCTCTGCCTGTTCCTCAAATGGAAAAGGTCATTTTAAAAATGAAATTTTCCAACCGCTGCAGCCGACAATATTGTAAAGAACCTCAAATCAAATGAAACCTTAATGCATTTTTTTTAATATTAAAGACTGCAGTTGTATAAAAGTTGTAAAATAAAATTGAAAAATATCTGTTAAGTCACCATCGTAGTTAATCATGTTGACCAAAAGAAAAGGTCGAATTATAAAAACCAGACAATTTGGCTTTATGTTCGGCTCGTGTACCAAAAATGCTATGCTAAAGGTCAGAACTTCCTGGTAAAGTATATTCACGGTAGCTATGTCTCTAGAGCTTATATAAGGTAGCTTTTCATAATGGGATCTTCCAGCGTTTGTGCCGAGTAAGTCTAATGTTCTGTAAGCTTAGAGAAACAAGAAACATACGGTCAAATTGAAGCGAAAAAAGCGGTGTCATAAATACTGACTGCGGCGTCCCCGGGAAGCGCTTAGGCACAACGCTTTGAGGTATATGTGCTTCCCGTCAAATGATTCAGTTTGCGGATGACGTTCGTGCTTCTGAAGCGTCGCGTGTGCAATTACTCAAAACCATTTAAAGCTAGGGGGACAAGTAGCTTTTAGATGGAACGCAAAAATGATTAAAATAGACTTCTGCAAAACGCAGAGATGTATTGTGCTTGTCTATGAAATCGCATGTCTGTACCGCTACACCTATGGCACGTAGATCTGATACTAATCTCAAATTGTTCTTAACTTGGTAACTCGCTAGATAATGTTGCATATAGCTTGTCCTGGTATAGAAGTACCTGACAGTTTCGGCTATTCTAGAATAACTTTCCAACAAAACGTAATAATCGAACATCTACAAGGCTATCCGAATACTATTCGCATGAGTTTTCAGATGTACCTATAGTCTTCCTTTCTTTGATCAGGGCTAAAATGTTGAATATTACATAACGAAGTAGTCTACCTCCGACCACATAGCTTGCGTTCTATGATTCTTCGTGACAAAGATGGGTCCTAAATGTGTTTGATAAAGGTAAGACAGAAAGTATCGCAAACCCATAAGATGATAAGAAAATACTAGATTACTATAACATCTTCACATAACGTTTGCCCTTTTGAGCTGAAGTGCAACAATTACTTTAAGCTATACTTAACTAAAACCGGAATATCATGGTCTATGAATAATATATTAAACATTTTTCGCTTTGGTTAAAAATGATTTAAGGTAGCACGTAGTCTAGTTTAAATGTGTAATCAATATATATGCAATTATGGGTTTATTTCCATAGAGACACCCGGCAGTATTGGATTCAATCGGCAACTATTATCGGTCAGCAATTAAATAGATCTGGGGGGCGGTATGGTTTACATAGTTAATGCGCATGTCTAAGTGGGGTGTCATAGCAACTACAAACAAGCAAGGGGCATGCGATGCGTCAGACGTCAGTGTTGGCGAAAGAAAACAACTAGTAGTGGATTATAAACATCAGGAATTGTAAACACCAGAATAATCATACATAGGACTATGTGAAAATTAAAAAAAAATGCTATCTACATGGTTACCATATCGTAGGTCTGTTGAGGAAGCCACAGATAAGCACAACAAGGCAGCAATAATATGCTGCCCGCGCCTATTTTATATATAAATCCATATAGGAATAATCATGTGGATCTTTTTGCGTACCTGCAGTTTACATCTGCCATAATGATTCAATATTTGATTTAACTGTTCTTATCTCCTACGAAGACAGGCACTGGCCTCAAGCTTTTCGATCCCTTAAGGGGTCTTTTTGCTATGTTTCATATTGGTTGAACCAACTGTTGCCCTGTGGCCGGAAAATCCTTTAAAAAATAATCCCACTTTGTTTTTGGTGTAATATTAATAAGGGCGCAATAGGTGCGATATTATGTAACGAGTTTATGTTTACGGATACGACAGGCGTCCCTGTCAACGTAAAGTTTTTCCATCGTTAATACTTATTTAGATATAATATGATGTGTACCCTAATAGCCGTAATATGACGGAGCTGATAAGACCACAACGAATCCTTTGGTGGGTACGTGTTGTTCATATAAAGGAATGCATACATTTACAGCACCCCGCTGTGAAACAGCAACGAAGGTAACACGTTCCAATAACGCAACCTCCGTGCACAAATAATATATGAGGTAATTAGATTAAGTAAAGAGAGAACCCAATGAAAAATTTTCAGTTTAGATAGACAGCTTACGAGTAGTCCTACAGCTGGCCTAGAACGGAAGATCATTATATGTCTGTGCATAACAATACAATGCTCACGTGAAATATCTTGAAAACAAAACTTTGAAGAAAACTACCTCGGAATAATAGTTATTATGTTATATATATATGTATGTATATATATATATATATATATATATATAGAATTGTTTTTATGACCCTGATAATATATACTATTCAAAATAGTTCACTAAGTTCGGAAGTGACTTGTCTATGTAATCATCATCAGAAGATGATGATGATGACGAGTAATATCGGTGTATCATATTCTATATAAATAATAATTAGGCACATCGAAAGTGTTTATAATGGTAACGTGTTTGCTTATTACATTGAGGGACACGTAGTGGTCTGGGTTCGAATCCGGAGGTAGAAATTTCGCTCCGCGCTATGTGTTACCCGTCGTTATGCAATGCTTAATTACTTAAGTACCGGACGTAAAACTCGAAATATATATAGACGTATAATAGGTGGATTAAATTGTCAATTTATCACAGAGAGGATTATTTTGATTCCCTTAACAACCCCAAGTACTACATTCGTAGAGTTTCGGTCCGATTTTTCTTAATAGGTCTCTTTCAGTGGTATTTACTGCATATTACCCCAGTCGATCAGATTCAATGCACGTCGGCAATTTCGGCTTTGCAAACAACCAATGACACCGCATTGATGTGATGAGGTAAGCGTCTGCATGGCATTCATTGTATTAGGGCAGACTATAGCAGAAATGGTGCAATCTAAAAGAACCACGTATCCGCAGAGACTGATTATTGTCGAAGGAACAGAGGTAGCTGGATAGATTGGATTCAGCCTATAACAGAATGCTACATTGGTTTGAAAGAAGGTAGTGTGATGCCTTTCGCAAAAAGTGGATTCATCACTTTGCAATTGAAGCATCCATATTCGAATGGCCCAAACGAACAATGCGACCAAGCTATAATTTACCTGAAAAGCAACTAGACCCGCGTACATAGTAACCATATATGACCTCATCATTGGAATGAACTAGTATCCAAGTTGTATTACCTTGCATACGTTAGTTCAAAAGCGTTTGATTTTCTGCTGCCTTTTAAAAGATACGGATAATTCGAAATATCTTTTATTTAATAGATAAATGGGTGGCAATCTAAAGCATATCGCCTCATGGGGCCAAATGGTAGGTTTCTAAAGAAACTATCTAAAACTTTGCTACTTCAAAGCTATTAGGTTATTCTTCGGCTTTTTTCAGTTGATTTCTTTTATTGTGTAGTTATTCTAATCAATAAACAGCTAGGCAGAATCATGGAGGTGAGGCCATGTTTCTTCCGTTACAAATACTTCCGCTTATCTGTGAAAAAGTAATAGTAATAGTAACATTTAATCGAATGTTGGCCGTAGTTTTGCGGCCATTGTACCTTGCGAACATGACTCACCTTTTAACCTTTAGGCTACAACTGGGTGCGTTATCTTGGGTCATCACTGGTTTCAATTTCAGCGCTAACAAAAGGTTATTATCGTATATAAGTACCAAAGCATTTTACAAATAGGTTGGAGAAACCCCAAATAAGTCGGGCGAAACCAACCTCGATTAAAACTTCCCCTGAAATCATGCTATACGGAAAGGGTAATTTTGAGGTCCTACTCAAAACTTTATCATTTCGAACACGAGACCCTATTGGATCGTTTCCAACGTTGACAGACATGCACATTACGGTAGACTCTTTGCTGCACTGGACTAACCGCGTTGTATAGCTAGAAAAGCTAGATCAGTATTAGCACAGGTGTTAATATATTGCATCCCTAACTTTTCCCATTTTCTCTTCATCCATGCCCTCCTTCGTTTCTTATTTAATCGGTAAAACAGCCGGATCGTTGCGGCCGATGTCCAATCTCAGAGAGAAAACAACGAGTGCGCCGCAGCCAGAAGCCTTTCTAAATGTCCAATTTTCGCTCTTCGATCTTCTAACAAAAGCTGGGGATAATTGATTGCTGTCTGATAAATGGCTTCCCGAAGACTCTTTTAGACCATAGCACAGTGGTGCGTGGATGAAGTGAAGTGATTTGCTGTGAGTATGAAGGCGGTTTTCGAAAGAACAAGGATCGGATGCCTCTGCCTGATGTATGATTATGACGTATCGTCTTTACTTTATTCCGTAGCTGAAAAAGGACACTGCGAGCAAATAGTTGAAATAATAATTGTTATTAAAAAAGGAAAAACGATTATAAACTGATTGCAATGGCGAAAAGGAAGAGAAGTTTTTGTAATATTGTAATGCGTTAAGCTTCATCATGTAGCTTACTTCATAAACAATCAGGAAATTGTGATCATTAGCAGGGATTTTGTACGCTTGTTTTCGGTACATCTTCTGTCTCAGTGATAACCTCTTGTAAGACATATGGCCAGTCTTTCAAGCTTTGTGTCGTGTACCAGGTTGGAGCTCGGGACCCGATCGAATATGATTTAGATAATAAGCCACGATTTTCTGCAGCTTACTACTTTACGCTGAAAGATTTACAATAGTATGGTTCATTACAATCGTCTTCCTAGTTATCGGCATTTACTTAGCCAGTTCAGCTATTTTCTTTGTCTATCCGCAAAGGTTCGGTAAAGTCGATTTCTATGGCGTATGTCCCTTTCTACCAGCACTCTCTCACACTTAGCATTTCCCGTATGCGTTAGCTTATGGGACCCGTGCCTAGATCGCGCAGTACTTTATTAAATGCAGTCGTTCGCTTCTTTTTTTTTACGTCAGTCATCGTCGTCGAGTTTGTATAAACGAAGCCATTCTCCCCTCTTGTTAGGCGCCTCGGTTAGTTTCACTTGGACGAATCCTTCAAACACGTCCAAAAACCAAGCCATGGTCTGCCCACAATAATCTATAAACCTTTTCTTTTTGGAAGCCTTGTTACTAACAAACCTTTGCGCTATAGACGGGAAAGATTCGTTGTTTATGACTGTACTAGTTTACCTCTAATGCGCAGCCTGACAAAAAGAACCGGACTATTCCGTATCGATCTTCCTTCTAGCCCGGAAAGATGTTGTCGTCGCCGGCTGTCGAATCAGGGTTATTTCCACCCTCGAGGCCAAACTTACGTTCTCTGTCGTATTAGGTGCCACAGTTCGTAGATGCCATCACACGCAGCCGGATGGCATCCAACTTGAGAACATATTCGCTGAGCCGAGCGTGTTTCGATGTAGTAAGCAGGCCCTGTAATCACTCCGTCGCAAGCTATTTCGATCACCCCATAGAACACACTGGCGACAAGACCCTATTCCTTTGGGAATATCCAATTGACACCCGTATTTCGCCTCATTGACATGCAACGCGGAAAATGTCAAGGACACAGAATTGGCATTGAAATCAGCATAGCTCCAATTGACAGTTAAGGATACATTGTAGGATAACCACAAATATGGGTTTGCTGATATTACAGCTGCAAATATGGCGATCAGTTAGAAGCGCCACCCCGTTGTTCTCCAGCCTTCTCCGCTCAAAGATTTGTGTTTACCTTTTGAAACTAAGTAGCTAATTCGTCAGCGGACTACGCTAGTAATATCTAAATAACTGAATTGTAGAAATAACACAAAAAGCCAAGTTACACGCACCAATAGTTCGATATAGGTTTGCAACATGCGGCACGAAGAAAATTCAAGTTGGTTTAATATATAACACAATTCGATTCTTCAACACAGGAATATCATGAATAATTTTAAACACAAACGATAGGTTTTTTTCTGAAGAACTTATTGTAGTTATTGCCATACTGCTATTGCAAGTTATGAAATATAGGCAACAATCGTATATTTTAGCGCTAGGGTAATGTCGCAAGTTCTGCAGAGTGTGTCACGCTTCCACGGCAAATCGCCGTAATAGACTCGGACGAGCGGTTTCACTGCCACGGTTAGTTATTGAAATAGTGCGTACTAGGTAACATAATCAGTACTAATAGACTGCTCAGCTCTGAGTGTACTGAGATGTCGTCGGGCTGATAAATTTGCTTAAGTTTTATAATCAACAAAGTTATGCCTATAGAAGCATGATTCCTGTTATCTATTGAATATACCATATTGCTTTTCCATACGTGCTGTAGTATGATAAGATTGCAGGTTAAAAAGCAATAACATACTTGGACAAAGGTTGTATAAGTTAATGTACATCGGTTAGTTCTACACTGGGTGGAACGTCTGCTTCAATGGTGTAATCATCAATTTATGTTTATTAGCGGCAAACTAGTTGACTGTGGGATGTGGGCTATTGGCCCAATAGATTATTCTTTCGATAACATTTCAATATATAGCTCTTCTGCAGTCATTATTAGAGCTGGCTGAGTCACAACTGTCAATACCGTAGTCAGCTGACTTCGCAGAAGGATCTGTCTGGGTCGGAGTTGAACGAATGGCATCTATGAACGAACGTATATGACTTAAACACTCTTATACAGCTGCACCAGTAGAGTGGATTCAATAGATCAAGACCTTGGCTGACCATTCATTGCCGAGCTGCTTAGGTCCTATATGTGAATATATTGTTCTATATGTCTGTAAGAATGAATACAAATTAATGCAAAGTTGCTATTTTTAGATTTACGGCTATATAGAAAGTGAGTATTGAAGAACAATAGCACCAGCAACAATACCCGAAGACACATCGATGTACATAGAGAATTAGCGATAGATCTTTTTGCTTTTACCGTCGCCTTTATTCTTTTGCATCATAAATAACTCGGTGCAAGCGTAATAGGTGTAGCTACAGGCCCGAGTTTTAACAACGCATAGTAGAATATGTGTACAGAATATAGGACCTGTTTTATTTAGGTGGGTTACAATGAAATCGTAAATGTGTCTGCCTATCTAGTAATAAGCTAAGTATAACGCAAGAAGGTGAATTACTTATGTGTTAGATAACGAACTATTATGGGATAAGGATATATATATATTAAACGTTCCAAAATCACTTTAGATGATTTCACCTTCAGTTCTTTCAAATAAAATCAATATTCAATTTAAACAATCTTCCGCCTTCAACAGATGTTCGAAAAAATCAATCCGCTGCCGATAACGGTAGCTATTGATTGACAAAGTTTCGCAAACATTCTGTTTAATATTGTCGCGCGTCCTTTGTCAATCGCGGTTTTTTCCTTCAATATCGTCAATTCGTTGACGTGGACCTCATCGTTGGATCTGCTCTTTAAGTCCATTGGCGTCGAGTGTGAAGAATAGGCTGGGTATTCTATGAGATTTGTCCGACCAGTTAATTTGCTTAGAAAACTCTAATTGAGATGCGCTCTTCTACTCCGGTTATGGTGCGCCGGTGTTCAGTCCTTCGGAACTGTGAAAATTGTACCGGGTACAAAATGAAACATCGTAAAGTAGTGAGCTCAACTACTTTGCTGTGTTTCCCCGTAAAAAAAAATCCCGTTAATCTTTCGCCTGAAATACCTCACCGCATTCTAACTCATGGTATGTTTACACGATGTTTTTACGCAACATACGGACAGTGTGTTCGGACGGAAGTCACAGTTGTTAAATCACGGAGTGAACTTCCGCCCTTTAATTAATCTTACCCGAATGGCTTTAGGTAAGTCTTTTTATCATTCGCAAATTGTTTTCATTCGGCCTGAATCATCTCGATTGATCATATGTTTAATTGTTGGATATTTATTTTCTATTACGAAATTCCAGAATGCACCCTGCTGATTCTGAGCTCACGACTTGATTGTCTTATGGATCTTTGGATTGTTTTGTCACAGCTTTCCTTGGCAGATGACGCTTTCTTATGTTTTTGGTATCAATATTCTATATTTCGTCCGATGAATTAATTATAAGTTGCGCAGAAGGATCCGCTTGAAAATTCTTGCGATATTGTCGTATTTTCACATTTCGATTTGTATCAAGAAGTAAATGTTCATCGTTTCTAATCTTCTCTAATTTATTATTTTCAATTATTTGCATTCTCTTTCATTATTTCAACGAAACAATCTAAAAGTTTTGATCCGTTGAAAGTTTATACAAGTATTTTTGAACTATATATATATATATATATATATATATATATATATATATATATATATATATATATATAGCTCTATGTAATAGAAAATTACCTTTTTAAAACATATTAGTATATCAAAATAATTGTATTTTCTATATTTTCAAAAGTTTTCCCATTGTACAGTATGGTAGTGCAATTCAATCCCTCTGTGCCTCCTTGATATCTCCGATCCAACACCATTAAACCCAACGAGTATGTAGGCGTCATCAACAACCGTGCGCTAAAGCTTTCCTCTAGTAGTTTCGCACGATCCACATTTATTGACCTAGGAAATATCAACTGATATCTCTTGATAATGGGTCGATGACCCAACATGCCATCTGTTCTTCTGTAAAGACGGGTCCCTCTATTACGAGCTATTACATGACGCAGACTAATACCAGAGTACCAGCCCTGTGACTGGAGTGGGTAACGTATTCGGCTGCCAATTTAAAGGTACGTAATGGTATAGGTTCAAATACAGATGACGAGACGCTTCGTTTCATGCAGAAAGTCAGTCAAATTCCAAATGGTGGTGCCTAAATACAAAACGTAAAGTACAAAATGATAGGTTTCCATTTAAAAGAGACAAAGATACAATTAGGCTGGGCGAAGAAGCCGAAATGAACATTTGTTGCTTGTTTTTTGCTGTTCGTTGCTCTAAACCTACGTTCGTGACCTTTTTTTCCTTGTTGAACGAGCATCTGTTCCGTTAGCAAATTTTATAACGATGCACGGGCTCTGCTATTGTAGCATTATCATGCTGTATACAAAAATTCTATAGGCTAACATATACAAAAATGCAAGAAAGCCATTTTAGCCTATCCGTGTCCCTTTTTTGTGCTCTTTACAGCTTTAATATATTTAGATTATTTTCATATCATCTTAAAACGCTCGCGTGTTGCAACTGCTGTTTTCGGCAAACCCTTTTTGCGAGGTCTTCCTGCTTGTGTAGTTCGGTACTGGTCCGTCCCGTATGTGTAAAAGGTGTAAATGTAAGACGTAAGTCCAATCTTAGAAGAGAAAAAACCTTCGAAATAGCATTCAAGGACGCCTTTGCCTAATCGTGAACTAATGTCTTAGCCAATTGTAAGCCTACCTCCTCATCCACCACTCGTATGCGACTGGCTACATAAAACTAGGTTGCACAGGTTTTAATAGATGTTGAGCTTGACGGCTTGCTCACCCCGAGACTAAAAATATATAAATCGTTACTTTGAAGCTCAGCTGAGCAGACGTTTCTAAATCTTAATCTCAGCAGATACGAGATGGCGCAGGTCAAGTTACAGTTTACTATTATGACGGACTCTAACATACCGTCAAAAACAATTTGCGGAAGATTACCTAGGGTCATCTAATTCTCTAATCTAAACAGATAAATACAGCAAATGTCAAGAAATTCTATACCTTTCATGTGCAGTTTATAGAAAATAGCGTACTTCTAACCGGCTTCAGTATAATTCTGCCTTTCACTTTTAAAACTGGCATGTCATCAGTAGTCTGAATTTCGAGGCAGACTGCGTCTTCCTTCGACGAAATCTACTTCAGGCACCCAGCACACGCATCGAAATCGAATTGGTCGTGCGGTGAGCCGACACCAGGGAAGCTTCCATAACGCCCTCGCGAACACCTAATTCTGTGAAACAAGTTTGCTATAAACGTATCGTAAGCGAAAACAAGTGCAAAGGCCTCTTCTCAGGTCCGTGTTTTTTTTCTACCACGTTCAATCTGGTGTACGAAGACAACTCTAGACGTCCTGGGATTTTGCATATCCACCCCAGATGCGGCCTTATATTACTAAGAACTGAAAAGATGGTCTTCACTGTATTTAGAATCAATGTCGAATATATCTGTTAGTCTACGGAGGAGCGACTTTACAAACGAATACTGATTTCCAAGTGACAGACCATCGCTGTGCGCAGCCTGATATCTCGGTTCAATCCGCTGTCCCGGCTCAAGCAGATTTAGGCACAGCTTTTACTGCCATATGACGGTTGACAGGAACGTTACAAACTGTGAAGTATAGGTTTTCACAAGCCTTGTGTATCCAGTTTGCTGAATGTTAGAAACCTTTTTCAGCTTTCGATTCTGCTTAAAATCGAAGATCCGGGTTAGTCAGCAATATATTATGTGGATAATACTGATATTTGCCTGGCCTCTACTTTCGTTGTCAATAAGTGCAGTCACAAAACGGAATATGGTTCTACGCGCTATGATTCTCCTCGGTGCATCACTTCCAGGTGTCGCTCGGCTGAGGGTAGATCTGCTTTACACAAAGATGTGATCGTTATTTAACTGTTGATACAACCGACCTGCTCTTCATCGGAAAGTTCACGATACGACTTGTCCTAGAGAATTTTCACGTGATAGTTTTTTTAAATTTTTATTCAATTTAATGTTAATGGCGCTTTTATTCGTTTATAGAAAACTAAGACGATTCACCTACAGGAATAACATGACACGCTAAATTTTACAATAATCGTCGGCATTGAATCGATCAAAGCTCAAACGTTTTCAATATGTTTCATACAGCTGGCCAATCTCTATTGCTCCAGCGTACTTATTTATTGCCTCCGCTAGTCGGACTGGACGACCGGTTCGAGCTGGGCTGGTCTATCATCTACGGTAAGCTACGATTCCTTTTAACAAGCCTGCATCTGGAAAACTTGTTTTAAATATTTTTGGTTATCTATAAATAATCAGACAGTTTGAAATAGCAAGCGTCTTTTAGAGTAGACGCGCGGCGTTCACTTTAGCCTTGGAACTAAGGACGTGTTAGGATTTCAAAATCAAGATTCCTGACGCACTTTTTATTTGAACCCAGTGGTAAAACTATTTTCAGTATTCCATATATGTAACACAAGGACTGAACAGGATAAACCTTATGTGAAAAATTCCTAGTCGGCCTCTGGCCTGTTATAACGGTCACATCGCCTGGCAGCGAGCTAATGAATTCTGACTAACTCTGTGATCCGCCAGAATATATAGTTATTTAAAAGCCCCATTTTAGTCAGCGGTGTTGGGTTTCGTTCGGTGAACGCGCATGTATAATCAACGAAGTATTGGTTACCGCATGTGATGTAATTAAGCGAGCGAAGTCATCAGCTATTATCCAACTTGCTCGTTTTTGAATCTAATGGTCATATAAAATCAGCTATTTAGTTGTAATAATGATAAGCAGTGGAAAGAGCTCCGATTTACAGACGTGTCTGACTGTACTTTAAAGGATATACTACGAGTCATCGAAAGATAGACAAAACAAAGACAGCAGCCAGTCATGCTGCAGTACTACCGCGTTTTCCTACTGAATTCTACTGGTGGTCTAGGTTCAAAGTGTCGACACACTTTGTTCAGACCTAACGGCCCTAAGCAGTACTTAACGCTAGCACACAACGTACAGTTTCAAACACTTCTTATCGGGATATGAATGACGAAGACAAATGGGTGCGCCTACCAAACCCACAAATTAGTACCGTAATTTTTAAACTCGACAATAATTTTCTATTTAACATGCCCAGTTCGACTACAGGTTTAATGTTGATAAATAAGCAAGGCGGAAACCTCAGTCCGAAGGGGGCTGTGGAAGTGAGCAATAACATAATGAACCAGGGATGTTAGTTCAGCAGAAATGCATTTTGTGTATGCAAATTTCTTTCGGTAAAACTGCTGGACCTTCATATTTTACACTTGGTGTGCCTACGTATATGCAATGGCCAGGCGAATTAAGCATAGAATTATGGAGTATTTTCGTATTCTGTATTACGAGAAATTTGAAAACGGTGGCCTTCCGTGAAGTCTACTTTATTGAATCTGACACTATAGAGCAAAAAAACATATCCCTCAGGTTCTCTCCAACTGCCAGCAGGCCACCAGGAAAGTTCCTACTATGAACAATGCAGGTATAATAAAATAATCAATTCGTAATAGATTGAGTACTATGATGAAGGGCTTGCTCTGACAACAGTTCATCTTCTACCTGATCATCCACACAACCTAGAGCCAGCTTTCCAAAATTCAGATGAGTACTATCACTCAAGATTTATTAATATTTAGGCCAAAGCAAAGATACAACTAGGATTTTTCAGCCTTCGCCCTGCTCTATTTATTTACAATGGCGGTATTGTTATATTTGTTACAACAGACCCTCAACTGAATTTCGTTGCGTTCATACCTTAAAACTGTACACCGTATAGGTCATCTACGTGAGGCACGGGTAAGGGCCATTTATTCCTTCTAGAAATAGATTTGAGCCTGCCTAGAAGACGTTTGGTTAAAGCGGACGGCCACTGAGGCTTACGTTATGAAAATAAGGCAGAAATTCTAATAGCCGATCAAACGTCAGCGTTGAGGTTAGACTGCCTTTAATCCATATAGCAGCAGAATGTTCACAGCCGAGCTGATGCAAGTAGACAGCCGAAACGCCCTTTGCTTTTTTCTCTCCGTATCCATAGATTTGTTTGAGCCTAAGACGGATTTGCTGCAATCATTTTTCGGTAATACAAGAGCTGTAAACTTACTAAATAGAGACTTTAATGTATGAAGCTGAACTTCGGTACCCATTACGTGTGGTGACATTTACCGCAACTTCCTTTAAACGATTGGGCAGAACTAATCCAAACGGGTTCTGTGTAACTGTGATATATATATATATATGTGTGTGTGCATAAGATGACACTTCTGTTTTCTCTATTAGATAATAACCCTCAATTGGGCGGCTCGAGATTTTTATGAACTTGATAGTTCATAAAAATCTCATCATAGTAATGACGTAAACCAGTCAACATATTATTAACGCTAATATCTCACCCATAATGTGTGCCTATCAATTTTCAAAACATATTGAAATCGCACGATTTGTAGTTTTCTATTTAAGCTCAGCCGATGAAACAGATTATGTTTTCGAAGCACAGCACGTTGGTTGGGTATTTCTTTGGCAATTGGTTTTCCAGGTGATATAATCAGGCTCGGGATTCTATTTACCCATTACCTATAGTGTTTCAAGTTTCTTTTTCACTGTACCAATCACTCATAGACGCGCTTCAATCGTATGAACTGCAAAGCCAGAATAGACGGGATGCGTGACCGCACCGTGAAGTGACACCAAGGATTTGTCGGTTTTTTTTGAATGGATTTTCCGGTTCGGTTATTGTACGTAGCTTCATATCATTGTCCTCGATTGCTGTTGCTAGCCGAGACAAAAAAGCGATTGTTTCGTCCTTTTTTTTTGTCTTGTAACGAGAGCTCGCGTATACTGAAAAGATCAAATAAGCGACATTTTAAGAATACGATTCAGACATCGAGTCCAACTGAAAATTGTGGCGTATGCATTGCAGAACATCAGCCTGGAGCACATCGTATTACGTACAGACACCGTACCGTTACGCATTTTCTTTGTGTGTTTTAGCGTCACTTCTATGTCATCTCTATCAGATCCCTGTTCTCGTTATTACGTAATTTCAAATGTGTCATGGAATACATTTAATTCTTATAGAAAAAAGAATGTAATGACAAGCAAACTAAATAGTGCAAAATATCTGCCGGTAAGAATAATATTTTTGGCTTTATTCTTCTAGATAGAGAAGTACGTATATTACGCCGTTCCTATTGAGCGACTATTTCCGTTCGCGAGACGCTTCCGAGAGGGAAACCGTCATTTGCATAGCGTGCAATGGGGAGATGTGGAAAGCCGTAGCTGAAGACAAATACAACGACAAATCTTTGTAGGGCTACTTGAGCAGCAATAGTCGTTGGAAACGAACGGATTTATTTTCGGGAATCGTTCTAGTCGAGAACAGTAGACATCATTAAGGAATATGCAGGCCTCGTGATGCCGTATGTCAAATTTAAGCATATTTGTCATGCTAGTGGAGGACGCTACGAATGCCTTAAATAGCTAGATGTATAAAGCAAGTGCACGTAACCGTACATGTATATTTTTATGATATTGATAAGATTAGACAACTTGTTTCTTTCGGGACCCTGCACAACGCCATTGCAGAAATCGCACTCGGGGCATACAGCCCCTCTTAAATTCGTCTCATACACAAATCTTAGAATAGGCTGGCGAAGTTTCAGGCTTTACGAAACAAGTGAATTAAAGGACCATGCTCGTTTTTAGGTAATCTCAAATATAATGTCGGAAGAAAGTTGGAAAATATGGAACCGAATGTACCCCCTAGGCCGGTGGATAGTACGCAGTTACAGGCTAAAGTTCAGGTAACAACGGAAAAACGCGCTTCCAGTGAATTAATAAGCTCAGAAAAAAGTCACTACTTGTACGATTTTTACTTAACGAGTAAAGAAGGACACTCCGATATATACAGCTAACTAATTAATTTCCTATTACTGTATATTATTTGCGTAAAATGCCACGAACACATATTTGTGACAAGTCGATGTTTTCTTACTTTTGTTAGTGAAAGTCTCTATTTTCCAATTGAATACTTAGATTGAGGTTCGTTTTATTGCACGCAACCGAACTACGAGTTGAAAGACAACGGCAGAGCGGCATAAGTAGGACGGAGTATATAACTTTTCCAAAATGTTGAGCAACAAAGCTAAAAATTACTCAGTTTTGAATTGTAATTATATTATTTGAAATCATGTGTTAATGCCTTTATGTTTCGAACACCTAAGCCTTTCAAAATGTACAAATATGAGACCTTAATTCCATCTAAGAAAACAGACGTTCATTAACTCTAATGTGCAGGTTTTGCGTTGTCTGTACTGCTTTGACTGAACGCTAATTAGAAGAAATCTGTTTTTCCTAAACATAATTAAAATTTCAGATTCGAGCAGCTCGAGAAGGCCATTCACGCTTCAAACGTAAACATGTTATTGAGATAAATCCTTTCAAATGATTCCAAACGGGACTAACTTTTACGTTAGTTCTGTACTCGATAAAATAAAGTTAAAAAATGTATTACCCGAATCCTCAACTAAAAATTTAAACACCCTGTCCTATAGCTTTCTATCCTTTAACGACTATGTTTGAACCTAACATACGTATTGTCGACAGGATGCCCCACAGGTGGCTGCGTTTAAGGAAAACGTTCATGAATAAAGCCACCTCTAATTGTATATATAAATTTGTGTCATATCAAATCATACATATATACTGAATTTCAATGAACTATAGATTTTGTGTATAATAGCATTTGCTAAGTTACTCTAACAGAAGACACTGTAAAAATACCATCAAGTTTAGTAGAACACGAAAGCCTAACGCTAAAGCCTTAACTGCCCGTTTCGATAAAAAGTTATTTAGATATAATGCAACAGAAAGATAAATATCTACTAAACATATGAAAATTTCAGTTTGCTTTACATTAAGCGTTGACGTAATTGACTCTGCGCAAAGCGTTTTCCACTATATAATACAAAATTTTTTTTCTACATTACGATGTCATGTACTTACCGATTTTCTCTTTTTCTAGGCGAGCTGAAGCAGTTCCAAAATTGTCGAAAAAAAAAAAGACACGAGATAATTTTAATATGCCATGCTCAAAGCGTTTTGATGAGTAATCCATATAACATTACGAATTGTACAACCTGAATGAAGAATTTGGTAAGCAGGACCACCAATACTCGTAAAGTAACTAGATGGAAGAGAGGAATATATAAATTATCCACACAGGCATACTCCTTAACGAACAGCCACACTATCATTTTTTGTTTCAGTAGAGAAAGCGCTCTTCAAACCGTTGTTTTCCGCTCAGCTCCAAGATCAACCTTTTTCGCTTGTCAGACTGCGGCATCTTCGTTTAAGTAGATCGCGTTTTTTTCTATTCCAGCTTCTGTAAACGTTGCGCCCTTACTGCTGTGTGCCTCCCCTTTCTAGCTTTCATTTGCACCCGCTTAGTTTCAAGATGTTAATAGACTCGACGGAGCCGAAGTCTGCGACAGCGTTAATGAATCCGCAGCGCCCACACAAACCCTTCTGCCGCGTCCCTATTTCTAAGTCAAGTCATGATCGTTACCTTATTGCTACAGTGACTGGCTTCCTACATAGGCAATAAGCGCTGATTTCTTTTAATTCGCTACTCTTTTGGCAGTTATTGGTCGCCTAGTTTTGCGGCAGATATATTGAGCAGGGCGGAAATAGGCGAGTGCCGGCACAGCGGTTGACCACGAAGGCGGAAGTTGACCTCAATGATTTTCTTTTGCTATTGCTGCCAGGCCCCTGTCATTTCTCTCAGCGTTAGATAAAGGCTGATTCAGATCAGGTTAAACCCGCACAAAAGTACCGCTTATTGAAACAGTGTTTCTCTGATTTTATTGTTGTAAAACGCTTTAGTCGCAATGTATCGAGATCTTAAGCGATTTAGAACCAGTTACCATTGATAGTCATATTCTGAAAAATTTTTGCAGACAACTGAAGCTTTAGAATTGTTTGTGTCAGGGGGACAGAGGCTTTGCAAGTCCGACACGCTCAAAATTCAGAAATAACACATCTGATAGACAGTCACGTTATTTGAGGTTATATTTGACAGAAAAATTTGGCTGCATTGCTACAACCAGCACCAGAGCCCTTATTAGTATTTCTCGGTCCCCGCTCTAATGGCCATGTTTACGTTTGTTTATCTGTTTTGGTTTAATTCCCACTTTTTTCTCAAAACAGCTTTCGCTGTTTGCTTAGCGTAATAGATAAGGAATCGTTACATCTTGAAGCAACTCGTCTTTTACAACCTCATTTCGTTCAAGCTTTCGTCATACTATAGGACACTTTATAAGGCAGCGTAACCAATCGGCACAATATGTAGATTTAGTAAAATACATAATTCGTTGCAATAGCCGTCAGCGAAACAATTTAAATCTAGCTTCAAGCTTAGAGCCTGTAATCAAGAATCTGCGTCAAGTTCGAGACAAACATTTCAACTCTCTTGAGCAGGCCGGCAGTCGGCCCTGAAAACTCGTCCGCCTCAGCATATTCTTGCTTCCATTGGTTTTTAAAGTTCTGCAATTACTTCAGGAATTGCAGACCGAAGTAACTTTTTGTCTCAGACAACACTCATACGAGGTAACCAACATAGCTGCTTACGTCGTCATTTCTAGGCGCAAATCTAAAGGGGATCCCTCTACTTGAGACCCACACCACCTCAAGAACCTGCGAAGGCTATATGCAATAGTTGTGCATATGTAGATAAACTGTAACGCTATACATGCCAGACACATCAGGTACTACCAAAGTTTAGTAGTTAGCGGGAATCGGGCAAAGTAAGGCATCGAGACGCCACGAACCATTTCATTGTCTGTTTCACTGCTGCTCTTATGCAGAGTATAAACTGTCCTGGAAATTACGTAGAAATAACCTTATAATTTACTACAACCTAATAATCTACCCTTCTGCGAAATTTAGCTGTGTATTTTTCTATGACAGACAATGTTTACAACATATACGAAATTCTGTGTCACTCATAAAGCTTGTTGTGTTTTTAATGAAGCATATATCTACGCGAAAAAAGGTCGCGACAGATCTGCTCTGCGTTAAAGTCTTCGACCTACTCTGCTTGTGTAACTATCCCTGCTTGATTCATGCTAAGCTCTTATGGAGCGTTGAATTTCGACACAAAGCAGTCATAGGGAAAAACTCCTACTTTAAATCAAATCAAAAGGCTAACAATTCTACGATAATGTTTGCATCCACGACATATCTGATTGGCTCAATACAGTCGAACGCACGAATAATGAAAATGTTTATTTTCGAAGGGCCCGCGTTGTCTCTTATAAAATGCCTTTTATACTATGGCGGGTAACCGTACGTTAATGTTAAAGTATCGACATTCCGTAAATTTAAATTATTGAATTTTTTTTATGTTGGGAAGCTTCAGTGCATCTGCTCAGATAGCGAACAGCATGTATTGGATTGCTAGAGTTCTTGTGGCTATTTCTTCAGCTATGCATCCTAATAACCGGACAGATGCGTAAATAAAAAAAAAGCGTAGCTAAATATTAAGGATGAAGGTATAGTTTGGTCTGGTCCGTTAAAGTCTACCCATAGCTGATGTCGAACTGTAGTGTGTGACGGTCTCGTCGATACACGTTACAACAGTAAACCAACGATATGCTTAATCTATAAATTGCATGTATTGTTTGAATCATAGGAGTAAAATGCATCAAGGATATAATCTATTTGCTCATTATTGCGGTGTAGATAATAACTTCTGTGCTTTGCACTCTAATACATTGTATTATCTGATAGGCATTACGAAATTCGTCCGTTGAGATCTGATACATCAATGTTCGAACTATTAACCTGCTACGTAAATCTTGTCCTATATTACAGATTTTGATCCGAAAGGGCACATTCTACTTCTGCAGACACCGCCTCGTTGCTGCCACGAAAGACCGAACTCCTCTGCAATAAAAATTCAACCCGAACGTTAATAGATCCTCATTTCCGATGGGCCTATTTTGAATGATCAAAACGTATAGGTGTTTCTTTTTTAGCCACCTTTGTGGTATACATTAACCGGACTCTATTGGAATATACAGATTTTTTAGTTGATTCTTTGAGTTTGCTAAAGTACTAGCTCACGCCAATTTACCAATTCAGTATAGCAGCGGCAAGTGACAAGTACTGAGTAACAATCTCTTGATATAACAGAGACGTGCTTAGAACATTTGCGTGCAACAACCTTGTCAGGAAGGACTACAAGAACTGTCGAAGGTTTAAGGGCGTGCATAACTCTTGGTCTGTTCAACTACCTACGACGTATCTTCGACTGAACAACTGAGAACCATCTGGCTTCGTTCGCGTTTCTGGAACCAAAAACGACCTAGCCTGATTAAAATTACATAATGTGACCTATTTTTACCAAAAGAAACAGTTCATCCACCAACAAAGCTGCTTTGCTCAGCTCGTACATACACAGATGTTCTATTAAGATGTTTCCAACCTGTTCATGCGTAAACCGCATGAGAGATCGTAAACTAGCCTAACGTACGTAGAGCTTAACGTAGAACTCAGTCGAAATCAGAAAAAATGGTGGTTATCTCTATAAACCAATTAAGCTTTCCTATGCAAATTTTAGAATGAGCAGAAGTATACATGAAAATGCTTCATTCGACCCAATGGGCATCAAGTAATTTCTAGTGCATCCTTTAAGAATGCTGCTTTTTTTTTGTAATATATCGATGACAGCCCTTGAGGTTGCCTCAGTGCATTAAATGTAGAATGTCTTAATGGTTGATTGAAGATTGTCTATGCCAAAGATGGCCAAGAATACGAGGCCATTAGTATAAAATATTTCACTACTTTTTTTTAAATAGTTTCGATATGTCGCAAGTTTCCGCTGCATATGCTACGTGCACTACAAGATATATAAGCAGTTCCTTGCGACGCTAAATTGAAAGTTAGCATTGTAAGATTCTCTGCTGAACCTGTAATTTTTATAATTAATCCCTTTCGAGCAATTGTTCAAAATTACATGAATTCAATTCAAGACTAGCGACTTCGCATAACTATGGAAAACTTAAAAAGCCTGCCAATATATTATTTAAATCATATATTATACGTTTTTTATCGCATAGAATCGTCTTTCTCATATATATACACATTCGGAAATAGATGCCACTAATAAGAAAAAATCTCGCACAAGTTTCGCGGGTAGGTAATAAACTTGATCCTGAACAGTTTCAAAACTTGATAGTTTCTTTCGAATTTACCAGCCTAAGAGGAGCTTGTTTGTCCGGTCCGCCTTTTTTTTGAATCTATAGATGCTAAAAAAAAAAGGCTGGAAAACGAAGTAATTCTTCCAGAGAAAAAGTATAAAGATTTCGCCGCGGGAAATCCAAAACGGTAAACGATATAAACATTTCCCTCATTTTCCAATAATCCCTCCATTATATCAGAGACATGCCACCGAGGGGCGCTGTTATCCACTACCCAGAGCCGTCACAAAGAAACTTGTTTGACCCAGTGAGCAACGGGGATGATGATTTGTCTCAGACCGCAAACAGATAGAGTTGAAAAGGGCAGAAATCTTGTTGTGTCTAGAACTTACTCGGATTTACGTGCCGCAATTTTCCAGTGTAGCGACTTTCTGCAGCGAGAAATCAAATTTGTAGACCATTCTTTGTAACTTCCTTCGATGGTATAGTA
The DNA here is from genome assembly GCF_002443255.2 of Varroa destructor. Lineage (NCBI taxonomy): Eukaryota > Metazoa > Arthropoda > Arachnida > Mesostigmata > Varroidae > Varroa > Varroa destructor. The sequence goes on from NW_019211456.1 coordinate 12,247,153, forward strand.
ACAAGCATTGATCATTTTGTTCACAAGGAATACCAAGCTGGTTACTTTCCAGCAGACAACAAAATTATTTATATTTCTAGGGTTTGCCTTGTATTTAAAACGTGTAGCGAGTTCGTCGTTTGTAACTTCATATGGTTCGTTTATTGGTATCATTCCCAATCATTATTGGGATTTTATTATATTACAGTATGTTATTATTAATATCTCCAATTTCCGCACATAACTTTTACCTTGGGACGATTTCGTTCGCTTCCTAGCCTGTAGCACATAAAGGAAGCCAAAAGTGCACGATAATAAACTTTTCGAGGGCATTGCGCCAGCCTACATATTGTGGACAACCGTCACCTCCACCAGACCAAAGTGTACCCCACTCTACAGCGATTCATTTTAGCAGCTGTATGAGTCATAGCACTTGTTGTAGAAGTCACCTAGCAATGGTGTAGTGTATAGGTTCTAGCTATACTATTAAGCTACTATGCTCTGGAAGGCTGTGACATGAAATGACCAGAGCGGAACGGTTTTAGAAGGCATGATATAACGGTAAGTGGAGCTACGGAGTACGTGACGGAAGGGGTTGACAATAAGGTCTCTACCACACACTGCGCAGAAGAGGAAAAGGCTAGCGGCAATGGAAGAAATAGCCTCTAGGACAAAGCCTAAGCTAACAAAACCGACGGAGAAAAAGAGAAGATCTGCGTCTTCCCTGCCTGTCCCGGCAATTGCCTGTGTGCGACTGAGCCTGAAAAATGACCGTCGCTCCACCCTTCTTTACTCCAGTCTGAACTGTTTGGATACTGGAAGAATGGACGAGTCTGAAGAAGAAATCTGCCCTCAGGGGTGGTAGAACAGCAATAGCAGGAGCGAGGAGGCCTCACGGTCCAAGGTAATAGAATGCGAAAATAAATCCGACCAAAGAACCACTGAGCATCGCCTGTGAGTGTTCGTTATCAAAAAGGTTTTGCGAGGGAACGTTGTTGGTTAGGGGACACCATTGTGGAATAAAGGTGGTTTGGGGGTCATGCGTCTTTGAGACATTTTCATCTGGCAAGATAATTGAGAGGAGGGCCGAAAAAATAGTGGATTGATGATTGATGGCAAATTCCGGGTGTCATTGTCTATGAACAAATTCAGTGTTTACTTACTTAGCTACAAAAGATTCTAACCGATATTAGAACAACAAATGCCAAGGAGAGGTTTTTGCTTAAATGCATTTTAGCGTCTAGGGAAGGACGATAGGAGTGGTTGTTCATAGATGCATGGTATTTTTGTTTTATAATGATTTTACACTTTAGGCATGGTTCTTTGTTTTTTTATCAGATCTGTTGGTTGAGGTTGACGGTCCACAGCCCGATAAAGTCACCCATATACAAGTGGTAACTGGCCTAGCTGTTCGACCACAGTAAAAACTCGCTTGTACACTGTTAATAGACTGAATTATGATCCTGATGTACTTATGTGTCTGTCAAATATCTTTAATATTCTAGGTTTCTAACAGTTTCATGTGTCCGTGTGTAGGTCACGATGGTGTTCTTTATCTTCAGATTTTTAAAATTTACCATTTAAATACCACGAGAAGAAATTTACCATTATGTATCTGTATATCTTCGTTCGGAGTTAAGGTTAACAAATTTTTAACAAAAAACGTGAGTTACAACTTTTTGTTGATTCGCATGCCCCAACCAGCGTTGGTCATCAACTTCCGTTTTGTACGTAATCTGCCCAGTACGATCCACGATGTCTCTAGTGACCATTTATTTTTCTTTGAGTTTCTAAAATGTTTAACCTCTTACTTGCTTTCCTTGGAAATTTCCCTTTAATTTCGTAATATTGATAAACGTTTCGGTTTTACTTTGCGATTCACTTATTTGTTCTTCATAAGTTTTTAGCCTTTGTTGATGATAATTGCTCAACTTTATGTTCGTAAAGTTCGTAAAGAAAATAAAAATTTTCTAGTTAAAGTCACGAGAAAACAGTCTGATTATATTAACCTGCGCTATTCGTTTCAGTATGCTAAGAAGTCTTTCGACTAACCCCTTATATTGTCGACCAAATAGAGCAGTACAAATTGTTAATATTCTAATAGATTTAATAAAATGGGCAGGTTTAAAAATGTGAATTGATAGTTGCCGCCTGGCACGATATTAAATGAGTATCGCAGGGGCTCAACATGTTATGTAGCGGTACTTACAGGGGCGGTGGATTCCGTCATCATATAAACACGCATCTACTAAATTATCTATGAATTGGAAAAATCTACGCGTACACCTTGAAATATATGAGAAGATTTGGGTGAAGATGGAACAGGTATTTACGTATATCCATTATTTCCTATATCCGCAAAAATGGCATTTTTCTACAGTTCCGCTTTACAGCTTCCGAACTGATCTAGAAATCTTATCTTATATAGATAGCTATTAGACCCGAAGGTCTCATAGTTTTAAATCAATCTTTCTACATATATACATATGTTAGTTACATCAATATATCACATACATATGTGGTGCATATACTTGCGAAGGAATATATGTCAGAGACTTGTTAGGGCGGTAATGACAAGGATGCACGTATCAGATGAAACGGAAGAGTTGTTTATGAGAATATACAGAATTTCTGCGGCATTCACAGTGAACTAATAGATTTATCCTATCGGCTGCTAGTTTGCGTTGCTAGATCTCTTGGGGTTCTATCCACAAACAGTGCATCGTCTGGATCGTGAAAAGGTCAGCGATGAGTTTGTTCTGCGGTTCATTTAACATCGACGATAGATGTCGTCTTCGGAGACAAGCTGATGCCTTATCTTTGGCGGAAATGAATAGCAAGCAACACCGGTGAAATCTTCTGCTATTTTCAGGTAGTATCTGTCCGATTTTTAGGACATATGGCGCGTATCTGAGGCTTTCGCGAACGGTTACTTACATCAACATTTCTACACTGACGCTTATCGACCATCTAAACACAACAATCATTAGCACTGCACTTTTAGATGGTGGCGATAACTTCAGAGTTCATACTATTGTTTTTCTTTTATTCATTTTCCGTTGCGTCTGTTTCGACTTCTGCAGCCGTACATTCATCTAAAACGCAGCCTACTATTACTCAATTTGCGACGATTCGATCAATTTATAATTTATCTAGCGCTTATCAACAGGATAAAAGGCGATGTTCCCGTAAGTTACAGGTCAATTAACTTATTGTCCGAAAAAATTTGTTCACTAAATACTTCAGCCAGCAGCTTTTTGATACACTTTAAACTGATAATCAACATATACACAGTAAAATCTAAATTTCTTTCATTTCTCTTGCTTTCCCAACAACTGCTACGAGTTGGCTCGGCTTTTGCTTTGTAGAGCCGTACTGTCTGATATCATCAAGAACATCTGCCATAATATGGGCTCATCTACACTCATTTAGAACAACGACTTCGTTTTGCCCATCTTCCCCTACCTTCGCCCTTAAACATTGCTTCCATAACAAGTATATCCAACGAAGCTGGGAGAACGTCCTGATACGAGCGCTCGACAACGAACACCGCTGCTTCAGAGTCTAAATTGCAGCGGCTACCTGAGTACGAAGGTCGTAGAGGAACAAAATAACATATTAGGTTGTGTATGTATTCTACGAAAAAAATAAATTTGCTCGAAACGTCAGCACACGGCTTGAAGTGCCTCTACCTGCGAACACAATGGCCTTTAAATGTTTTCGACGAAAATCGGCACGACCCTCATCGTCGGAGACCAATCTTATCAAGCATTGTACGTGAAACCTAATCACCATGTGATCAAAAGTAACCGGTAGAGGATGACTTTCGAAGGTCAGAGTTCGTTGGTGTTAAGGCCAGATCGCAAAACTATTTCGGTTGGCCAAGGGACCCTGTAATAGTATGGTGTTTCTCATTTCTGACACAAAAATTAGTAAATATTTTGTTGTCGGTTTTAATAGTACTAAAAAATGGAACGTGGTTCCATTCACGGTCGTATTAAATCATCCATATACAAACTGGTCTATTTCTGAAACGCATATTATAGACTAGAAGAATCAGTAAAATCGAATTGAATATGTAAATTAGGCAAATTAATCAGACTTTTAGATACTGTGTAACCATAAATTAATTAGAACGAAGGCTAATGCGTTCAATACTACGAGTATGCCTGAGTAAAAAAAATCATGTAATATAATAACAGTAATATCTAGGGTAGAGTCGTCCAATTAAGTTGTATCTTTATGGGAGAGTCTGAGCATAGCGACTTATACGTCCACTTTGTCAACACTGCAAACGCCTATATCTGAGAACCTTCATGAATTTAATTCGATAGTTCAAAGATGAGGATCAAGTCACAGAGTAGTTCGCTTCAATCAGCGGCCTTTAGCTTGATTGAGTCTGCACGTGATCAGATTTTGTTGAACATTCAATTCAGCTTTACACCGAAATAACGAACAGCATTATAGGTAACATGACTGTGCTGTCTGTTATATTTTCTAAACAGTTCCGTACAACTGCACACGTCTTAGCCTGATGCGGTCTCAAGCGCACAGCAAACTAACACTTACAAGTATCAGTTCTATTGCGTAAAACCATAAAGAATCGTACCACTGCATACGGATACGTCAATAAGGAACGTTTATATAGTATATAGTTAATATATAGAACCATTACAACATTATTAAAGTTCAACATTTCTTATTGAATATTCCGTTATCGCTAATTAGAGGCAGATTCGAACATCCAAGTCAATTATACTATTGGTATTTACTTGGTTCACTGCTAAGCGAAGGATCACTGTCGACTTAGAGATCTATCTACTTCTCGTTTGCCGGTATTGAAGTTTATATTATGACCAGCCCTGGGTCGCTTAAAAATAACTTAGCTCTTTCTTTATTCGAAACGTTTACATTTTTCCACCACTTTCTTATAACTACTCCCAACAATTTTGTGTCACGGATTAAATATGTTCGACTTGGACATAAACCCTATCAAATTTAATTGTTGCTAAAAACTTAAAGCATTATTTTCGTGAGAAAGATTCGTGATCGAGCCAAATGTAGGGCAATATACCCTAGTCGTCCTTAATTCCTTGTGATGTCCAGTTGCCGGCCTACGCATCCCTGCGTCACAACTGACCGTAGATCAGCACCACCATTGAATAACAATCATTCCAGCTGCCCCCAATCTTAACCCGAAGTCACGTCAGCGTTTCCGCTAATCGTATATAGTTCAGACAATCGCTTGACCTCATCGCAAGCAGCTCACAATTTACTAACGTAATGTTTCTGTATTACCGTCGATACAAAAACAAAAAGTCAAATTAATCAGTACTGTAGCTTGTTACTTTGAAAACCGCTTTAATTATTAGATTAATCTCGGCTACAATTTCAACATAGAAATACAAATAGATATTACGAGCTAGGCGACCTAGGGACGCTTACGTAGTCCATTGTATCTGATTATTAAAATCACAGGTCCAAAAATGCCAAAAGATCCAGGGATCCAAAAAAATCTTACTTCCAAAATAGCAAGTCTACGTAGCACAAATCTTCCGCAACCAAGCTTTATATCTCACTTAACATTAACAATGATTTCACCTTTGAATGAGAAACATGGACGTTGAGGCGTAGAGGGACTTTGCTTAGGTGCTTCGAAGTCGTATGAAGCCATGTGTGATGCACTATCTTATCCGTTGACAGTAGCGTTCCCCAAGTAAACGTAAAGGCCTTCCCGTGCCAGGCTTCGATTCACCCAGTCAGTGCTCTCTCTAAAACATAAAAAGTTGACTGTCCAGTGTTTGTAAGACTCAATTTTGGTTCAATCCATCGACATGCCAATGGAAATTTACTACAGAATAGGCGTACCAATTAGGCTACGATATCATACTCAGCTCGGAGCGGTAAATGTGATAACACCGAGCTTGAAGATAATCGTCTCGAGTCACCACATCGAAGTGCGAAGGCCGCTGCTGCGTCGTGTAGTTTGTTCCATAGTTTATGCGGAGAGTGTCCCGATTATCTAGCGTTGGGTACGCTTTTAGACCCAGGCGTGTTTTCCTAGCTCTTTACACGATAGTGGCCTCTACTTTATTTGCAGACCAGTGCACATGAATCGACTCTTCGTATGGTATCATAGATATGGTTTGAACTTTAGAGCTAGGCATACCATTGGACCGATCTTTGATACTAGTTATAATGGCAATATTGACTTTGCTGTTGGACATTATAGCTAGCTTCGCTATTAGACTTCCAGCAAAAAATGATATCGATATTCCCTGACTGCTGTATTATAAAACGAGGCTTGCTAAACATCGCTGGAGATAAAACCTAATATTTATTAAGTGTATGTAACAAAAAATTTCGAAAAAATTAAAACTACATATGCATGTGCACGCCCTACACGCCGTGGAAATCCGTTATTGTCTGGAAAAAAGTGATCTATTATGAGTGTTTTTTGTTTGAGGTCTGCATTAAACATTAATAAACATGTGATGTTGGATAACAAACATGTGGAGCGGCCCTATAACAATAATAACGGCCCTTTTCGATATTCTTAATACAGCGTTTGTACAAGTTCTAATAACTCACTTATTGTTATTTACGGTATCGTAGGCATGTGTATCAAATAATATCTTCGTAAACCTTTTTGGGTCTTTCATCTCGTTCAAGTGAAAGCGATCTGTCACCCGGTTTGTGTTCGTACTTTGATATATGGAACTGCCGTAAAGACCCGCGGGAGGAAGGAAAGGGAGGCACGCCTATAGAGACCTGTTCCTGGTTAAGAGTACTCCATACCGGAAAGCAGGCCATCTAATAAGAACAACGTCTAGTGTTGGGTAGCGTATTCTAGATGAGCAATTTAAAGCTGCCTCTGTCGCAGAATTTTGGGCTAATTCTATTATGTTTCGAAGGTAATATAAGGCCTAATAAATCATATCAGATGGGTAAACGCTCATAGCCGCTTCAATTTAGTTCCTCAATTTCGATTCACTGGTTGGCACTGTCGTGCAACGCATGCGGTGAGTCTACCATAAATCCTGTCATTGCTGCTGATGTGTCCTGCACGGTTCTTGTTTCGCAACAGATATTTCGTTGGCGCCGATCAGCGGAGTTTGCCTATTTTGCAATCAGCTGTGGTTGACTGGCCGATTGTTTACATTTGGCGATATGCTAGCCTGCAATGTGGCTTTTACCCATTTTTTTTTTTTTTTGACGATTATGTCATAAGCATACATCGATCCAACTGACTGTGATTTCGACGAAAAGAACCAAGCGACCACACCCTCATTGAAGACCTTCATACGCATGCAAGCAATCTTGTACAAAGCTTCCGAGCCACGTGGATCCTCTGCATATTTTCATCGAGCTGCGCGTATAACCCTCTAGCTTAAGTCGAAATCATGGAAATCTGCTATTATCGTCTTTACAGCATCTACTGTAATTGTAATCGAGTAATCGACCTCATTTCCCTTATTTCATTAATGTTTGTTGTTTGTCGTCCGCTTGTTTTGGTAAACGCTGAAATGCTTGATGACCTTCTAATGTGTATCTCATACCAATAAGTCGATTTTCAATTATGTCAAAGATTTGTGTTTATTTGGTAAGAGGTAATGAATAGACTGGAATACACCAATAATATGCACGAAGCGCCAAATCGGCCACACCGAGTCCTTTTACAAAACGGTTGCACAATCCTTGTTGTGTACTTATAGCTAATCATCAAACATTACAACCACAATGTAATGATAGGCGGCTCGTTTGATCCCATCGCTAATGTCTAGAGTAATATATATCCCTATTTTGCGCGAGTGTTAGTTTGATGCTCAGGCCATAAGGAATAGGGCATATACTGTTCCGGAAACAGCCAAATGTGTGGAATGCTACTTTCGAAAGAATCAAAGAAAAAATCATTTTTCCAAAACCATATTGACGAAATAATAAACTGGCATGTTTAGCAGAATCCTCAGAAAAAATCTAAATTATCATTGAAACAAATTTTCAGGTTCACGTTGGGCATAGCTAAATGTGATTGCTACGCATTCGCAATATACAGTTCTTTCACCTTCGTTATTACCTTCTACCCTCATACACACCTGGCTTACGTCCCACATTGACAAGGACCAAAGCACGTAATGCACGTTTTCCTGTTAAACATGCATCGCCTATTCCAGGCCCCTTCTACTGCTTTATTCACGCTTAGCACCACCATAGCAAGCACGCGTACAATTGTCATCAACAGTATTTAGCTTCTTCTAACGATAAACTTGATTTCAGCCAAAATAAGTGTCAGCAGTGATATTGCCTTACTACAACACAAACACGATGCTTCTAGCCGGCGACTGAGAAGACGGCCCCAAAAACCTAAAGGCTTTATGATTCAGAAAATGACAGCTAGTAACGAGCGAGTTTATGCTACATCGAACGTGAGTATACGAAGTTCAAACAATAAAAAAGTTAAAAAAAATCTTAGGAGTCTGTGATAGGCAGCTTTCCTGTAAAATGAACGAACTGCAATGTTTATTTTTATCGTTTTTCCTATGGAGTCTTCCAGGGCAGTAGGTATCGAAGTGCTCTTCGACTGATTGAATCTCAGTTATTATGCTTACCTATTGTGCGACGCTTACAAAGAATATGGAACAAAAAGATTGGATCGTATCGCGCCTGACTGCGAGACAGCTGAACTAACGAATCATTGCATAGTCAACACATATGAGATTTCTCCACCATCTTCAAGGAAGTACCACATTTTTTGAGAGGGCATATAATGTTAATATAATAATAATGACTTTGATTAATA
>NW_019211456.1:12256031-12363772 GCF_002443255.2 Varroa destructor
AATAAATGACTTTGATTAATGACGAGGAGGAGTAATTATGTTCTACTATTACAATTACTTTTTTGCTTGGAACCTCAAACACATGCAAGGCCTCAGACTAAGGCATACATGTTCATGCCTTTTGGCCAGCTACAGCAAATTACGAACGCACGGACGGTTAAGCATAATGAAAACCCGAATTATTTGCCAACATGCCTTTTTTTTTGTTTGCCTAACTCGCCCGTTTTGTTATCAAAGGATCATCGATTAAGAAACCGCTGCGTCTGCAATACAAACGTCACTTAAGACATGGGGAGAAATTGCAGCATTTACGATAAAAATTACCGTCTACGTTGCAGCTAATTCTTTGGCCCTTCGATAGGCGACCCGCTCGACAAAGATTCCCGGCAGAAACACCATAATCTACGGTAGACTCCCTCAAAATAATAGGAAGAATCAAAAGCCACTTAGAAACGAATTAAAAGCTCTAAGACAATGGTTCCACCAATTGAGGTATTGTTGGCGGTGAAACAGATTCAAAACCCTTAAGACCCAATATATTTGCCGATAAAGCTAGAAAGCCACGTGTCAGAAAACTAACTTCCTGCCGCAATTTGAATGCTATGCTCTCCGCTGTCTGGCTATCAAGGTCTAAGGATTGTCATCGAACACATGTTTAACAAGTGCAAATGTCCCTCGGCTACTCACTGAGCGAATCGGAAGTTCAATATGATACATACCCAAAGCAAATAAAAATCATGTAATATCGCAATAAGTTTACATTCTACTTTTCTTTTAAGCAATACATTTTAAAGAACACAAATATTTTTTAAAAAAAACATTGGAGCTATCCATTCTTCTTTCCGTTTCTATCATCACGACCGAACGAATGTGGACAACACTAAGCGTGTAGTAGGAAATTCAATCATAGTTAAGGGTTTCCTATGGTAGTTTCTGCATGTGTGAAATTCACTTATCCTATGAGATGTTAGGCGTGCTACCAAGCTGCCAAGAGTCTTCGGCCCGCCTGTGCTAATTGTTTTCAGTATCTGACGTCCAAAACAAATCGAGACCTTCGTCACCATAGTCAATATACGCAGCTCTTCCGCACGACCACGAAAAACTTACCCGTTCTGGTGTCCACCTAAATCGAGCATCACAAGACTGCTTTTCGACCCTATCGACAACATTTTTAGCTATCTCTAGGATCACCAATCCCCATCCTGACAATTATTGCTTTGGCGTCACTATACTAGATACAATCAGTGCACATGGACGCATCGCAGTACCACGTCGGTGCCAATTACTACTCTTTAATACCATTGGGCACATAGTTCAGAGACCCAGTGAGTAACTTACCAGTACTTAAATACCAGTACTTGCAAAGTGTGGCAACGTTTTAGTCTACTATTCGTTCAGCAGTGTCCCTTGCTTTGAACACTATATATGGGTTTAATGTCGTACTGTCAATAAGCTTATCCGCTTAGAAGGCATTGCCCCTTGGCAGGACAAAAACGCCTTCGAGGTACGCGGTACAGCCTCGCAAAGACGCGTTGTGGACACTTGTCTTTAAGATCGGAACAGACAAATATTGATTCGTTACTAGCAAGCTTCAGAGTATTTGCTCGATATCTGAAATTAGCACTTCGTTGCAGCGAGCATATGAATATGCCAGCATCGAGTTTAAATTTTAACACGCTATTACTACTGCTGAAAGACAGAAACAATATAATGGGCAGAATTGTGTCAACACTTCTTAAATAGAGTGGATAACGAATCATTACGTTCCGTGTGACCATTGGCAAGCGTTGGTGGGTGAGGTTGTAGACGTGAACCATGAGTGACGACAATTCATCGCCCGAATCTGTGTCGGATCCAGAGGCCAATGAGGATCAGCCACCACCTAAAGAGGCTAAAGCGCCAGCAGGGTATGATTTACCTTCCGATTTCTATATGTACGATAATTTTGTCGATTGACGTTTGACACCGCCAAGATTTCCGTGTCGCCGCCCCTTAGACATGGCGTGTAGGAACGCTAATTGTCGTGCCGCACCGGTATGCAAGACGTATGATCTAGAACATTTGTGTGAATAGATATATATTCATGTGTTCAGCTTGGGTCCCTGATTGCCCATAATTAGCTAGTGGACAGCGCTTGAACCGATTAGCCTAGAGAAGTCCGTTCTCTGTAGATAAAATTAATGACTGCCCGATTCACAAATGCATACAGGTGTTTCGAGGTTGTTCATTATATACTGACGGACTTCTATCCTATTCTGTTACAGAGAAGGGGCGGCACCTCGAGCCAAAGGAGGGTAAGTTCATCGGTTGCATTCCCTAATGTGGAGTCTTGCCACGTTTTACTCCAGGTTTAAGTATTGATTTTGTTCTTCAGATCAGTTATTAGCATTATCCCTTATTAGCCTCGATTTTCGAAATTTTTGCGGTGGAAAAATCATATCATCGATGATATTCAGGTCAGTTAAATGTAGCTGCCCAGTGAGCTGTTAATATTAGGAACAGACTCTGCTGTAGTATTAGGTGGTTATTTAGTCTAAGTGTGAAGTGGGAGTATTTCAAGGAACTCACATTTCGATCTGCTTTATCCTGATTCTATGGCATCTGCTGTGTCCTGTTTCTATGGCATCTGTGATCATGCGTACTGCTGATGTGTTCGGCGTTTCTTCACACGACCTAACCTATTTGATTGACGGCCGGCGGCGTTGATTACGATTGTAGATCAAGCACGTGGTTCATTATAGGCTTCGTTGTACTACTTGTTGTTGTTGGAGCACTTGTAATCTTCTTCGTAGCCGGCGGACTGAATCCTTCTGGAGGTGCAAATAGCACAGATACAAGCATGCCAGATGAGCTAGGTACGGGTGGAATGACGCAAATGTCGGCTATGACTACCGCAGGAGGTGAAGGTGCACCAAATGCTATGCTTCGTGCTTACGAATCTCTGTCAGAACCTGTTTACTCGCAACTAGCTTTCACAGAACAACGTTCTATGTATACTGACCAAGACAACAGATGTCCGTATGAGATGTTTACTGTGGGAGCACAGGTGATAGAGTTTCGAGGAACGATATGGAACAAGAATCTCGACATACACCCCGTTCTTCAAGGGTCAGACCCCGAGGACCACTTCATGGTACGTGTATGTTTGAGATGTACATTTAATTAAAAAATATTATTTGTGGAAATTACTACTACTACAAATGTATTGTGTTGTTTTAGACGGACATAATAGTTCGACTAGACAAGCGCGATCTGCGTGAAGACAAGGGAGCGTATGTAGCGATAGTACTTCCCGCGACACCGAAGAATACGACCTTGTTTTTCCATTTCAATGGCTGCATGAAAGTTCCTGTACATATCGAGACGATGAACAACGTAGACGCCCATCTCCCTCGGTCGGTATTTACGTTCAGTTTTTTGCGAAATTCTTTATATTGTATCGCCATCATAAGTGGAGAAATACTGTGCGTAAAGGCCTTGTGATTAACATAAAAACGTTTGCTCGCAGAATAAGGTACAAGGTCGTTCAGATGATGAAACAACAGAAGCACGAAAGTGTGTCGGATATTAAGTGCAGCGACTTGATCGATCCACGTGTCAAAGACCGAATTGCGATCCGCGTGTTACTCGATTTTGCCTACGGTCGCAAATCGCCAGAGCTAAGGGTAGTGCACTGCACGCTTCAAGACCGCAAGTGTCGCGTAATTTACAAGGTTCAGGTGAGGCTGATCTGGAGGTTACGGTCAGAAATCGGTTAGGATATAGATTACCTATGATACCCGTTGCTACTATGTCACAGCATAATCCACGTAGCTAATTATCGTGCTAATTGTTGTGCTCAACAGGCCGACGGTTTATCAACGATAACAAGTCCCGCACGTGTGATGATTTTTTCTGGAAAACTTCCTTCTAATACCGATGACAAAAAACGCAAAACTTCGCCTGTGTTAGAGTCCTCCGTAGCCATTGAAAGTTGGTGTATGCCGAGCGACGGTGATGGATTTTTCCCCAATCGCTTAATGGTAAGCGAGGACAGTGATAATCCAGGTGGCTTCGTTCCGCCCGATGGCACTGCAAATCGGCGATGGTTTGATTGATCTGTCGATCATATTAGTCAATCGCTAATCTAAAGTGCATTATCAACCAACACCATTTGCTTGCTCCTGGTCATCTTGATTCCCACCTCAGATTGCTTCTTACGTGATCAGTTAACCCGGGGTATCACTTGTCTCGATATAGCGTTCTTTCTTCAAAAGGCTGCGAATTTGATCTGCCTGTTGATTTGTCTACAGCCCGACCCTACTAAGACATTCCCTTCGTCTAACAATAAATGGCTTTGAAGCCGAAGTTTCTACTTCCTACTTCCTACAACTGCTTGTGTTCTTTTGGCGTTTATGGGGCGTGAATGGGGCGTGAATATGGCTAGTTAGAGGTAGTTGAATAGGTTAGTGGTTATTCTAAACCGGGGAAATGGATGCATGCAATACAAACTGCGGTAGCATGGCACGCATGTTATGATCCTTTGGGAACGTCGTTTACTCGCTTTGTACACTGTAATGCTAAGGGGGCCGTAATGCTATGGGGCCCACTAAAGTACCGATCGAAAGGTCCTCATAAACGAAGAGTTGCGGGATTTCACATGCAGGTCCAAATAACACGATTTATAAAAACCACAGTGAGTCATTAGCGAAAAATCAGTTTATGAATGGTTATGCCCCGATAAAACTCGCTAAGGTTAAAGAAAGCCAAGAAGAATCGCTGGTTCATGCTCGATGCAGGTATTAATAAATGAAAGCTAAGGCAAAAAAGTAGAAATTGTATTAAAAAGGTAGTAAGTACTAAAAAACGTAGTATGATTATATGTATGATGATTAACAAAATCGACGATAGTGATCTGCGGGCGACATATCAAACGTTTTTCCGGATGCACTTTGGTGCCAGGACATACTATAAATGACCATTAGACGAATGAAACCTTCCATCGCGGCGTCAGGTAATATACGTGGTTAAACCCAGAAATTTCTTAATCGAGGCTAAACTTTCTTTTCTATTTTTATAATTTACCTGTCAACTAAATCAGGCAGAACATACGGGGTACAAAACTAGGTAGAAGAAACTCATTTCCATGTCAACTATATGGGACACACCCGATGTACATCAACAACACAAATCATCTACGCTCCGTAATAGATGATAAAATATATAAAACAAATACAAATACAAATAACAAACAAAAACGTCAGTGTTACAAGGTAACACTCACGTACAGCACCGTCTAACACTTTCATGGTATCTATTCAAACTTCAACGCGTATTACTAATAATGAAGCCTGCTTTTCTCATATATTAGGCAAAGAGCCTCCAGGAAGCGCCCAGCAACACATGATGAAGCCCATGTGACTTTGCTGATTACCCTAGATCATTTAAGCGGCAGAAAATAACCAATACATTCTCTTTTCCTTTGAAAAATATAACTTTCCTACAGTTGAAATATGCGATCGCGGTATTCACGACATATTTCAACAACTCCGGGAGGCTACCATTGAACTACCTTTATCACAAATTTTTTCAAATATTTTTGAACAAAATAAAGGTTTAAGACATTCGTCTGCTTTTAGTAATTAGATTTTTGGCGGCTAGGTATAGATCATATCACCCGTTTTTCCCTTAATTCCGAACCGATCTAATTCGAGCACTGAGCTGGTCCTACCCGATACTTCTCAAGAGATTTACCGGGATAGATCGCTATTAACGAAGTGCACCTACGCCAGTGATTTACTCTTTATCAATTGCTCTGACTATTGCATTTAGACATGTGCTTCATTTGGTCTGGGTTCTCGTGCGTTCAGTTGTTGACGGCAATCGGTCGAATTACAGCATTGTTGCGAAGAAACGCCATCGGATTGAGCTGCTAATATTAAGAAACAGCCGTGATACTGAGTATCTTTTATTAGAGATAACTGTTAGAATAGGTAACAAGGATAAAATGCCGAGAGATGCACGTTCCGTCCGAATTTCAATTTCAGCATCGTCACTCTTATTACGACCCTCAATCATCGTTCAAAACGGCTTTCGATTCGATATTTCCAATACAGTGCGCCTTAGAAATCTTTCCAGCAAATTTCGGGTTGTCATAGCAAACGAAGGACGCGCAGACTGGATCCTTCGTGGTCAACCTTGAATCTGCTTAGACTAGCTTATTTATAGGCCCCTATTCATACTAAAAGTATTTTTGCTGGGAAGCTTGTAGTGATCATAATAACTTAATTTTACCTATTTAGATCGCATTCGGTTTTTCGTATGGTGACGACAAGATGCAGCCGCAATACGAAACTATGTAGCGGCCATACACTCTTGCGGTACTTGAGGACCTGCAAAGCGACATCACGATAAACTTCGAAGTAGCGAAAATATGGACGGCTTGAAATAGTTTTATGGCGTCAAGGGCCTCTTGGAGAATTTTTTATTCAGACAATTTGCGGAGCGGCTGGAATTCTCGTAAATAAAAAGCTCAGTCACGCACGGCTTGTGATCGGGGCAGAAGCGGCACTTTATTACCTCAGGAATTCAGCGACTCTTTTCTGTAACTGACAAGTGCAGAAGTGGATTCGGGAAATTACTCGTGAACGGCCGCGTAGTAATTTCTAATAGCACTTAACGGAGGTAAAAGTTCGACGAAAAAAACACTCCTCTCATGATCGCGGCCCAGTACGTTTAATACGCACATTAAAGACGTCATTACTTATTGACAAGGACGACATTATATTCGCTATAAACCCGATAAAAGGGCTATATCGGTATTGACTATATGTTCACTAAAGAATTTGGAAAGTAAACATGAGAACTAGTAGAAGAATTGCAAATGGTATTCTTCTTCAAACAACTTCAACAGTCTATTCTGTATTCAAAGACTGACCAGAGAGTGGCAAAGGGGCACTATCATATAACAAATAAATAAGATTCTCTACCTTCACCGCTCGACACTTGCTCGGAAACTACTCGTTTTCACAAATGGAAGTTTTAATAACGATACCAGTACAGCATCACACATGCGGAGGCGCAGTCAGCGTAGATCGGTTCCAGTAAGTTCACATCAAATCATAACAAATTGACTGCATTAGGCGTTCCCGGAGAATATCAATAGATGGTTATAGTCTGCGAACTTCACCGAGTGCACTTCGATTCGTATTAGAACATGCCTGAGGCCAAATAACGTACTCGCTTTTGTTAACAACGCTTTTACCCCGCGTAAACTCTAAGCAGAAGAGCTGCACCGAGCGTTATCGTACAAACGCACAAAAGCGTTACACGTAATTCGGAGCTCTATTTCGGCATGTAGACATGATGTTTTGGTCCGTGTCAAATACGATGAAAAATTAGTGGGGAGGTAAATCCGGGACGGGAACGGGATACATGACTTGCGAACCCTACTGCAAGGCTGTTTGCCTCTCTTATTATTAATGCAATATGAGCACTTAGGATTAATCAAGTAATGTCCAGAAGAATCAGTCTTGCCTACGTTGACAAACGGAATCGCCTTCCTTGATGCCCTATTATGCTTAGCGTTACGAAAAAAGAAAAACTGTGTTATTGTCGATGTTTTTCGCTGCGTTTTTAAGCCTCGATGATGTAGTTCGGGAAAAAAGATTTTGCAGTTATCAGCTAGATGACGGTATACTTGAGAAGAATAGTCGAAGAATCATGTGCGATGTATAAAGGTTTCGTAAAAAATATTTCAATATGCGGCAGGCACGCTGAAGGCATTTTCCGGCTTGGCCGTAGAGACTGGGTTTCCGATAACGACTTCTTTCGGAAGATATTTGTACTGGAGGGCTGTCTATACGGCGTCGTACTCGTGCCAAATTATGGGATAATATGTTTCTCAATGTCAACGCAAGGATGAAAAATATATAGAAAAGCTAATTTATTCACAATAGATTTCTTAGTTATTAACATTAGAAGATTTTCTAGTTATCTTGCCTATACCATGATTATGTCTCATGTCGACTCTTCGGAAATGTTCCTAAAAATTTATCTGAAATCGTGCCTAGAATAATTGGGAATGTCAATACCGTCGATTGTTCGATCAAACAAGTAGAACGTAGATGCCCTATATCTCTGCGAAAAGCCGCAGCCCAGGGGTAAACGGTTAAACAATTTGTGGTATAGCTCCGTTTGTCCCTAGTCTGAGGGTTACAGCCGATTGTGCTTACTGAACCATCCTTTACGCTTGGGCTACCAGTGAAAAAAAAACGCTGGAACCGAACCAACAGCCAAAGACCCGGTTTGCTCCGGACGCTTACGGGAGTCAGAAATTTTGTTCTCAAGCATACTTCCAGCATAGTAAAGTTTGGAATTGATACTGGGTGACACCCTGCCAATGTGTGCTTTGATTTGGCCGTAAGGCCGTCCTGTTCGCTGAACGCTGACTCTTGGTTCAGAGCCCAGGCTGTCAGGAAACGCTCAGCAGAACTGGTTCGGACGAAGTTCGAAAACAGGAAATGCAGTCGGGCAAGCTTTGGCCGTCCACATATTGGACTAATTAAATTTAGGGACCACCAGTTAAATGAAAAAAGGAAGAAAGGGTAGAGCGCTTGATTGTACAGGGGAGCAGCGTAGAAGTAGTACAGGGAGAAGCACTAGAAAGACAGAAAGACGTGTCTGGTAAATGTTGTACAATCGAAATTATGCACAGAGGGCAACGCAGGCGAGTGAACGCAATATGGTGTCATAAACGGCGAGGGCAATCGGGGGAGAACGTAGTCATCGGCGCCATTTGGTCTCGGCGGCGTTTTAACTCATTTTGTCAGTAGGAACGAGCTCAGTGGCTTTCAGAGCGCCTAGCTACAAATCGAGCAACTGTTAAATTTCACTGGGTTCAAATTACTCTGGAATTTGGTCGTCCCTGGTAACGTTTCTCCAATTGTTTTCCGGCAAAAAAGTTTGGGTTATAAGGTCATTAGGGTCGCTATTTGGGAACAGGGTTCAAAGCAAGAAATATGAGCTGTATTTAAATGCTCCACTCACGTAATGAACTTCTATAAATAAGTTGAAATGTGTAAGACACATAAGAACAAGTTACAGATAAACTGAAAATGAGTATGCTAATGAACACATATTATGAGGGCTATATACGTATTAAATATACGGTCTTATAGAAATATAATGTATACTTACCTTTCAAGTTAACACAGAAAGAATACATGCGCGTTGGAGAAAAGTGTTGGAAGTTGGAAAAAAGGCTGGGACACATGATAATGTAATCGTCCGACGGATGTTCAAAATTATTCCGTGCGATTTGGTACTAACTGTATAACCCCTTTAGTTGATTAAAGTAAGCTATTCCCCATATAGAAAAAATAGGGGAAATGTCAATCGGTGGGCACAACCCCCGCCGCAAAAAGATTCTTTCAATTCTTCAATATTCCCTAGGAAATTTTATCCCTCGGAGTTATCATGTATTCAGCTTTATCATAAAGTCAACTATCTTCATTTTCTTTTTTCTAATATCCTTCTCTGAATAAGAGAACATGTTCTATACAATGATCTCTCGAAAAGGTTCGATAATATGTTTAGGTACGGACGAATTATTCTAGAAGAACGGTTCCACATTAGGGACGCCTACTGACGGTAAGTTCTAAAACGTTATCACGATAAAAACGTGACTAGGAACAACTAAATTTGGCTCTATGCGCGTTTGTATTGTACCGCAGCACTTGTAGAATATACAACTTTTACAAATTTATGTAAGTTACATTGGCTCTGGTTTGGGCTCAGCTTTTCAAAACTCTGTTCAGCAGACCCAACTAACCAAATTAAAAGAATTTATAAATCTTTTGACAGTAGCCTTGCAGCTATTATGTTTTCATGAAACAAATTAGAAACGCGGTCAATAGAAATAATAGCTAAAGGTATAAACAGAGTTAGGAAGTTTTCCCATTCTTGTCGGCGATCGCTAGAAATAACCTGCAAACCTTACGTATACAACTGTCAGATTACTCAAATGAACACTTCTACTGAGAGATTTTCTCCAAACCTCAGAGAGGCAGAAGAATGACAGTATATAGTGCGTAAATGGTGAGATACTGACAGTACCATATAGATACCTACCTTAATCGTAAAGTCATGTTTGCACAAAGCATTCCGCCCCAGCCGTCTTAAAAAAAATGATAAAAATAATAGATTAGCTAGGTTTTATACGTTTCCTTGTCCTGAATTTCAGATGTTTTCAGTAGAAATATATAATCCATATATAATATAGCAGAATATATAATCCGAAACCCGCTGTTTTTTTTTCGCTGTGAAAAATCTATCTAGATATAGCCCGTCACCTCTTTGCACGAGGCCATGTCCTAGAATAATTAAAAGCTGACCAAACTGAAACCTCGACCTAAAACATCGTTAATTGCTTGCACAAAATTTACAAGCATAGTGCTGTTTAATTATGCTATGATAGCTCGTCTAGGGGCCACCCAAAGCGGACCTTTGTTTAGATTATTGTAGCAACAATGATAAGCACTATATTTCAATAACATCGTGTGCTACTTTTACTCACGTAACTAACAAGCTTCGTTAGATTGTCATCTTTACGTTAAGCACTGCCCTACTTCGAAGATGCCTCTGTTCATTGGCCTATTTCTGGGCTTAGGGTCAAAAGCTTATATGACTGATCCGTCTATTTGTATAAGGAACTATACCAATCACACATGCTCGCTTTAGTTCTTTTCTTGGCGATGACTTGACCCCGATCCTCGCTTTTAGAAGCTTGCATCTGAGGATATATATTAATGCTCAAGTTCAGGGTGTTCGGGGGGCGGCGGGTGGGTGCCGACTGTGGATTCGTAGATGCTTACTTCATTCGGCCAATCGACACATGCGATGAATAGTAGTAATAATATTTCTATAGTTTTAGAGTAGAGTTTTTTAAAAGATGTTTCCGTCGAGCAGGATAAAAGCTAGTTAGCTCTTATAGCCATTTTGTTAATCTTCATAAACCGATACAATCTCAATACAATGAAATACATATGACGACTTATGTATCGAGCCGCCAATTAAATTTTTGTATAATTTTGCTGAAGAAGCGAAATCGAACTCTGGGACCTTCATCTGTACTTTCTATATTCCATTCACAGCTCTGACCTGTTTCATATACCGTAGGAGCGCATTAGAACTAGTTTGTATAAAATATATGTATACTGTTAAAAACGACTCGTCAGATCGTTGCGGTGAGCGTTCACGAGTTATAAAATGTTTGTCATTTCAATGAAGACGTACGTAAACTGCATTTTTACAGGCGCTCATAATATATCATGACGCAGCACGCAGGGCAAACGATTACTATTCTGCATATTGTTCAATAATGCAAATTTAGAACTCGTCCTATGAATATCTTATGCATTAGATCCTGATAACGTCCGTCCAGCTTCACGGGTGTCTTACCAGCATGTTAAAGGATTTATTTAAATTTCATGTATTTAAGGTCACAGGACTCGCTTCCACGAACATAATTATCCGCAGTGGCGTTTCAAGTTCGATTCCACGAACAGAAAGCGAGATTATATGGAATTCTTTATTGATTGGTTACGTATTCAACCAGTTCGCCGATCCGGTAAAGAACTATGGAGTCCAAGCGATAAAGTGAAGACAAGTGTGCCTAGAGCTTTCGGACAGATTATAACACCTCACAATAGTTCCGTCTATAATTCTAGTCTAGTCTATAATTCCGTCTATAGTAATAGTGCCGTCTACCCGCAGTTTATTAGTCGATCGCAGCTTTTTTTTTCCCAATCTTTCATTGTATTTCCTAAAGTCTCTTAACAATTTTACGAAGTTTTTGAGCAGTTGGTGAATTAGAGTCCTTGCTCAAGTGTCCGGACCATTTTAGGGCACTGCATAAATATATGCATGTGCGTATTTCACGAAAAACCAGGCTTTTTGAAACTAACCATCCTTAAACTGTCAAATATATATACGGAGAGCTTTGAAATCGAATAACTTCTAAACTAGTTTAGATAGCATCATGATTTTTTAATTTGTGTTAGACGTACTTTCGTTTTTTTTTCACACATACTTGTCCTAACGCTCCGGTAACCTCTGGAAAGCTATATACACACCATTTGCATCCCCGTATGTAGTTTCTACATCTGTGGCTCTCCGAGTTAAGTTGATATGTGCGGAATATGCTTACCTGCCAGTTACCTTTTTTTAGGGACACCCCGTAATCACACAGACTTCGATCGGTGGAGTAAGTGGATTAATGTCAACGTTCGATATACCTCTACTAAATGCAAAAAGTAATTGAGGCACGGTGATGAGGTCTGGCGCTATCATCAAGTCACCCGGCTATGTACGTTCGATTGCCATACTAACGATTCATAAGAATTGCATTCATTGTTTCCTTTTCGATGACTAAATCGTAGTAGTAGAGGCGCCGAATGTCCAGTGACATCCATCATCGCATATCCGAACTTACTTACCACTGCCGTAAAACTGACTTTTTATTCGGGGCGACGCGCTTCTTTCGCCTAGCTCTTGTTTGGCTAGCGGTAGAGATTCAGCCATGACTCGTCTACGATTCTTTAGGCAGGCTTTTCTGTTGATTGCAAATCGTACGTGGAGTACACCTTAGCTTCGAAGCTCTGCTTTTATGAAAAGCTGCTTTGCCTAAAGCCGTCACTAGTTTTTAAAGAACTTTCGAACAAAAACTTGACCACTAACTCTTGATTTTTGAGACATAAAAAAAGCGCGTTGTTAATTTAAGCTTCGTACTAGATGGTTGGTGAGGAAACTAGAGCTAGAATATAATACGTGACCTGTTTTATAGCATCTTTACCAATTAAGTCAGTTCTCCACCGACACTTCCTGCTTTACCGAAATGCCTATAAATACCCTTTTCTTTAATTCTCTCTCTAATTATTTGGAATAGTATAGCTTCGTTGGCCATTTATCCACGCTTTGCCTTAGCCAGCGCCTCTCTAGCTCAAAAGCTAGCCAGAAACTCCAAACTCCCTCTACAGGACTTGCACTGAGCCGCTGTTGCACAATGTAAACCTCGATTTAAACGACTGAGTAGTTCTGTCATTACGACAACTATTGCGTCAGCTGGTATCGTCGTCGGTACAAATATCTCTTTCATAGTCCACAGCTTAGAAGAAATTCATCGCGTACACAATGTCTCCATTTTGATGAGTCGCTCTCCCTATTTAACATTCCCCTTTCCTTCTTACCCATCATATGAATGTCTGAATATTATTAATATATAAAAGAAGAGACCGAAGTAAAGTGTCGTCGTGTTCAGCGAGCGCCTAACCTATAGATGGATGTAACGATCCAATGGTTAAGGTACATTAACGTAACTTAGTACATGGCCTACCTGTTTCATAAATGCTATCATTATTATGATTGTGTTATCGTTTGCAACTCTGTCTTATGAACGCCAATTGTGCACTGACCATTTTGTGAGAACGTAGCCTACATAGTGCAAAATTTTAAGAGTCTTAGAATGCCACATTGCAGTATCGACATTACAAGCTTTCTGTCCGAGTCAATATTCAGGCTGTACATTGTCGCCTTGTTTTTGTCGAAAAACAAAAACTCCTCCAACATATATCTAGTGCTACAAGTTCATCCTTACATTTGGTGGAAGTACTATTTATGACCATATATTAACGTTCGATTCATATTTTTCCCTCGAGTATCACTTCTGGTTAACAGCACAGACAAAAGCGAACTTGAAATTTCAGTCGCGCAAACCGTATGTCGTTGATCCTATTCAGCGTTCACTGTAGTTTTGATCTACTAACAAGAGCTTACCCTCAGCTTCGTACATTGTTGTGTGTCCCTTTAATCCCCGTAAGTACGTTTGCCATTTTAGCTCGATCATTATGAGGGGCCGTAGCAAGAACGTGGAAGATAGCTAGCTTTGTTTGCTTCTCCAAAGATGCCTATCCGCTCTTTGTCAGTTACTTGTCGCTCATTGCATTGCAGAACTTGGTCCTGTGAACTATGTCATATGCTCTTTTCATATCTAAGAAGAATGCGATCAGGCCAGTTCTTTTGTTATGGCCTGCGAGATACAATAGAATACGAACTTCGGCCTATTCAGGGAGCTGCGGTTTTGACAATGATTAAAACAGCATGAAAATACTGATAAAATACGCGTCGCACTGCGCAATACATCTTACAACATAATAGTTACATCTTCAGAGTTACTGTCCTCGCGGAAAATGACAGCTGTTTTTATTGCGAGTAGGTTTATCAATCTTTCCTCTGAAATCCCTTTTGCCGCGGGTTTGTTAGTCATATGTTTCTAATAGCTTTCTGGAGTTTGTTACCGAATACGGCCACAAAAATCGTCTCTTCTACTTTATTTCTTACATTTATAAATATAAGTAGCCAAGCTTCATGTTGTGTGCGCTAAACTACGGGACAAATATAGTTCCCTCGGCAAGCAATGAATTCGGGATTGACCTTCCAATAGTACGGTATAATTGATTTCATATTTCTCTTTCTTGCAGATTTTTTTCGTTTTTTTTTTTTTTTTTTTTTCTATCTAGATTGCTGTTTACAGCTGGACCTGTTTTGAAATGTAATCTATTCATCATTGCTCGTACAATAACAGTCATTTTTAAAACATTATTTTTTTCATATCTTAAATACATTCTGTCGCTTTATATATTTTTTACATTCTACGATTTCATTTACTTGTCATGCTATTTCTGAGCGGCTTTTTCTCTCGTTTGTTGTCTTTCTCTCTTAGGTCTTCTAATTTTGCCCTCATAAAAAATTAGTGGGTAATATACTTGCCTGTTGATTTAGGAGCACGTGGCGGTCTAGGTTCGAACGCGTGCATAGGTACGCTTCGTTCCGCTCGTCCGTCGTCGGAAGCCACTCGTCTGGTAGGATGCCTGACAGCGACGTTGAACGTAAATCTCAAAACATTTAGGTCGTTTAAGCCTCTATTGCGTCAGAGTGTTTATTCTCTAGCTGTTTGCTAAGGGTAGTACTTGATACTTTTGTAGTCTCCTTCATGCCAATTCCTCTATTCCCCGGTACGCATCGGTTTTTATTTACTATCTTAATGACTGCAATGTTTACCTTAGCTTAGAATGTATTTTTTTCTGTTATCATAATCATAAACCTGGTTGTTATGGTACATTTTTTTTCTACCTTCTTTCATACAGATAGGCTAAGTTCCATATTGCCCTATACTCTAGCTTGCGTTTAGTCGATTGCCATTTTTTGGTTCTCTCTATGTGTATATATGAGGCTATTTAAGGATTTATAACTAAGAATTATATTTTCTGAATCATTCTGGATCCGTAATATTTATTGCACCGAGTTAAAAACTAAGCCCCCTCAAAGTACGAAGTATGTTGCAGCGAGAATGCCTGATTACAAGGATAACTCGTTACTAGGCTTGAGCCTATTTGAGCGATCACTACATATCGTAAACACTTGTTAAAGGCACATATTAAGCATATTTTGGTTAAAAGCTTGACATTTGGAATCATGGAGGAACATCGAAGTGGTGTGTAAAGTGTTTCCACGCAAAAAGCTTAAATCCATATCAATTGGGCAACGGAAGAGAAATAACCGTTTTAACTAATGTAACTAACCAAAAAAGACAGAAATATTATATTTATTCCTATGACTTTGAGCCGGGTCTAACAAATTTCTGTATTAGCAGTTTTGTGCGAGTAGCACTTATTTAAAAAAAAAATTATGCCGTTGTGCATTACATCAAAAATTTCGAGAAATTTCTTCTTTTTTGTGCATGACTGTGTATGTTATTGCCGGCAATACGCAATGCGCCAAACGAATAACAATGCTTCCATTGCAACAATGCTACCATTTTTATTGGTCGTTCAGCATGAAACAAACAAATATATATATTTTCTTTTTTATAACGATGTCACATTCTGCAACACTTTTTTCTATATATAGAATATTTTTATATTCAAGATGCACTTGTACTTTTTGAAACTGATCCACGGCCGTTCATTTGGATATCGTCAGTTGGATTTACAGCGGGTGAATTATAGTGAGCAATGGAAAATTAAAAAAATTTAGTATTTTACGAGTATGAGTTTCATTTTGAAGCTACAGCGGTGAGGACAAAATTCTATTATTAGAAACCCTGTTGGTCCGAGAATCCTGGGGAGGAAATTTCCACTGTGGAAATGAGTGTCGTGAAAGGTCCCCAATGAAGGCGAGCAACGAATTGTGAAGAACTGTTATTGAAACTAATTCATTTTAAACTGCACAGTTGTTAGCAGTCAAAAATAGCACATCTGATTACCTCGATCGAATTAATAAGAAAAATTATTTAAATTAATGGGTCACAACAATGGGTGGGCTTAGCTTAGCTATTTACTACAGCTTCCTTGGGCTCGCCGTTTCTTCTATTACCGGACGACGCTCGAGTTCACAACGAAAAAATCATGGTCGCAAAAACTATAGTGTGAAACTCAACTGTCACCCGTCATACTTGCCAAATTGTAAGTACCCCAGACATTTACGACAGTGGGCCGAATAAGCTACTAAACAAATAAAAGAAAGTTATAGATAGTAATTGAGCATACTTCAATTGAAAATATAAAAACTAAGCTCGAAAGGATACGGTTCACAACATTATTTAGGGACTTGATATTTGTCGTTCGTCATTAGCTAGTAAGCGCTAATCTTATAACAAAAAAATTTCATCTATATAATAGATAATTTTCTATTTCGCAGTAATTTAGTACTTGGCTGATTTTAGTGTCTCCAAACTAGATAAAGCTTAGTTGAATCGCAAACATCGCCTTAATACGACTAAGTCTTCGCCTGTTTCGTACATGTGCAAATAATACTGATGGCTAACTTATGTTTTTTCCGCTTTATGTCGTTTACCGATCACAATTCTTTCAATTACTGACAGCTGATCTGCAAAGACTTAAACCGGTGCATTTCTTACGTTGAGACCAGAAAAGATCGGACATAGAATGATGGGAAGCTATTGTATATACGGTGTTGTTCTACGATTGTAACCCTTACAGATTCTTCATGGGAAGGAATGCTTTAGCTGGTCCAGCGACTTACCTCGTTGTCATATTGCCACACTTTATGATAATCGTTTCGTTCTAAGAGCTTTTTCCGTTGTTTTGCGGGAACGGCATGCATACTCAGCAATAGAGTACTAAGCAGTAAATGCGTGTGAAGCTCGTGTCAGAGGCAAACAAATAGCGAGTTGTTGATGTCACTCAGGATGACCGGCCAGAAAAGGTGTACTCGAGTTATGAAGAAAGAAGAAAAGCACCAAAATAGGGGTAGCAGCAACGTGTGGAAAAAGTGACCCAGCGAGTGAGCCGGGGGAACCTTTATCAAGAAACATATTCAAAACGAAAAAAGGATGCGATCTGCGTTAAAAAAAAGTTTTTCCCGGTAATTATTCGACTTCAGAGATAAGAATAGCAATGACATGGCAATCTCAGGCGCAACGCCGGTGTTGATTGCTTACAATGCAGTCAGACAGGCAAACGGACGCTGAATCGCTTGGAACAGTAAAAAGGCCATAACTCACAGACGATGAAGAAGTCCTTTCGCAAGGCAAAAGGTACCGAAATAGAATGGATCATCGGATCTGGGCCGGCATAACAACGACGGGCTGATAAAATGGAACAGAAAAGTTAGCGAGTCAGTAGGCCAGGTCTGAGTTTCTGCTTCCGGCTTAGGTCTCAGTTGATGGTTTAGGATCCGACCTTGTGCTGACTGATGGCGAGAGTTACGGATTGTGGCAACGTAATAAACCATATTTTATTGTTATTCGCTAGCCAACGAACTCATATTTTGCGGCAGTTTAAGCAAGTTGCTAACTTCTCTACAACGAAAGATATCCTATCCAAAACATGACTTTCATAAGGAACTATTTTAAATAATAATTTAAATATATATATATATATATATACGCGGGAGAGAAAAAATTACAGGATCGAACTAATATTGCATTATGAAATATATAAAAAATAGCAGATTTACCTGTCTCTACTGGTTTAGCTTATAGTTGGTGTTACCATAACTCGACGCATTTAATTGGGCACGATCGAAATTTAGCCATACTGCCGTTATTCTGACTTCTTGAATCGCCTGGATTCCCTACAGAAGATAGATACCAGATTAAATTATCAATAAATACACGTATTGATCGCTTGAATACGTACGGACATCTGCCGATTTAGACTCTTAAACGTAAAAGGTAACGAAATTCTCAGAATATTGCGTTCGATTGGATTTTTCATCAATTGGCTTATAAGTTTTAGAGTGAGAACCTGTTCTGGCACAGCACACGAAAATCTGAGCGATTTAACAATAAACGGGGAAGTTACAGCATCTTCCAATAGTTATTTGGGCGGGTACATATTAATGAACGGTGCCGAGAATCATCGTGAGGCCATTGATAGCTAAGATCATAATTACAGACTTCGAACTGGGTGACAATTTGCTATAATGTAAACATCAACTAACTAGGGTCGTTAGCACGATGTTGAAGCGTTCGTATGTACATACATATGCGAAATAGTTATCAAGTAGAAGGAAGTTGTCGTTTCGGGACCATAATATAGTTAACGAGTATTACCAACATTACGGTCTCAAATTAAACTCTGTTCGATACATAACAAAAGTACCGAACTTACTTATTACCTGGTGACCCTATTATAATATATTCAGCTGACTGAGCAATAATATTGAACATTCATATTGGTTTCGTCGTCAGCTCCGGAACTACAATTCAAAGCCTCAGCGGCTTTGCGTGCATAAGAATATATGTCAATTCGTTTTCACGTAAGTTTGACGTCACAAAGATTTAGCCATTGGGCTCAATTGATTTATACGAGGTTACTACAAACAAACTGTAGTTTGGACTTATCAAGAGCTTTAGAGTATATGTGGAACAGGTACTTGACGAAACGTACTGCTTTTAGAGATAAGGATTCTTTTTTTGCTTAAGGCGAAAATCGATCGGGTTTCATCATTCAATTGCTACGAGAAGTTTTGCCAAGAAAACCGAGCCCATTAAGGCAATCTGGCGCCATCTATGACGCCAGGAAAAGTATGACCAAATGGCCATTAATTTCAGTGTAGTAATTATCCCCCCAAGAATAACTTAGTATTAAGCTATAAAATGGCCCGGCAAGTCTTCTAATTTTCTGTAATTAGTCAATTACTTGGCCCAAGCCTTAACTAATTGTCCGCCTGCTTCCATTAACGCAGCGCACAGACCTAAATATTGTGTGGACAGAGATAAATTAAAAAAAAAAAAAAAAAAAAATGTCTCGTTTAATACATTCTCACGGAACACAGATTTTTTTTTCACGTAGATAAATTTAACTTGTGCATAGTATGTAAGAGCCAAACCCTCCCAATCTGAATCTGGATGTCTTTTCAGTCACACCTCTGCAGAGCACTTTTTCGGCACATTTAATTTGGCGCCTCGTTTAAATAATCCAAAGTATTTCTTTTGCTTCGTGCCCACAATTAAACTCCCGTCATAAGTAGAGGTTCTGCTTGAAAATACTATGATTTAACAAATATCATCATAATAACACTACACACTTCAAACGTGTGCATCCTGCGAACGGAATCATAACTTAGAGAACATGTATGATATAAGCTTTCTCATATTTGCGTTCCAAACGAAATACCAAGCTATGCTAGACTATAAAAATAACAAGAAATTATGTGGGCTATTGCAGTGAGTAAATTCCATTCGGTCAGCCATGCATCTCCTCGCACTTAAAAGTTCCTTAGGGATTTCGTTTTTACTGCTCCCATACACGAATCGCGCGAGCCACTGCAGGACAATGGTTCGTTCTAGCTTGTTTTCCCTAGCGCCTAATTCGTTATCTTGTATTCAACGTCATTTCGAAAATTTTACTAGCATTTTTTCTATTTTATTTGGGCGGCTGAAAGTTTTCCGCAGTACCCTTTGCAGTGTGCTAAATAATTTTACAGTATATAATACAAGATACTCATATATGATAACTTCCAGACCCTGCAGAAGTCCATAAAAAAAAAAGTCTAAAATTGCATAGTTGAATAATTCCTAAAAGATCCTTCAATGAGTAGTTGAAGAACGGTCTTCGTATAAGGGTTCAAGTAGCAACCTAGAACCATTCAAAAACTAAGAATATTTTTAACTTATTCAGCCACCATCAGCTTAAAAGCACTCCACGAAGTCCTTTCAGTTCATTGTTTGTATTTCACAAGCGATTCTTTCAGGACAACATTTTCAAATCTGGATAGAGTGAAAAGTTGTTGGCGGTACTCCATCAGACAATGGGTTTGCATCAACGGCCAATTATAAATGTCTTTTATGTAAAAAGTACAGAAAAACAAGTATCGTATGTTCTTTGATCATTACTACGACTTTTACAAAATA
Organism: Varroa destructor; assembly: GCF_002443255.2. Taxonomy (NCBI): domain Eukaryota; kingdom Metazoa; phylum Arthropoda; class Arachnida; order Mesostigmata; family Varroidae; genus Varroa; species Varroa destructor. The sequence continues at coordinate 12,276,448 of NW_019211456.1, forward strand.
TCCGACAGCCATAAATTCCGTGCGCATGTCCACTGCGTACGCTACTTAATTTAAATAAAAAAAAATCGCGTCTGCGACACGCTTAATAAACTTTTAGTGGGATTATTGTCGAGTTTTTAGTCAACTTCTAGATCAAATAATATAAACTTGTATTATTCTTTCTTAGCATGATTTCTATTGGCGTACATACACACGCACGATGCCTCTAAGTGTAGCTTATAGATTACTATCTCCAATTAGCCGGTCAATTAACAAAGCTACGCATTTGTGACACCATTTGCGCTGAGGCGCAATTGCGATTTGGGTGTTACTCTTGAAACAGGATGAGCATCAGTGATTAGATTCATGATTACCGGCAGAAGATAGCCTGAAAATATTGCGTTTCAGGCATGTCCTAGTACAGGATGGGTATCAATGATGACCTCCTATACTATTTTTATCCAGCTCTTTTTAAGTTATGTAATACAGATTTTATGGATCTAGTATACGAAAGTGAAGATAACGTGTCTCACATTGAGTAAGTAACGGCCGATAAACAGCATATCACTCACACCCTTTTTAGATTTGAAACAAAAGGTATATTGTGTTTTGGAGAAATGTTTTTAGCTGCAAAATACACCTTCCGTCATACGAGTGTTTAACATGCGTGAAGGATGCCGTTTTCGATAAACAAATTGCGTCCCTATATCCTGTCTCGTGTCTTAAACCTTGTTCACTTCTCAAAAACACGAATCGACTTATCGAACCCCTTACTGAGCCCATATTCGGGTTCCTGTTATTCCCGGACGTTATTATTATTAGTGTTATTATTATTAGAAGCTACCATAGCCCTATAGACCATATAAGGTTTACTTTGCAACATCTGCGCATTGTGTCGTCTGCTCAACACACCGAAAGTATATTATAAGCTACGACCGTCACCTGCGAGATAATGCAGTACAACGGAGTAAAATGAACGGCAAGAATGTTAATCAATTAGAAAGGTCGTTGAGCATGTAAGTGTTGTCCTAAAGTGAGTACGATCGATTTAGTTATAGCCTGTCTATTCAACCATCGATATATTTGTGTGGCGGGCTTATTTAACAGTTTTATGGACTAATAGCTCAATTACTAGTAATTTATAGATTCATTAGGGTAATCGTTAGGGGTAACAGACTTCGTTAAGGCTGCTTGAAGATCGTTAAGATTTGCTTGCAAGTAGGAGAGAGCAAGCCGTTTTACAAAACGAGGAAGGTTTTTAGCGAAACGAACCCATCTGCATATAATTTTTTTCAATTTAGTTTTATTTATTTATTGGGTAATACATAGATGCTTATAATTATAGGAATGTATTAGATGTTCTTTACGCGATATCATTACTGCATACGCAGGCCAGAGGATATATCCTTGTATGTAACAGTTATATTAAAATAATTTCAATATACAAGTAAATTTCCTATGTAGCCAGCTGCTTTGTTCTTCTTTTTTAGCTATATTCTAGCTATTGTTGGATGTTTATTTAAACTAACGTTGGTGAGAAGTTGTGGCCTATCTAATCAGTGACTACGAAAAGTGCAAGCTTGTAGAGTAATTTGAAAATAACATAATATTTGCCTAATAGGGATTGTTAAGGTCGAGTCTGGGCGCCACGTAGATTTTTTAGCGCGCATTTTTTTTTACAGAGTATCTTAAAGAATGAGTGTACGCCTAACAACGACCTATCAGCTTCCTGAATCCCCAGTCTTACTCTTCGCCCCTCTATACCTGCGTTGGTTGAATCTAACGCGTCTAATGAACCGGGTGCATGTTGTGCACCGTCTGGGAATTTCCGTGGCTATCTTTATTGCAATAGCACTGCTAGTAACAAAGGCCTATTCACACGTTCCAAATCGCGTTAGTTTTCAAATGAAAACCATATGAAACCCTGCTACATTCGAAGGTTTTTAACCATATCCGATAAACGCTGGGCTCAATAGACATGGCTATAACACCATTCACGTTGAAATATTGTGGAATCTAAAAAAGTAAGTTAGAGCCCATTGTTGAATTTACAATATATGTATAGAATTATGCATAGAGTAGATGTTGTATGATGATATTTTCGTATCAGTATAACATTATAATTATCACAATACAGTTCGAAATAGTGAAATGGGGCCGAATTATATTCAAGTTATAAGAGGCAAGCTCTCTTCATATCAGACGCCTGATTTCAATGCGACTTACTTTACAATTACCTAGGCTAGCTACATGACGACGATTTTTTACTGGCTTGTATCATACAAGTCACTTTTTGAATGAATCATTGCGTACCTGTCTATGGGGAAACCTATCCTTGATCCTTGTTCAAATCATACAGGAATTTCAACATGTGAATTATGTCCCTACATTTTTAATGTATACATCATATATGCACTTGTTTATGTTCTTATACATTAAACATAATAACATTTCACTCATAGTTGCTTAGTGCGGTCGAAGTTTACAACTTTAATGAACAGTATGACATATATAAAATATGAAAATCTACGTAATATCACACAGGTTGAATAACTCTTTCGTGTATATGGTTTTTAAATATGGCCAATAACCTTAACTAAGGCTACGTGGTAAAGGAACATCTTGTACCCTCGAGAAATACGTTTCACAAATTTGTTCGATATACGATATAATAAAATTAGATTTATTTCGTAAATGAGCATTCATATATCGATTTGAGTGTGAGTAAAGAATTATATAATCACAGACATTGAAGCTTGTCTGACGCTGATGGTACCCTAACAGTCTGGTTACTAACACAGAAGGCAGTCTTGGCCACCTCCGCAATGCAATTTCGAAACCTCGTCTATTTCTCCAATGTAATTTTCGGTTTTAGTATCTACTCTTTAAGGGTCTGTTAATCTAGATAGCATATGCCCTATCCTACGCCGTCAGGAGCAGCGTTTAGGACAATACATTTATCTCCATTTAATATTTCATTTCTGTTCAGGATATCTCCATTTAATTTGACGCGTTTCAAAAGAGAAATGCAATCAGTGGTTTTCTAAATTTCCGAGGAATTCCGATGCTCCGTGTATAGTCTAAAATCATCGACAAACGTTTTGTTTGCCTAGTTGATGAAACTACACGTCTAAGTCTTGTGTAAATATTGCATACAGAATAAAGCCTGGAGAACAAGTTAGGTATAATCCCTCTGGAACATCAGAGGAACTCAGATATCACGAAGGTCTGATTTGTGAGGTGGTGCCAGCATCAAGCAACTATGTTAGAAGCATTTTCTAGAGATGCTGTTCTCTCAAGAAAAACGCCCAGGTCACCTGTCTCGGATGCACGCGCGGAATTGAGGTACACTAGATGCCGAGTACCTAAAAATGGCATACTTTTAGGACTTGTACGCTCATAGAGTGGGTTTTTCGCAAATCAACTCAAGCGATTTTACACTGTGAACAAATGTGTTAAATGATATCAATAGCTATATTTTCCATTTTGGGGCACGGTTTACAATTCTGACTTATAGGCTTGTCGCTGTCTGATGGCAAATGATGTATTTTTTTAAGAATAGCTATCACAGAATGATTTTCAGACCTATGAGATACTCTATTCTCAAAGCTAAAAGTGGGTCTAGTATTAGGTAACGGTACCACGATAGAAGTAGCTATTTCGAGCAAACAGTAAGGAATTAGAGGTAATAAGGTCAAACGCTTACCAAAGTAAATACATGTCAATAAGTATACCAATTAAGAAGATTTGGCAAAATTTATATACGTACAGACAACTACATACGGAGATAGGAGAAATATTAAATATGTGCGTTTCCCGAGGTAGGACAGCAAGTAATTTTTTTAATATGAAAGTGTAACATTTGCATATTTGTTCAGTGATACTTCTGTTATAGCGTATATATAATGAAATGACAATTGACTCTACCTAGCATGATAATGTTGAACTCCTGACTCGATAATGCAGCATAACGCTTGCTTCGTAAGATTCGGTCTGTCTTCAAAGAAAATTGTTGAAATGTCGCTCTCAACAAGACACAGCCACAGCAGCTGGTATTGCTTGTTCAGAAAGCTTTTTCAACAAAAATCATTATTACTTTGATTTTAGGTAATGGTCAGTAATGGTATTTAGCAAATAAGCCCTCCTAGCACACTTTCTTTGAAGGTAACATCTGGAAAGTAGCTATGTAAGCTTTTTCATTGTGTCGTCAGTATCAACTTGCAGTAATGATTCCCTGTTGTAGAGTAGGAGCGCACCAAATGAGCTGGCTAAAGGCAGACATTTTCAATTGACAAGACATTACATTGTACACGCTATAATGAAAGCAGCTTCTGTCGAGAGGGCATCAAAATTTATGAATACCAAATCCATAATTTCGACTTGGTGCGGAAATTAGATGAGATAATTACCGTAAATGAACATGAATAGATTCTTTGGAAGCTACTATTATCGCTGATGCTTTACATTTTATAGATGTATACCTCAATGCACGCTATAATCTTTATTGTCAGTAACAGATACGTGAACACAGAAAAATTTCGATCATCATGAAGACTGCTATCATCTTAGGGGCTGTAGTCGCTGCCTGACCTGCAGCTGCAGGAAACAGTACTACCCGGGCAGCGTAGTAAGTTTAAATTTGGACGGAAAATTTTTCACAAGATGTTTGATCGCCAATCGATAGAACAGCTTTTCTAAGGACTTGAAACAGGCCATGATTTTATGTTAATATGTTTAATGTATTCAACTAATAGAGCAAACTTGCAGATCTATAATCTCTTTCCATATTATTGTTATTGTTGTATTTACTCATTTACCTGCGTTTCTGATCCGCACCGGTGCTATCTAAAGCCAAACAAAGACCACTTGCGCAGAAAGCAGTCACGTCTCCTTCTTTTATAGCTATTCCCTAGAAGCGATTGAGTCATGTAGAGCATATGAAAGGTATACACACACGTAAGCATATGGTTCGTAATATACTTTAATAACAAAAATCTCGTGGTCTAGATCACGGACGCGAACTTTCCTTGTTTACATTCGTCAATATTGGATAGAATGATGTGTATAGATGAGATGTTCGATAGAACCGTTGCCAAAATAAAGTCTCTCTGACTTTATTGTGAGGAACTGACTGCTAGAATAAGTGTGTGGCAAGACCTATTTTTAGAACAAGTTTTTCTTTAGATTGTCCTGCGTCCTGCGAGTGAACTAGTTGTCTCCTAGAGAGACTAATCCCCCAGGGCCCTTACTATGGACTATCTCTTTGTTACACTCATTAATAGACACATATTTGTAATGAGTTTCCTGTTTCAATTGTACGTAGTAGAGTGTAAAAAATAAAATTTATTTATTCGCTTATTTTCAGTTTAACATTATCGTCCCAGTTTATTGTTGTAACTAACAGAGCTGCCATTTACTTATTATGATAATTTTTGAATCAATCAAGCTCAGGGACTGTATCTAGCTAGGTAATTAGTGAAAGTGATTTAGTTTCAATATCTCTGTGAATGCCTTCCTTCGTTACCATCCTTACGCGTTATATGTGTACTTTGGCGAACATCCTTGACGACATGCCTCGTCTATAGTTGCTTACAAGGCCATCCTATCGAATACGAAACGCTGTTTTTAAGCTTTTCGTTAATTCAATCAATGTAGAACACTGTCTGCTGAATTAATTTGCTCTGTAGAGCACCGTCAATAGTGCATGCGTCGGAGCCCTGCCCCTGGTTCGTTTGCTTTGGCGACCGGTTCTTAACTGTAAACAAGATTCTATCGATTGACGATGATGGCTTGGGCAACTACCTCAAACCATAGATCATAGGCGACTAAATGTAGTTGGTCTTTTGCAGTTGTTACTTGTCGCTTCCATTCGTTTAACGTTTACGCCTCCGTAACAACTGAACGACTCCCGGCTCACCTCGAACTTCTTTAAGGATATCGCATTTTTTTATTGATTTAACCTGACATAATTACTAATAACACTGGTTCGTTCTCCTGATTGAACCAACATGCTATAATAATAGTTGCACTAATGCGTGTCCCATGTACGGGGTGGGTTGAAGGACCAAGCCTCTAGTTGATATAGGTATAAGGCTATGTCGAGCTTCACCCAGCGATAGAGATACCGCATTTCAATGTGCACGATTAGAAAAAATATTATATATGACTTTGTTCGACTTGATGACAACGACGCTAAAATACATATAACACGCCACTCTGCGTAACTAGATTTTAATTCAAGACTGCTTGAGCCGTTTTATTTAGAACTTTTTGTATATTTACGCAATATGATGAGCATGTTCATTTTGTTGGCTTTCGCTGGCTGAGTTTGGCTTAGTAACAGTAATTTATATGTCGTTGACGGCAGTCGAAGCAGCGAGCTACCGTATTCGTTGAGAGTTCGATATTACATCAGGCTTCTAAATTAACCCTCTTCAACTTAGCAATAACAATGTTAAGCAGAAACGCACGATGGGGAAACGATGGACAACGCTGCTTATAGCTTGTTCGTCACATAGATTCGGCCGCCCAAATTTGAGACTCCTTGCCTAAGTAAGAGAACCCTGTTACTACAATTACGCCGTTGTCAGATGACGATCTGTTCAGTCACAATGCTATGGAAGACACGGCAATATTTAACTAGAGGTAACAATGATTATACGAAACTTGCGTGTCGCGGTACTGAACACGTGGGGGTAGAACGAGTTACCTCTTCTAAAAAAATGTATGAAGTAGGATAAAGCAAGTGACCTCGTTGATATGCCGACAGTAAGCGTTTAGCCCTCCGCATTCTGCTGCTTTAGTATATATAGTACTAGTATATAGTATGCCCGTAAAGAAGTAATATTAGAAATACTTCTAGGTGTCTCCGACAGGAATGCAGCGATTCCTTAACTGTGAAGACTATTGCAGGTGACGCAACAAACAGGCCACTGTGGTCGTCAACAAACTGGGACGCGAATATGATTGCAGCGCCAATGTTAGCGCAACACTGAGCGAGTTTATGGACGACACAAGGGTTTAATACGCAGGACAGCGTGAAACATCAGAGCAGACAGACGTGGACCATTGAAACAGGACCCTGATACAACCGAATGTGAATATCACACCGAAGATGAATCTATAAATTCTTCCAACGACGAGGTTCCCTTTGAACAAACAGCTCATGAAGAAAAAAAAAAACGCAAAGCTTGTCAGCTCAAGATTCTAACACAACGATTAGCCGAGATGACCTAGGTCGCCGTTGATAAGAATACCAGGAAACGTACTCTGACCGCGAAAAAGAGATTGGCGACGTGTGAAATGGTCAATTTATATCGCGCTCGCAGGCGCACGTTGACATTATTAAATATTATGGTGGATTGATACTAGGTTCAATATCTGGACATCACTGATTATATGATTCTGTAACAAGACATAAAGGAAATAGCTGCAACTGCGTGTGTAGTATGTTTGAAGAATTAATGAACTTCAATGATAGCAATATCCAGTGATGAGTCGGTGAAGACATGGGTACTACCAGGTGAAGCGAAAGTTAACAATTCTGTTTGTATAGGATTGTGAACATCTTTCAATTAAAAACGCATTAGTCATTTAGAACAGCACGCGCCGCTGTGCCAAGACGAGGAGGCCAAGCTAACGCTCCTGAAGGTGTGACAATGAGAAGATACCTCACTTAGAAAACGACGTACGTTACGTTTACTGTGCTCGATTGGCTAGTAATTTCAAGTAATCGCAATGAATCTAGCTAGCTTTTGCTTAAATTTAACTACCCCGTATTCAATTCGCATCTCTGACAACCTTTATCGTCATATAATTAGGGCCTTTTTCGAGTTTTGCAATTAATGACTCGAGTTAAAAATAAAACATATTTGCAAGATCGTTCGGTGTATGTCACTATCTATTAGCTAACTGCTACAATAGCTATCGGGCAAATTCTGGAATTAGGGACCGCTAGCAAACAAAATTTCGCCGATCATTAGTTAAGTATTCTAGAGACTGATTTGAGTTTGCTCCAGGAACAATGAGGGAAACTTGACGCTCAGTAATGGAATTTTTGTTCCTTAAGGCCGCTGCAGAAATTCATCGCAGACTGGTAAAACGCTAGACAAGGATGTCTTAAGGGAAGTACAAATGAACGGATATTTGAACGTTGGAGACTAGCAAGAAGATAACCAGATATCGGGACAGGCCGCTTTTTACGCAAGCACTGTTTGGAGTCTAAGGACTCTATCGGCCAAAACTGGCCTTTCACATAACTTGTTACAGAACTATAACCGAAACACCGAAAATACGGGAACCGAGTTAAAACGGCCCCCCAAGGGTGAATTGATTCCACGTGCAATTAGAGGAATTTCAATCAGTAAAGGAGCCGCTTTGGGCATACGGTCACCATAGATGAGGCATGATTTAATTTCGCCCCCATCCGGAAAGAAACCGGGCGAGGGAGGAGCGTCGTCCCCAAGGGAAATCAAGGTTCGCGACAGTGCCGAGTAGGTTCAATCGTAAAATGATAGTACTATTTACAGTTAAACAACGAATGCAGTCCGCTATTTTGAGTTCCTCAAGAGACTTCTGACCCGTCGTCACGACAACCGGAAGCACTTAATTACAATGCCAGACTTCATCGCAGTACCTTTTTACTTCTTGGATTGACCAAACAAGTATCTAACATTGGCTTCAGTCGGCCTTTTCTCCCGTTAATCTAAGTCTGTGTGATTACGGGGCTTTCCTTACTCTAGATATCTCAAACATATCTCACTATCGATTTACTCCAATAAGTTATAGATATAAAAATTACATATGAGAACGCGAAGGCTAGGTATATGGCTGTCTGGAAACTGCCAGAGAATCCGGACAAGTGAGTAAAAAAAAATTTAAAAAAAAAACACTTTTTGCACATATAAAAAATGATCATTTAGCCCGATTACCTCAAAAGCTATTCAATTTCGAAGACTATCGGAAGCGCTCGTAACTGTCTGTTTTATTTCTGTTCGTTTCTTTTTTTTTTTATTCTCCACCAAATTCAATTATAGCTTTCTGTTTTCACCGCTTTGCGTAGTACAAGCAAATCATTATAGATTACCAACGCCTGCTCCGCGCTTTCTAAATTCAACAGCGTTATCTAGATATGCGCGACGTTGCCTAGGTAAGCTTCCCAACATAGTGGCAAGTTTGCTTGGAGCGAAACTTTCCCGTCCGTCTCACACGGACACGGCAGGCCGTCGGACTAAGAGACGTTCAATGCAGGAACCACTTGAACATTTTAGCCCTAAATTATATCTACGTAGCCTTAGCCCATACCGCACACGGTTTCGTCAATTAGAGTCATAGGTCAACATCTTATTGGCTATAGGAGTGACTTACTAAGAGGGTAGCTATGCAACCACCTCCGCATGGACGCCACGGGTTGAAACTATCAAATTCATTCACCAGGCGCTTGCAGATAATCGGCAAGGGGCTAGTCCTATTAGTATTTTCAGAAACGCGAGCTACAATATCGTTGAGCGTCGCGATGCCTATTCCAGCTACGTTTCCGTCATCATCTCTATCTGGACTCTTCTTGGCATGTTTAGGTTCATCTTCATTGATATTTATAACTCTCACCAAATAGTAATTATACTACCTAGCATACGCTTTCAAAGCAAATTTCTCTTGCTGCACGTTACAAAGTCTTCATTAATTTTTCAGCTGATTTAATAATGTGTTAAAAGCTGTTCTTCAGACCCAACCTATAAACAATGAAGGCTTTTTTTTACAATCTACTATTGTCCATCTTGCTTAACTCGTACCCAACGAAGATAGATCGAGATATAATCTCCTAACTCTATTCCTAGGCTGCAAACTTTTTTAGGTTTAACAACATGCGGATAATTTTTTTTTAGAAAACTACAATGTTTTTTCATCGCAAAATTTTTTCAATAGAATTCAATTGGTCGTTCAATAGAATGAACGATTGATCTTATCGTGCAACCTCCAAGACATTATTATTACGGACTAAAATAGGATAAGCCCAATTATGACTCAACCAGCTTTGTTTGGGCGCTTGCTTACAAATTTTTTGTTTGAAGAACATACAATTATAGATTACGATTGTCCATTTTTCAATTACCAGTTGCAGATAAATGACAGAATAATGTCTGGCTTTACTCAGATAACTCGCAGAGGCCTAAATATGTAGAAAGGATCATCCATTTACTATGATCCTTAAACATTCTGTTGTCGCTAATCAAGGTTCGTTACCACTACAAAGTGTTGCCATCTATTTGACCCTGACCAAAACCTATTCTCACCATAGGATATCTTTTTTTTAGTATTATGCTTCTTACGCCAGACGAATAGGGTCTGGCAGGAACCAAACCATAAGTGGCTCGGGCCTAAATCTAAAAAATCTATACAGCCGTCAGATTGGCTAAGGATATACTGACTATGACAGCACGATTTGTTTGAGGGTAGACAGTGTTAGGCGTACGTTCAAATGTTCTACTAGATTTTAGTCCAACTACATCATGCCATCACGGCTATAGCAATCCTGACAAAAATAACGATAGGAACAAAATGTGAGTGATACGTTTTCATATTGGTCCCAAATAGAAGAAATGTTTATCTCAGTTGGAGGGTAATATGATGTAAACAATAAGGTGTGCTTTGATATTCTCGATTGAATGGTGTTCTAACCAACTTATAATATCGCAGATCGTCTGCGTGTCACGTCAGTTAACTAGCAGATTTATTGTCAAGAGGTATAAAAATGATAGGTCTTTTTTTAACCGAAAATGAAGTTAGTTTTTTTGTCGCTAGTCCTTGTCATCTACCAGTAAATAACGAAATCGTCAGCTAGCGGGCGAATGATTGTCCAAATAGCCAACTGAACCGCCAAGTCAAAAAGAAGATCAAGAAGCAGCGGGGAAGTAAACGGTTTCTATAGCCAGCGAAATATATTAAGTCACGCTATACACGCACTAGGCACAGAGGGCTGAGAAAAAAGAAAACGAGAGAGATTCAGTGGGAATGAGCCTGAAGTAAGCCATGCCTACGGATTGGCCTTGAGGTACTAGCTGTCGGCTTAATGATTGCCCGTGTTTTGGACTAGTAGACATATAGCAATCATTTGGTCAGAACATCGCTTGGTTCTAGCGCGCTTCACAAAACCTATTGAGGGCACCTGATTTTATTTAAACTTGTCTAGAAAGAATCACATGGGGAAACGTCAAAATTATTGTCATTATTGGGGCTCTTGCTTGTGATGGCCGTAGCCGGCGCTACCTCTGAAAGTCATAGTTTTTCCTATAATTTAAATAAGGATTTTCAATCAATCGTTTGACGGTGGTATTATTCTTTTCGACAAATGCATATGAAAGTTACGTTTCCAAATAGCGCTCAATTCTTTGACGGGAGCACAATCATTTTGCGCTCTGAAAGGGATACACAAGATATTCTTTAGCTACTCTGTCGCTACCCAATAGGATTTGATTTAAAGTTCATTCTTAACTTTTCGCTAAAGTGCGCATGGTTCTGTCCTATGTCGAAACTTACTGAAATGCTTCATTTAAAAAGGCTACAGCTTCAGCGAGTTTAGAAATGTATACATGCTATCCACATCCTAATTATAATAGTTTTCTGTGCTTCAATCCGCCGAGCATTTAACGTAAAAAATGCTACCGCTCACCGTTAACTAATTATTCCAAAGTAAACGTAATTAAAATACTGGTAGAAAATTCAGTTTCTAGCATACGACTGCGATCAATTGCCAGCTGTAAGCTTAAAGAGCAATTACCTTTACGATTAAGGGGATTATGACAACTTCTTTATTCACGCATATTTTTATATCTCTTCTCTTGGGTCGCCTGTTAAGTTTTTCTATGTGTACATTTCAATTTTTCCACGGACAAACTTTAACAAAATCAAAAGAGCCAGTATTATCTTCAGTTTTCAAGCTTCTGAAGGAGAGTATAAGTACAATATCAGCTTAAATTAACACAGTTTCAAAATAATCTTCATCCGAATATGCTTCGTATTTCACCATACCGTGTCATCCATACATGCTACTTTAAAACATCGTCTGATTCAATCAGCAGTCAGTTGTTTTACGTACTTCTAGCTGCGAATGTCCTGGTGAATCGTTATTTCCATCGACTGGACCTGCAGGGGAGTCGTTGTTAGTATACGGAAGAGACGATTAAAAAATTGTTGAATAAAGCTAGAATCCTCAAGCCAGTGCTTCTGAACCAGGCAACACTAAATTGATTTACAAAAAATAGCAGTAAATCATGAAATAAAAAGCATGGAGTAAGGGACAACCGCGCCTTGCTTCCAACTGGTGCCAGAACGGACAGTTCCTCTAAAAAACCGAACACGGCAATCGGTGGCTTGCGCCTCATCACCAAATTAGCCTCACACAATTAATCTTACGCTCACCTTCAAGATGTAGCAGACTTAACTGAGAGTTACTGTTTGATTAAGGATTTTCGTAATACCGCACAGTTGCTATTGATATAACTCGGACTCAAAGATCTCACCTGTTTATGTTGTTTCAAAAGACAACTCCCATTGTAGCTCTCCACTATTGTGCCTGTGCAGCTTTTAGCCTTCAGATGGAAACGTTAGGCGCGCGAAATGGTTTTTTTCTTCGTAATGGTACTCCGTCTACTAGGCGGAGGAACATCGTAGAAGTTTAAGTTCGTATTTGGGCGTAAATACACTTTGTTTCGTAGTAAGAACCAGCCATGTGAACAAAGGCTACCGGACGTAAAGCCCGAAACATATACTTGGAGAAATTAAGCCTGCCGTTCACAGTGTAGAAAACTATATGATTTCAACAACGTACTATACCGTATTGGACTACTATACAATCGCGAATTCACTCGAATAGTAGAAACAAAACAAAACAAACCAAACCAATGACATCTCTTTTCCTAAAGCTGCATACTCGAGTTATGTACAGTAGAAGACCCAAGTGACCAGTACGGTTCAACCATTTAATAACAGTAATAATACCAGGGATGTGTGTATTAACACACGCATATTATTTAAAAACTAAACATAACACTTTTTATGCTGAACTTTCTCCACGAATCAAACTTCCTTCGCTACAAATCACCAAACGTGATCTACCAAATCTATCTTTCCGCTGTCCACAGATTATCCACAGTATACCGGTATACGATGTTGATAAATAAACAAATAAACGTTGATTGACATTATAAATTAGTTAGATTGCATAGATAGAGAACAAAGCGTACATTCAAAACAAATTGCTCTCCAAACGATACTTTCAGAATGTGTTTTCTATCATAAAATTTTCGAGGGGTGTGTAGATGTTTGCTTTTTGACGGAGCGCCAGTGGTCAATACAAATGTTATTATTAGTAACATTACGCAGTAGCGCAGAGAATGGCGGAATGTAGTTCGAGTGTTAGATTCGTTACGATGCTATTGCAGTACTTTATTACGTAACGGTTATTACTACTCAACAGGGGGTTGGGTGTTATCATAAACAGAAGTCGATGAATATCGCCCATATAATATCAAAGGAGATTGTCACCATTGCGATACTATTTGTCTACCAGCAGCACATGCTTTTGAATTTTTGTTAGAAGAAAATATCGGGCAAAAACGTTTGCAATCATGAAAGCACACTTTCGCTTGAAGACAAATTTAAACATTGACAGTTCAGCCATTCACCACCGAGTTAGAAACCATTCCATCGAATTTTGACTCTCTGATTAAGTATAGAATTAGCTGTCTCTCTAGATAAGATTTTATGTTATATGGAACTAGTCCGCGCGGCACCTTGACGTTTCGATACGTCACAGTTGCGTCTCTCGGAAGACATGTTTCAGTCGGCACTGCCAGCGACAGAATGGTGTTGTTACCTTTCTAGTTCAGGCAATGAATATTCGAACAATAGTCAGCTAGATTGGATATCTGAATAGCTGAGCTTTGAACTCTTTCAATTACGACCTTCTCTGACTTTCCTAGAACGCATTGAGGCCTCCCATAGAGTAAATGGACTCCGTTGTGTACCAGTTTACAAATATGTGAGGATCCGCTAATGGTCCTGCTTAAATGTTGCGGCGAAGTTCAGACTACAGATATCTCAGTTTGAATTAAGTTGCGCTAACATTTAGCTTTCAGATTATCATTAGGTGTTACAGATCGTTATATAAGCTACGGCTCATAGACATGCTTGCCGCATTATATTCTGGCGCGCTTTTTAAACGTAACAAAAGTGTCGCCTTTCTTTAAATATCAACCTGGTTTAAGGTAACGACTGCCATTTCTATCTGAGTTCAGCGCTCAGGTTAGGAAGTGTCACAAAGGACCCCTAAGTGTCCGACGATAGGATTACGCGTGGCCTATTAATAAAAGAGAATTCAATAGGCCACTAATCCGAGTTTTTAATAAGGACCATTGAATATCATTAATGCCAATGTATGTGTTTCACGCCTATAGTTTCACTGTCATTCCTAGATAAATAAATGCGAGCGAGAAATATAACAACTGCTTTATCCCGTTCCGTGTAGATGTTGACCAATAGACTACGAACTGTTTCGGATCTTACCATAGGCATAATGTTAAACTTTCAAATAATACAGTTAAATAGGTAGAATTGATGTAGAGATTTGATTTTTACTTCTTTAACCATATTCATTGGCATTCTATTTTTGTGACTAGGCCGAATTATAATCACGGGGCGCTGACGTCTCCAATTTAGAAAGGGCCGCTTTTTTATCTCAAGGTCATGATTTAGGTTGGAATATTACTTCAACATGAATATCAGAGTGAGGTTATTTTGTTATGTGTAGCTGCTCAGCCGAAACAGAAACTTCTAAGCGGTTCGAATCATTCTGTGCAAGCTTGCTCTGCACAGTATCGTTGCACGAAGTATCGTGCAAAAAAATTGAGTCTTCTAATGTCATCTAGTCAGTCCTCCCGTCAGCTTTTTCGGTATTAAAGCAAAGTATAAGCATTACCTGCCGGAAATATAGCCACTATCTGCGCAAATGCTGATTTTACTGAAACTCTGTCACCGTTAGGCGACCACTACCTGACGGTCGTACTGTGATGGCATAAAGCAACTGTTTTGTCAAGCGTTTTATACGGACATCTGTGGCACAATCGATTTGTTTATAAACAACAGGCTGAATCCGCCTATAGGCATCGCATAGGTTTAACAAAAAAGGTCGTATTCGATGGACAGTCGCAAGCCGGTCTTCACAAGATGACACGTTTCGCGTAAATGCAAGTATAGAAATGGTACTTTATTATTCGAAATACGAAGAGTCTACTGGTCTATGACTTACGATCCTCTGAAAATGATATTCGAAAGCGTAAAAAACAACGATTTATTGAAGTCATACTGCGTCTTTATAGAAATCTACATACTGATATCCAAATGCAGTGACACATCTAAAAATGACGACAAAAATCATGGTATTGTCAATGATACACATTTAGCGGCTAAGGATGAGGGTACTGAATAAACTTTTTTTTTTTAATTTCAACAGCCGATACTATAAGGTAACCTATGCGCATCGGCATTTAGGGTAGGCCAAGGACATCTGTTTTGGATAACATCGACAAACAGACAGTCAGGTGAGAAAGTGAAGACTCCATTCTGACGTCATTTCTTCTATAATGCTTTCATGGGTGAAGCAGTATAATGGTTAGATGAGAAATAGTCTAGCATTATTAAAAATGGATCGCTATTCATCATAACACAGTTATTGTTAAACATAATTAAAAATTTCAAAACAAACAAAAAATAAACAAAAAGTTCGAAATGCATTAATTTTAAAGGGAATGACTGATAAATTCGTAAAGACTGGGTTGATTATTGATCTCAAATCATCGCTACTATATTGAAAAATGCAACATTTTAGAAGGCACTATAGTAATTGTTTTTTTATAAAGTTCAGCTGGCTTAAAAACTCAAGTTTACAGAACAAACGCAGGGGAGAGAATTCATCGGTTAACTAACTGAACAACAACAACCAACAACATAAAGAACAGTAATTTAATAACGGGGTCCACAATCATATTGGGGGGCTTCGTCGACAAAACGTTATCGCACTTGGAATACATGGGAAGATAACAAGGTCCAAACGCATCACTGTCCGGCCATGGATTTTGGGTTGGAAGCATGTTTCCACTATCTTCACGCTGCTGGACATGCACAAATAGTCAGTGGCAAACGGTAACTAAACCGTTTTTTTACATTTTAATGTGATAGTATGCATCTCGAGGACATGTGATTATAATAGGACAGCTCTACTTGCCATAGACAAGATGAAACAACGGCATTATTACACGAAACGTACGTTCTTCATAGAATCTCATTATTCGGACGCCCAAATGGTGTGCAACGCTGTTATAATATGTTATTTCATGCATAAGTTCGACCTACTTGCTTATTATAAAATCAAAATTTCGATATTGAAACACAAAGCTATATTATATTTATATATATATTGTACTTGTTGAGAAATATATACAGTAACGGCTGCATGTTAAATAGCACCTCGAATTGTTCTATTGGTAAAGCGGCCGTTATAAGGCAGCAATATCTACCACTGTAGGCCAGCGCGTGCGCGTCCACTACGCGTTCTTATGAATTTCAGCGTACGGTTTTCTCTTTTCAGCTTTTGTGGGCTTGTTAGTTTAGGCTTCGGTAATACCACAGTCTTGACTAATGGGTTTGACCGGTTAGCACCAGTAGTAACGCACGGCATTGTACACTTCTCGTATCTGTACGATTAGGCGAATCTCTATTTTTTTTTTTGCTGCCATAGACCGTGGATCGTTGCCGTCCGTGCCTGCCCTTCTTTGATTCGTCGTGTTAAGAGCCAGACGCCATTACATTTGGCCACTACTTTCTTTACCGATGGGTACACTGCGGTCCAATAAGGAAACGCCTGAACGTCCACTAGCATATTTTTCGAAGGCCGATATGCCCTGTCGACTCTCCGCGTGTGAGAACGATAATGGCCCCTAAAAAAATCAGAATACGGGGAAGTGCTTTGTTCCATCTCGTAGAAACGTCTTTGATTTTCGTCGTTTCATCACTAGACCTCACGAGCTAGCTTTGCGAGAGCGGCAAAGAAATCGAACAATGCACCAACGCCTAACACAGTAATGCGGCAGTACCCTCTAGGCTCATCGATTTCTGTACCTTTACCAGATATCTTCTATGTCCTACTACTTTTGAAATTTCTGCATAAACATCTTTTTATTTGCTATAGAAAACTTATACAAAATGTTGTCGGCTCGGTGGTTTTTCACTTCCAATCACAAAATCCCCCACGTATTTTCCTTAAAAATAATAGTATCTTATTATACAGGAAAGTATTACCTTCTTTAAGATATTATTATCTCACCGTAATTATCTCAAAGAGTATCAGAACAATACAACTTCCAAAGACTATAAAGGGAACATTAAGCTATGTGCGTAATAACAGAATGCTTGAAAATTTGAAAGTGCATTGACTGGCATACTAAGATCTTTGGCGGATACTGCTGTTACCTGAACCTAACCTAATTTACTCCTTTTCATCGCCAATTATGAAAATAGTGATTTTAACCGAAAAACATTGGTACTTCATGTTCAATACGGGTGTTATGTTCTACTAATATAACTCCTATTATTATGCTAGGCTTACTGAAACATAGACGTAAAAACAACCCCGCCGATTGCCAGGTTCTAAAATTTATAAGCGAAAGGTTTCTAATTTCATCAATCCCCAAGTCTCTACGTATTTTTTCAGCCATTTATTAAGACCGTAGAGTTTTCCAGCTTTCAAAACCTATTTATACGTGCTGCTACGTGGGACCAGCACGTATGCATAAACAGCAGGAAATATTTTTGCCGAACAACTCAATAAACAATACTCCGAATCACTCCTCTGGGCGAAAGCAACAATCGGCATTTTGGGGCTCAAAATGAACAAGCTCGTTCAAAGGCAAACTTGCCTTTCGTGAAAACTCGACGTGCAGCAATAACCCGAACTTTAACAACGTACATGCAGAAACAAAGAAATGTGATGCGGAACAAAAAAGACGGCGGAGCTTCTTCTTCGATGTCTTACTGCACGATTCGGGAAAGATTTTAGGTGTAACACGGCAGGAGTCAATGACTCTGGTCTAGTAAAGAGCCATTGACACCGACTGAACCCCCATCCGATTCTCTTCAAAAATATAGCAAGTGGTAAATAAAGCATAGATGATACAGACGTAAATCAAGCAATATGCATTCAAAACTTCAATTATCTGATAAGATTAATACAACTTGCATAACGCAGTTCAGCATCAAAAAAAACAAACTAGACATTAACAAAAAGCTTATTACTTTCTATTATTAGAGTTTATTTTTATCTCGCCTCCCTCAACTCGTTCTACCCGGTTCGAGCGGATGCCGTTTAGAAACCCGAAATCGAAAGTCCAGCAATCGAAAGGTGAGCGCACCCTTCCTTAGCTCGAATAATGTCGATAGGAAACCCATAAGAACATCCTCTACACTCCGCTCGTGGTTTCATCCATAGTTAAATTATTATCCAAACTAATATATTAATAGCGTAAGGATGAGAAGAATCGAAAAAAATATACCCATCTACATTCGTTAATACGCCTTCTGATCTGTCGCTTTGTGGGTACCAAATAGCAGACATTACAAGATGCAATCATGATCTCCATTCGGCTGCCGCTGATCAAAGTTTAAGGCGCCGACTCCGTCATATCCGGTTGTACAATGACAGTTTTTGCATGAGTACCAATTTTTAAAGGCAGCAGCTAGTCCCAAGGAGTCCCTTAAGCGCTTGGGCAAACTTAAGCTGAAATAATACTGCAGCCCTCGAGTGGGCCAGGACATTTAAGCTAGCTAAATAAGTCAGATTTCAAGATATCCTGTATCATATTGGCTAATGACTAACCAGTATCGCGAATTTCTGTCGGAGATTGCTTGTCTTCGGGCATCTGCGTATAAAACATTGTGCCGCAAACGCCTGTGGGCTTATTCGTATGAAGAATATCTACCTGCATAATTTCGGCACCGCTAAACAATTTTACACCTTGACAAATTCTGCCACCTTTACAAATTGGTCGAGAGGTAAAGCCTTAGATTAATTTAATGCATTATAAAATATTCAAAATAATATCACGTAAGGCACGGAAGCCTTTTTAGGTTCGCTGTTATTAGACTCAGTTACGAAATGATACATCAGTGTATTCGACTTATTGGGATTGAATCAAATTCCACAACAATATTCCGGCTGTACACCGTAACGATAATCGGAGTGCTTTTCGCCATGGCACCTGCTGCGTTACAAAAATTGTGCGGAAATTTACAGATAAGCGTAGAGTATTTTGGAACATTTGTTCCGTCAAGTTGCCATGGAAACCATGAATTTGTAAACATACAGCACGAAGTCCAAATTCGGAATATACAATAATCACCAGTTGCGTCGAAATGAACTTATTTTCAACGTAGTTCGGATTTTTTTCTGGGTTGTTACAACTTTAGATCCTGGAGTTTCTATAGGTATTACTCTGGCGGTGGCCTGTTGTGCACACTCTGTCTCGGAGCCACACAACCTCCATGTGTATCTTCTAAGCCTCTTCTGATTTCTTCCTTACTACAAAAATACTCTATCGTGACAAAGTATTTCATTGTCTGCTTCCATTTTGTGTTCATAGTTCCGTAATTTTGCTAAGTTATTACCATGTTTTCTTGACACTTGGCTAACTGCTTTTATACGAGTTAAACATAATTGTCACATTGTTGTTACGATGCACGCAGTGCGTACCGTATTCCTATAGCTCTGGATGGTTAAGAATAAGGACAAGGCATAAAAAAATTCCAGGAATTGATCTGCCGAAATAGGACTGAGTAAAAGCCACACATTCAATATCGTCTGATGTTTTAACTTATGCGACATTCCCTTCACGTAAAATGCCGCTATCAAAGGTTCTGATTGCGGAGTTCCCGGAGCTTTGTCAGTATTCCATTTTTCTTTAACAACGGTATTCCGAGTACTCGGCATCATGTTTAATGGAAATGCATTGATTACATTAAAATGCATGGTACGATCTTACAAAGCTTCAGTTCTCCTTCTCGATTACGCGATACGTTAAGTGGAGCGACCTCGCCGTTTGTTGTATGCTTTGAAGTCGTTACATTTTAGTCTCCTTTATGGTACCTATGGTCTTCGATAGTACTCTTTTGAGCTAATGAAAAACACAGTGTCACTTTAGATGTTCTAAAGTTTTTAACCGTAGGACGTTTAGAATATTCTAAATGTCGTCCGCTTTCTCAAAAGTCCTTAACGGACTTCTGACAGAATAGACAGGTTCCCTCAAGGGTCTAATAATCGTAGTGTGGTCACCACTGGAACTTGTACGTCTTCGGGCGGAACGAACGTAAACTAGAAACGAACTACCTCGTAAGTTATTAACATTAGCAAAGCATATGCATAAGCGCACGGAGTTTTGATCAATTGAATCTTCACATTTTGTCGTCTTGTATTTTCGTTAAGCACCGTTTAGCGGATAGCTCCCAGTACGAAATAAAGTGTGTCTACGTTAGGTGTCGATCAAAGACGTGCGTGTCTTTAAGCTTAATACCGAAGTACGTTACGGCTATACATTTCAGAGGACGATTTAATGAGGTACTCCATTGATTTCTAATGCATCCATATTGTGCCACTCACAAAAACGTTTGAATTCTAACATGTCTGTTGTTTTTATGTTTCATGCCCGCAGCACGATGAATTTTATTTTCGGATCAACCGTACGTGCACATTTTCATGACGATTGAGATTTGCATTGAATAATATGAACTTCGACTTTTTTTTTTTTTATTAATTTTATTAGTTATCTGCACATACAGGAGAATCAGGGCTGTTCTACTAAGCTCGCGTATTTGTCCCATCATGTTCTTATGTAATAATACGGAATTCTGGAAACTGACAGCAGCTGAATTAAACACAGGGATGTAAGTGAAAATTACAAGCTAAATTAGTTTTACGACAGATTACTAAAAGGTGATATTCCATGGAATAACTGAATCAAATAAAACCAAGTTCCACCTGGACGTTTAACTAGGTAATTTAGACCACGTATTTCTCTTAGGCCGCGAATCAGTGGAAATAATGTGAAACGTTGTCAAAATAGTCTCTAATACGATAGTGGTTTTTGTAGATATAGTGAAGAAGTCGTTTTTCCTTATATTATAAGTTTTTCATCAGTCTTAGATTAACTCCTTTAGCTCTGTTGTTCAAAGAATAAAAACCGTTTCAACTGAGCGTACAAAAGGAAGTTTGGTTAGTGAAAGATATATTGCTACAATGCGAGGATAACATAATGTAAGTCCATAATATTAAAATATTATTAAAACGCCGTAGTTATTTCTTCGCGCTGGATGAACCCTTAATCAGGATCAAAAATCCTCTTCTGTGTCTGGATCGATGGCCTACGTCATTGCTAATTTCCACGCAGCTTCCAAAAATTTAAAAGAGATTTCCGTGAGACAAACCGTGAGATCCTTAATGGGTTTCAGATCGAAGAGGCTTGAAAAGTCATCAAAGTGGCTGGAAAGGCCATTCGTGATACACTTGGATTTCAGATACAGAAGTTAACAGTTATCTTAGGGAGGAAAATGTCCACTGTCAATTCAGTCGCTCAGATGAGCTCTAAAGTATAGTTTTTTTTAAAGCTTCTTAGGCTTTTTTGCATTATTTGGGCTTTTTGAGCTCTTGCGTTTTTGGTACTATGACCTGTTATCATCTTAAATTTTAATTTAATTAATAATTAAAATTTTGATCTTTTGTATTTCGCATATATGACGAGTTTACACCTACCTATACTGTTTGACACACAGTTACTACGAAAAAATTAACCGCAAGTTAGCGACTAAAAAATATTTCGAAAGTGACTAACGGGTCGTGGTAAAACTCTGCAGTGAGTCCACGGGACACCAGCTTGTACAGGGTAAGTTGTCTCTAGATAAGCGAATTCAACAGGTAGCCCTATTAACTGTTAGAGTGTTTCTGAATTACATGTTGGCTGATTTGTAGATATGCGCGTTATGAGCGACTACTCATCTAAGAAACGTATTTTAAAACTTTATATAAAATTTAAACTTCGCATTTGAGGATATATCTAGCATTTAGGCAACTAATGATTCAGTAAAACGCTGTTATATTCAGATATTGGGCATTATGACATCCTTCTAAACATTCGTTATTGGTAACGCCCAGAACCTGTCGGTGAAGTCGTGCTCATTTTTATTTCAAATGAATTTACGCTACTTTAGATGCCATGTTGAGCCAAGTAATGGTTGAGGTGTTTTGAAGTCCGCGTCTCATATATGAGCAACGCGTGCTCTAAGCAGAGATTTCTCGGCATGCCATTCAGCTAATCTTTCTTGGCCAACTGTCGCGCACTATTCCGCGCGAATAGTTGGATAATAACATCTGTACTCGTGCCACTTTTGTTCCACAAAATAGAATAACAGCCATTGTTGTATCCGCAATACTATTACTTTTAACTGGGCATATTCAGACATAGTGATTGCCTCTGACCAAACGGAATCGATGACACCTGATAGTCGAACGGTAAAACAGGACAACTAGCTATAATTGCTTGTCACATATGAACTTTTCCGAATATTCTACCAAATTTACTCGTTATCCATGTCCGTATCTTCAGGTACAGTGACGTCAGAACCGGACTCAAGGGGCTCCTTTTGCGAGGTCACCAGGGGTGATCCGCATCCGAGACACGTGAACAAACCGCGCAGCTCGCGATCACGGGCATCCTGCATGCAGGGCATGTACGTTCCCTAACGGTCAACACACCAGCACCCACAGTTCTGACGGCGCGTTTAGATCCCGAATTATTTAGCCCCGCCGTAATCGTTGTGAAGAATAGTTTGGATAAAGCTGAGCCATCAGGAATAAGAACTTTCGTTTAAGTATCGATGTTTATTTAAGTATTCCTTAGGGAAACAGCCGCAGTCAAAGTACCGTATCTGCTATAGCGGTATAGGCAGTACGTTGGCGTTCACAACTCGTCCTATTGAAAACGAATAGGACAAGTGCTAAATGTACACTAAAATAAAAATAAGACAGTCATCAGAAGTGTGTTTGAACTGCATAGTTTAACGAGGATATTGCCCCTAAAATAGAACCACAATGCCACGCGTCTATTTTCTCGTCGAAATTTCCCTATACCTCTCACGACGAGTACATGCATTGGCCATTTTCGAACGACATATTTATGTTGATCCCCTCTAGCAGCTAATGACATTCATCTGCTTCTTTATTAATACAGGTACTGACATTAATGCGTTAAGTACAACCAAAATCATTGTCATGTGGTAACCTTGCCAAGCGCCAACCGATTTAGGCCAAATAATTTTTTTAATTTTAATAAAATTTTAAACAAAAATGTAACGTCACTTGCAAAATAAAACTGGATAGTAATTTTTTTCGCCTGTGGCAGCACCACTTTCATGGCTATACTAGTTAGTTAGATGCAACAACGAAGCTATCAGATACATTTTCCAATTGACTAAGAAACATAAACAGGAAAGAAAAGGTATGCATTGTTTATCTCATTGTCTCAACGAAGGTGACGCTCATTTGCACGTCAACAATTCAGAGCCGGAAAGTTGCTTTAGCAAAAATTTGTCTTTGTCAAAAAGATCTATCATCAATATCTATTTCCCAATAGGAACTTGACGAAATCTCCTCACTCGTTATCAATTCTTCAACGGTGGTCAATGCCGTTTACCCTTTCCGAACATATGTGCAAGCAAAAACGGTCAGTCTCTCTAAACGTTCACGAATATAATCGGCTGGATATTAAGGTGATGTTTTCGCCCCGCAAATGCGCTTTATTATTTAAGGGTTACTTTTGCTGTTGTATAGGAACATAGAAAATAAAGAAGCCCAAACGATGACGGAGTGCGCCCCAACATGCTCTTGCGTAGCACCATTCTACTGGCTGGCGCCGTTACTGCCACTTCTAATCTCTGGACTTATTAAGGCGATTGTTGGGCTAAAAGACGACCGGATTGCATTCGAAGGTTTCTGCGAAGTAGAGCCCATTCATCCTAGTGGTGGATTTTCGGAAAAGGTAAATGATAGCCAATTGTCGGTGCAGAGGAATTTCGCTCGTTTTTGTCTCATTTTGGTGTCCCATATTAGCCATTGAAAACAGTTTATGCTAATGTTAAAAGCCCTAGGGTGGTACGCCGGGCAAGAACCTGTATGAACAGTTGTTTCCAAATGAATGTCTACTAGAAAGGCCGAGTCAACAGCTTTTCAATACGTTTGTATCAAATATTGCTGGATAGATCTCTGCCGAGATGGACGACGGTACATTTATTTTACACAAGCTTAGCGTAGTGTCATTCCCATCGCTAACAAGCCATGTTTGTTCCGTTCTACAAATTCCCTTGCCGCAAAATGATCCATCGAAACTGGCCCAACTCGTCGTGCCATCAAGCTGGCTATGTTCTTGCTGAATGTTATCTTCTACTTTCTACACCCATTCCTCATGCTTGGAGTCGTCAGCCGAGTACAGGCCTGTGAAAAAATTAAGGAGATAAACGAAAATCTAAGCCCGCAGAAAATGTACGTCGCTATGAAAGATAAGGTGTACAGTACCGTCGATAAGGGGAGTACACCAAAGTCAAAGGCGTCGGTAACGAAAACTCATTCAAGCAATAGAAGAACGCAGCATGGCACCAAGAAAACGAAAGAGTAAACCTGCGCTGAGTCGAGGAATTGGCTAGCTGACCTTCCTGCAACCACCATTATAATACGTTACATTAATCACTGGACCGCCGCATGAGTGACGGTGACATAACAAACATGTGTGGATACCTATTTTGAATCCACAGTACTTAGCGTACAGAAACTATTTCAATAGAGTTCTGGATTAAGGAAAGCAACAAAATGTAACAAACTACATAACCAACGTAAGCAAACATTGTAAAAATAAAAATGAGTTCAAGTAACGCACAAAAAACACGAAAGCCTAAATAAAAAGTAAATTACTATAAAAACTAAAAATCACTTCATGGTCTTAACTGAAGAGGCAGATTTAACTGAAGAGGCAGATTTTCGCTTCAGTGTTGATGCGTATGTGCAGAATTTTTTATTTTAATGTATGTGCAGAGGCAATTTGCGCTCGGCTACAGGGCTTTCAGTGAGCTCCAGAACTGCGAAGAGGAAACAAACATTATAATGTGTGTGATGTCTATGGGCGGCGTTACTCAATGATCATCAAACATTTAATGGAACAAAAGCCCGATCACACTTGTGTCAGACGCCGTAAATAACGGCGAAGTTGTCCGGTAGATAAGTGCTAATGCATTTTGATTGTTCAATATCTGAGAAGCTGCCATCACGTTGTCGGTGAAGCTCATAGAGCGTTGATGTCTATTTTCGAACACTCGTATTCGTCACTTTCGAACACAAATTAACAACGGTCCCATTACATACAGATTTGACATCGGATTTTAAGCAGCATTCCATTCCAGCATGAAGTCTCACGTGACGAAAACTTCTGATTTATTCACCTGAAGTTTAACCTGTGCTACATGCTAGTCATTATAGGATGTATCTTCCTTAACACATACAAGGGCGACATGCAAGTTCTTAAAACCGCAGTTCGACACCGAAATTTTACTTCATGGAAACTTCAATTTACTATTTTTCACTTGTATACAGCTTTCTTATCGTTCGACACTTGAGTGAAACCGTGCATTTTCTCGAATAATGATTTAATGCGTGCCTGTTACCAATAATAATTAAAGTGTGAGTCAATAAATGAATAAAGAAATGCTGGCTGCCTTCGCGCGCACCTGGAAACTCTTTGGACAGGAAGATAGATAATAGAGTAAGATTTAAATAAGCTAACCCACCGTGTACATAGAGGCCCACCGTATTTTGGTACTAAGTTTATATATATAATAAGGTATAATGGAGTAGCTTTTTTTTAAATTACTACCCCTGGTTATTAGTTCTATACTCGCTTTATGATTGGTAGTATACTGGATTCAAGGGTGTTTAGTAAAGGTAACGCCTAATAACAGAGCTAAAGTTAATCACGCTTTATCTGCTTCATATACATACTCAACTCAGCAACTAAAAGTTACGTGTTCAATTTATATCTCAACGTCATCAGAAGACTCCATTCTAAGAGCCGTGCCCTGCACGTTGGCGATTGGCTTGTCGGATAGCAGCTTGACAACAAGCTGTTTGAAGGACTACCGCTCCAACCGTCTGTTAGGGTCATCTGCATTTAGGAGACTTGTGAGGCATGCTACGTATCAGGAATGTGATGTATGTGCCGTATTCGACAGCTCATTTAGGTTTTCATCAGGCTGGAGAAGGATGATGAAGGGGGGTTTTCCCGGGCACGCCACTCTCACCTCGGAGGCTTCTGTGTGACTAGACTAGTTTGGTTCGCTGTTCTTTGTATATAGAATATATATATATAGAATAGTAGGATGGCTCGTAATGGTTAAACGCCGATGACTTATGGACAACGCGGGAGTGGGGGCAAATATGCCATCAAGGGGCATACAACGGAGGACTAGGCAGTTCGGTCAACTATTTGACTCGTCGGGGAGCTGAATTAAAGTAGCAACGAGCACGGGTGTACATAAACGGAAAACGGTGAGAATTCTCGGCGTGACGAACGGAATCTAGAAATAGATAGTTCTATAGAAAGGACGCAGGAAACGACCCCGTCATGTAGCCCTTTTCCAGATGTTCTCGCCATTTCTACCTTTCTTTTCAGAACAATCTCACAAGAGGCGTAGAAAGTCTAAAGCAAATCGATATACTGAAATGAATGGCATCCACCAGGAGAAAACAAGCACTTCATAAATATGAAGTAACATGAAATTAATAAATCATGCTAAGTCGATTCCAAAATCTGTAAAGATGTACATCGCATTATTAAGTGCATGGTTGTGTTAACGAATGGTTACGTCTCCAAATCACTCAGTGACGCTGATACCATGCTTTATTATTCTACTGGTATGATTTAGAGATTTTCCGCAGTTGTTTCTATAACCGATGGCTACATCAGTGGCACAGTGATTTTTGCATATACAATATAATTTACACGACTGCGGGACATAGTTACGGCACCGCTGGGACGGAAGAGGCGGCGGCGGCGGCAGCTTGCCTGAACACTATTTCCCAGTGCGAGGGCAAGCTGTCGATTGAACTCGCAGCTTGTCTCTGCTGGTAAATAGTTGACTGTGACGGAGAGCAAGCATGCGGAAGTTATCGGCGCATGTCACGCGATTTCGTCTGGAGCGCCCCCAAAGAGTTCGAGAGCCACGGGAGCCGTGTTATTGGGGTGTAAATCGGAGCAAGCGTAGAGCATTGCGCTGAAAGCAGCTGTGGCCAGTCGTCCATATGGCTCAACGGTGTAAATATTGAAACACCGATTTATGTCGTGTACGAACAGTATTTTCGTCGAATGATCCCCTACAGGGATTGGATCAGTGATCTAACATCAACAGCAGCTTTGCCATGTGAGTAAATTAAGGCCAATAGACTGGCCTCGATCGTACAGAGGTGCTTACTCCCTCCATTTTTCATACTCCCGCCATTTTTTCATTGTGAGTTCGAAAATTTTTCCTAACAGGAATTATGATGAAGGTTGATCCTGTTTTGATATCCTTGTGGGAATAATGGAAACGTTAGCATATTACTTATTTTTTACTATATATATTTACACGCATTTGAAGAACGACTATACTTATCATATTTCCTCTGCCCACAACAATGGTTCACGCTATTTTACATATGTTTACGGTACAAATTCTGCTTTTCGTTTTATTTCACTAACTGGCTTTTCATTACAGTCACTGCCGGTTCCTGTAGTGCCTGGAGCAAATGATCTTCAATAGAAATAGGAAAACGGGCATATGGAGCATTTGAAAACAGAAACCAAAAACCGAAACCTGTATAGGTAAATACACACACAGCAAATTCAAGTATCCAACGGTTTACGGATTACACCTATGAATCTGGCTTTTGCACAAGCGTAAGTTTGTCTACTTCAGCTCGATTGCCATGAGTGAGCCGAACAAGGCCGTCTTGGTAAAATCCTACAGTGCCTCCACGAAGCCATTGCTCCAGAGTTTGGTGATACTTGTTCCTAAACGCTACTTTGATGTCTTGCATGTCAATAGAAGACCTGCAATTCAATATACATATGATGATACCCAAGTTAATGGTTGCACGGAAGTGCACCGGGACAAACATTCTTTCATTGCTGCCATTACAAGATACAAACTACACAAACATCACCGACTAGCCCTTATAATGACAATTTGATATAAAATAGAGATACATCCAAACCCTTACCTCCCGGCTACGATGCGTATAACCGTCGCATGATCTGTACTCATACCCTGACAAGAGTTCCGTAGCGTTTCCGCATAATAAGCAGGCTCATCCAACGCTATCCGGAATCGCGTTGCGACCAAAGCGCCTTCATTACCCCCTAGCAATCGTTGGGCCGCGTCCGCTATTGGCTCGAAGTTTATCTTTTGCCGCGCTAAGTCTACAACACGCATGTGGGCGAATCCGTACTTACATGCAGCCTAGAAAACGATACGTTGTCTAGGGCAGATAAACGCTATGTCCAAAGGAAAACGCCTTTACCAACGATGTTGCTATGATCTTAACACAACTAAATATATGTTATTGACAAGTTCTACAAATTGGCACCACTTTCGCATCTCTCTGTAGCACACATCTCCGTTACAACAGCGGATACACGAGTAATATTGTGGCGTAAATTCGGTATCTTGATTTTCTAGCCTTACGCTGGGAAACGTATCATTTTCTCTTGTGTGTACGTTGACCTTAGTAATAGTAGATAGTCACGATAGCAATAAGGAGCTGCTAAGTGTTAGCAAAAAGCGGGTCTTCACATTTTGAACATAAGTGAGCATACTGGTAAAAACATGAAAAAATCGAGAATAATTACGTACATCAATAACAATACTTACATTTACAGTTACACATCCAACCAACACGTTACTGATTTTTTAACGCTAAAAAGCTCTCAGTATTGCATATATCATGGCTGCAAATACAAACTTTCGCAGTATTAATGACTACAGCTTACGCCGGTAACTGGGTTCTTCGACAGTTTCTCTCTTGCGTAAGTTAACTGCCCTAAAAAAAGGGGTCGTCTTCAACTGATGCAGACATACCTGCATGAAAACTTTCGTGGTTTCTTCACCTCGTTCAATTGTGCTTCTGCCCAAAAAAGCTGAGTGTTTTTTCGTCTTATTCATGTCCACAGGCCTATTATCAACTTCATTTCTTAGTATGTGAAGAAGTCCGCAGCGCAAAGGATTTTTGACGCGGACCAGATCCTAAGGAAAAAGATGGCTCAGTTATTCGACGGGATAAATTTAAAACTGCATGCGGAAGCCTCGACATGTATAATGTAGATTCTATTAACGTGAACTGGGTAAATTCACAACAACTACTACTACTACTAAAAAAATCACTTTTGCTCTACTAATCTTAGTTACCGCTTCGTCAAAAGCACAAGATGGCAATGGTCTTAGCTCACAACGACCTGTTTCAATGACACTACCATTTATAATACATCTTATTCGATAAGAACGCTCCTGCTGTACGTTTACTAGATTTCCCACCTTCTCAAGAGATCGCTGGAAGCGTCGGAAGTACGCACAACGGATCTTTTGTAGATCTTGCCATTTGTGGGTACCCATAATTCCAATAATGGTACGCAGATCCACGTTTTTAGCATCGCAGAGTGCATCCCACAGCTCTTGGGCAAGATACTCGTCGTTTGGCGTAACGAGGAATAGCAGTAGGCGTCGAAGCTCCGAGTCTTTCGGTATAGCACGTTTAATTTCGGCAGAGATATCGCTCTCGAAAAGCTTCTTGAACTCGCAGTTAATTTCCATCCGTTGCTCAGTGCTGCGGCGGCACAGCAATTGCAGGAGTTCATCCCCATCGGTATCAGGTACGCTAAGTAGGCGCTGGACCTGACTGGCATCCTGGATTTTCTTCGAAGGGAAATCTACGACAGATGCTCGGCTATGATCGGAATAGTGATCCATGGGTGATCGCAGCAACTGCGAGATCCCTGGAAACCTTGTCGATCGACGTGGTTCTTCATTATTAGGGTCCTTAGATTTTCCTTTTTGCATGCTAACGTCTCCCGAAGCCATTCTACTTGCTGGTAGACGAGGATCTAGGTTCTCCTAAACTTATTAGAACTTAGAATAGTCATATACTTCAACGTCTACCCAACTCCCGACGAAGACAGGTACTGTCCTTGGTATATTCGTAAAATAATACGCTTCAGACTTCTGTAGAGTGAACTTCGTTTACCAGAAAAATTAGGTATGCCCAACTGCATCGAGCCACACATAATTTCGTTCCAATCGGCCGTAACTATGCCCATAATTTTCAAATAATCAGCTACCAAGGCACCCACATGGAGGCCATATATATATTGCAACCCTATACCAAGCAGCTCCAAGAAGCATTTAATTACGTAGGCAGAATATCATAAATGCAAACTAATTCAATTATTCGCTTAGTTTATGTTTTAAAATAAGAAATTTTGCGGTTTATAAACCAAACGACAAGTAAGACCTGATCCCTATCGATAGACCAACTAAATGCATTTTCTTGGTATTATAGATACGTGCGGAACGCATGCCTAATTTGATTGAAAGCGTTAAGGGAAGCTTTTACTATATAATCGTATGATTGTTGAAATGCAACAGTATTGGTCTTTCTTTATTTAGATATCTTTTACCCAATAACCTATGAATCTTCATATCACCTGGTATATGTTCAATGATCGTTTAAGATTTTGCATAGTGACATTTATGCCGATGCTCTAGACGCCTGTAATTTACCATTACAGTAGCACTCCTTATCCACCGTGGAGATTCATAAATCAGCGCCTAGAAATCTTTCTAAATGAGTACTTTATGTGTTGTCCCTTGATTATCGGTTGCTTGATTACGACCTTTACTCACACTATATCAATTTGGAGAACGCTGAAAATAACTAGGAAACGTAGAACAAGCATGTGCTATCTCAGCGACTTTTTTTTCGTATCAGTCTTTTTTTTTTTTATTTCCAACGTAATATAAACGCAGAGATTTGTATCGCATATAATAGTGATTGATTCGCGACTAATAGAAAAGCTTGCCTAGTACATTGCAGGACAAAGTTCCTAATAATCATCAAATAATCTAGAAATGCTGCAATTGTAGAATAATGCAATTAACTACTGCACCATTTTACAACGGAAGTACACCTGTTCAAACTTTTTATGATGTTCATATGTTATTTTAATGGCATATTATGAAAGAAAGCTATCTTCAGTTAGGGCAAAAAAGCGACACCTCAATCATCTCAATACCATGTTCTTTCCGAGAAACACTGTAGTTACTAAAATGTCGAAGAGCCATCAAAAGCTTTCACAGACCCATACTGGTGGGTCAATTGGGGTAAAGCTGGTCCCGGCTATTTTGATTCTAAACATCAGTAGGCGCGAAAATACGTACTGGTAAATGATTCAATATAATTTGTCCATACAAACCTTAAAAGGTTTTATTAACCGCTGCGGACACATTTCACTACACATTTTCTGGTCAAATAAAAGACTCTATGACCTAGAAATGTAATGCGTTACCATTTTAGGACTAACCGGCTAAATACTACATATAAGCCGTATGTGTAGTTTTTTGTATGTTGTTCTAGTGGTAGCAGACAGTCCAACCCTAAAAAACTCCGCAGCCGTTGGTGCTTGTAACAATTCTGCACTGTGGTTTAAGTGCTATGGCACATCTGGAGTTAATAAAATACGAATTAACTAAAAGTGAAGAGTAGTCTGTCTGAATTCCGCGCGTTCTCTCCCTTTTCTTTTTCCCATAACTCTAATAGCTATCCTAGACGTCATATAATATGGACCTATGCCGCGATTACTCATCAAGCGACTAACTAGGCTTTTATCGTTTTTTTCCAGCGACCGCGGACGCATTTACCGGGGATTTCTTTTTATTCGAGAGTATGTTCGCACACTTCGGAATATGACGCTCAGCCGCTCCCTCGTTGAATTTTCGGCCGCAGTGGGGACACTGGACGTAGTCCGGGTTCTCGGACGGCGGTGGTGGTGGTAAATCACTTAACTTTCCGCCGTTAGCTAAATAATACTGAATTTTCTTCGCTTCTCGGATATTACGGAGGAACTCTTCATGCTTTGCGCGCCAGTTCGACTTTTTCACCTGGAATCAGGCCGAACGTATCGGATGAAAGGATTAGAAAAGGAATAGTATCGGAAATGAAATAAATATCTAATCTTGGTAAGGCCTACGGGGGCAATCCGGAGCTGCAGCTCAATGATGCCAATGCTAAAACAACTGCTAACGATTTACAAAGCTGTATGACTGCCAAAGGTTAGATATGAGGCAATGAAAATTAATAGAAAAAGAACCGAGGACGGACAGCTTTTTGAAAGGCAAAATTGCAAACTTGAGAAAGCTGCGTTTCTGTGGTCTGAATCACATATACGAAACAAACTTTACCAATGAAAACAGTAGCTCTTAGGCTAGCACTAGTGCTAAAGCGTTGATCTGCCAGTTGCATCCTTCGATAGCTGGTGCCGAAATAAGCCTGTATTGATCCCGACGATGCTTCTGTTTCGCCCTTTAAACCATCCCAGACAAGCTTTAAAAATGAAAACATGAAAATGTCTATTCATGTACTAACCGGTACGTCTTTCTTGTGAGCTCCTGTGCGAATATACGACTCCTGTTCGGTTCCTGCTGTCCTCATCTTAATGGCATTGAACACCTTTCTAGGCCTGTTCTCGATTTTTCTACACACTTCGCGGTGTTTATCTAGGCGCTCCGGTAAAAAGCCTCGCTTACAAATATCACACCTGCATAGAACAGAAAGTGTCACTCACGAAAAATTAAGTGATGATTGTTCTATGCCGGTGTGCATAAATCATTTGAGTCAGACTCAAATTCAGTCCAACTAATGGTATAGGCCCTAAAATATTACAGCGTTCTTATAATTTAGAGTACGAGGCAAAAATCAGTAATAATAATAATAATAATGCATCACCTTAATATATTTTTTCTTAGTTTGGTATGGATGTTTTCATAAAACATTTAAGAAAATTTGCCTACTTAACACACGCTGAACGCTTTTCAAAGGTGAAATGAAAACTAATATGTACCGAACGCATTCCGGGGGTATAGGTCTTTCTTCAGGGGGTAGTACCTCATTTAAAGGCATATTGTTCGATTTTTTTGAAAGCGGATTGGGCAAAGTTGCTCGAGACTTCGACGTTGCCGAACCGCTATTAGATTTGGAAGCCTTAGTTCTCAATGCTGGCCCGTTGTGATACGAGGAAGAGGAGGATATCGCTGTGCCTCCTCGGACTGAGGTTCTGCTTGGTGAATCTCTAGACGGTTGTACGGAAAATGTTGTTGACGAGTCCATTGCACGTGAAGGACGTATAGGCACTGAGGGTCCGTTGGCCTGGAAGCAAATGGATCATGAAGATGAAAGCATAGCGGTGGTGGTGGTAAATCACTCAACTTTCCGTGTGATTCGAATGGCAAGAATGTGAGAGGAGATGTATAAGAGATATTCTAATTAAACTTGTTTTTATATTCTTAATTGCGAGTTCTATCGATAGAATTTCTTTAAAGGATTGTATTAGAATAATGCAAACTAGAGTCAACAAAGTGTACAATCGACCTCATCTTATTTCCACCGATTGGTTTCCACAGAGGGATGCTATCTTGCGTTGTAATAGACAGCATATCTTTTTTACTAGCGAATGTTATTCCGCGCAAAAATACGTGGGGGACGGGGGAGCATGCGCCTGTGAAAGCTGTTTAGGTGTTATCTCATGTCCGATGTGTACACGAGAGTACATAACTAAGCAATAGCTTTCCCGACAAACTACTTCAAAAGAGAGGGGTCAAGTTCCGGGAGGGAAAAGCTGCGATCGGGATGTTTATTGGCAAAAGTGCTCTGAAAGCAATCACGATTGAGACCTTCGGGAGTACACGCCGCCCCAGCAAAAAAAGTGCGGTAAATAGCCCTTTGAATAGCGTTTGACTTATTATTGTTGTAGTTATGACAGATTCATGACTATTGTAAGATTCAAAAGATGATAGGACTTGCAAATGCAGCTGAATATCGTTGTCAGATAGAGGATATTGGTCCTCTATATCGGTGACTTGTAAAGGCTGGACATTCGACATGGAAAGCCCAAAGGAAGTATAGTAGCTAGAGCATAGCGACGACCGTACATAGACATCTACTACACTGATGAAATTATACTGTTTGGCGAAATATTCATACAAGAAGTATATCCGTAATAGACACCAAAACGCCCCACACGATCATAATAACTAATGTACTATGCTACTTGTATTCTCAAGATGTTCGATTACCTTTATTTACTTTAATCTCCGGCTATTTCTCGCGCAAAAACCTTCAAAGAAGCGCTAATAGAGCTAAGTAGAATTGATGTGCAGATCATTGTTTACCCGACTCCGTTGGAAAAACTACTAGAAACAAGTACCCAAGTCATAGCTATGGCTTGCGCCCTTTCAACTGAATGTATTTCAAGATAATTAAGAGTAATTAACATAATCCCATAAAATGCTGTTAATGCAGATCAAAGAACCCATGCAGATTTGACAATAACAAGAAAAAACGTTCGTCTTAGATTTGCCTTTATCTGTAACGGCCACACCCTGGCTTCGTTCGGGTGACCGCTGTCCACTTCCGAGATCAAACAATCCGGGAAAGCAGATCTAAAGCAGGACAAACACCTATACAAATGTAAATGTGCTGGAAATGGTCAAACCTAGATGTAATTCGAAAACAAAAAAAAAGAATGGTCACGACAAACTTCGTTATATTTACGTCTCACTAATGTATATAGACTGACTTGGTTCAAAGTACCGTTTGTGGTACGAACAAATACTAACATCTTGTAGGACTCAAGTAATAACGTCATGTATAGATATACGTTATTAGAAAACAGGGTCGATCAGCTAATTTGAAAGTTTCTTTCCGTTCCTAAAAATAAAGTCAATAAATTTTTAACCCTTAACTACTGGTTTTATTTCAAGGTTGAACCTCCAGCTTTAAAGTAACATCAATTCAGAATTATTAAGATCACAGTTAGCGTTTAAATACGAACGCACCAAACGACTTTCGGCTGTTGGCTTCTTAAGCTGATTCATTAGCAACATCATTCATTTTTAAAAATGTTTAAGTTCCAGCAAAGATTGCATAGTGGGCAGGCTGTGTCGACTGTACTCTTTACATGCGACTTAAGCGTTAACGCTGCTTTTTTGCGGGGTTGAGATCAAAGAGGCGCATACAAGACCCTGTCACCTTCGCTGTTGCTGCTGTCAAATAACTGCAACTCAATTGACAGGGATTATGCAGAAAGTTGGAGGGGAATCCGAATTTCGAGGGATTTGAGAAGATTAGAAGCACATATTTACGTCTAATTACTAAGAAACTCAGAATAGGCGGCAAGAATGACAAATTGCCCGTTTTCTGGAGCGAGAATGTTATCAGCTAACTCAGAAAGTTCGATGCACAAACGAGAGCTAGCCATCCAAGAGTTAGAAAAAAAAAAGATACAGAAACAAGGAATGTGCCTTCCGTATAAACTCAGTAAAAGTATCATTGGGAACCGATTACCTGTCTGTTGTTTGCTGCAGCCTACTCGACAGGACAGGAAGACACTTCGATAAAAAATTATCATCGGCGCTAAAAGAACAGATATTGCACGATAATTTCGAACGCAAAAAAAAACTCCTTATAACGTTGACGTCTAGCTGTCTGCTAAGGAAGACCATTCATGGGGAAAGAAAGTAGTGCTATGCATTGCCAGAATTTGATGTGGGTCCCTTACTATAAACTGCTCAAAGCCGGCCAGACTTTCAATGGAACTTCCTGCTTGCCTCAACTCATCAATCCAAGTAGAGAAATCCGGCGACATAAAGCGATATTGCAACATAATAGTTGATGATTTTACGCGGCAAAGGTAACTTGGAGCCTAAAGGAAAGTTTCCCAACACCCGACTCACTCGCCAAACATCGGCTTTTCGAATTACGAATCGTTTTAGTTCATGAAGCATATTTTGGCAAAAAGGCGATACAAAACGAAAGCAGGAATCAGGAGAACCGGTTGACGATTAGGTCATCTCTAAAAATGAAGGATACTATTATTAGGATTCGTATGTTACACGAACGCGAAGTGAAACTGATCAACACGAGTGCCACTCTTTATTAAAACATGCTTATTCTTTTAAAAGTTGTGCCAGTTCAAGATCAGCATAAAAAAAAAAAAAAAAACACATTACTCATAGAACTAAGAAGTCGACGAATATGAAAATCGAACACCCCACAAACGCGGGGTATTTTGATTATTGCACTCGTGTTTGAAGTTTCATCTTGGAGAAAGCACACGTTAATTCTGTCTTTAATGTGTTAAACTGCCACGTGACCCCCGCCTATTTGTTTCTTTGTTTTCACATGCATGCGTCCACATGCCTTAACGTTATTATCAAGTTTAGGAAATTATCGTTAGAAGTTAACGATAATTATAGACACTCTTACTTCGAAATCGCATCTGGTCGGAACATCCGCTGATTTCTCAGAGCAAGGTCTGCTATGGGTAAATCTAAGAAAAGCTGCAATTTGGGCATCACGGAGCGCGCCTCAGATCATCTGACGGAATACGTAACTAAGCGTAGGTGCCTAGTGCAAATGGCTGGTAGTACCTTGGGCGTGGCGACGGTTCGGTAGCCGGATTTTTGAGTATTTGACGGTGGGGTGAGATTGATGACGTTAAAGAGCGGCGGAGTTTTTTTTTGAGCCTGCCCAACAGGGATGGGTTATTTATTAGATATCCGCTTACTATAGTACTAGAGAAAAAAAATGCTTCAGCAGTAATATATAATACGTAAGACATTAGAATTATCGTTTAGCCTAGAATATGAGTTGCACACTAATAAAATAGTTCGACATTTCTATTTTGCGATTCTACATGTTTTCGTGTCGCAAACATTAGATAAACATTTAGCCAGCTGTGATCAATTGTAAGGTACCTTGTATCGGTGCGATAATACAGGTAAATAATAATAAAAATAAAAAAAAAGTGAGGATTTCATTGTACGTCACCACGAAGATTCTCTTAGTTGGAATGGAAGAGTTAAATTGTTGACAGTTACATCTTTATATTTTCTTATATGACTGACAAGTAGTGCTGGGAAAAATCTCTATATAATAAAGTATTTTTCCCATTTAGCTACATCTTTGCATTTAGCAAAACTAACCCCGTTTACGCACATCCCGCTTAATTAATCTCTCTTTTTTTGACCATTCATCACGTTGCCATACAACATATGACCTGCTCCCTCACCAAATCGTCGACTGCTTTTTCGTTCATATTTGCTATACTCATATATATATATATATATAGACTTAATTTAGTTGACGCTATCGAGCTGGGTAACTCTGCTATCGGGCTTGTGTACCTTAGTTCGAGGTTTAGTCATAAGAGTCGTTACCGTTGTACGAACAGTTCGCGTAGGCGTCGGCCGAGAAGCGGACGTTTTAGAAATCGAAGTGTTCCCATTCGTTCCGGGAAGCGTGGAGGTGCGTGTCGACGAAAATATTGGCTTTCCACCGCTTTTCTATCGTCAACAGCGCGTGCATTAGTCAGCGTATAAATATATCATCCACAACCGCATCCGAAGGAAAAATGTACGAAGGCAAAAGTTTCCAATAAGTAAATTTGTCTTTAGATAAATTCCTGCTTAAATCTTGTGTAATATCTAATTTTACTATGACTAAGTCAATTCACTGTTAAATAGATTGTATTGACGCCATCGTTTACGTGTATAGGACGGGTGTAACTGGCTTTGACACGATTATGTATATAAGCAGGCCTATGCTGACGCCGTTTTAACAAAGCATGCAGAAACTACGATATTTAATATTTCTTTAGGTGATGATAATTAGAAGCTTGTTAGACATACTGCCACTACCGACTGAATGCAGGAACAGCAACAGTTAACAAAAAAAAAAAAAGATCTCTATAAGCTAATGAGATTAGAATCATGCGAAACGATAGGTAGATAATGTTATACTTACTGCCGCAGCATCCTTCGATGGCCTTGTGCTGTGTGAGCTAGCTACATTATTTAAAGTGGATTTACTGGACAACGGTTTAGTCGTCGTTGATGATCGCACTTGAGGAAGTGTCTCTTCAGATCTAGTACTGTATTCCGTGCGAGTGATGACAATTCCTGTAGTCGTTGTGGCTCGAGTGGAAGGTGCCGGGCGTGGAGGACAGGGCGACGAGGATCCCTTGGTCGCTGTAAGCGTTGCCGACGGGCGAGGAATTATGCCTCCAGCACGGCGACTCATAGCCTGAAAATGGTATTCGTATATTTCGCGTATATAAAGCATTTCTATAACAAAGCCTAAAGACTGCCAGTCACGGACGAAGGTTTTGTTTATACTGGAACCTGCATACAGTATGTAGATAGCAGTTTCATATAACTGGCAGGCGACTAAACTACGATAGGACGCAATGCGACTTCTCACCACTTATACGAGAACCGGGTTTAAAGATAAATGGCTACTACTTAGGATGATGAAAATAAATCTCCAGTTTTAGGCCAATCAAGGGCCAACCGCTGGCCGTTCATTAGCAGAATATTACAAAGCCTTTCAGTTGTTCATTGACTAAATATCGTAAGTTAAATGATCTCGGCCAGCTAAGTAAAATGTGCCGCGTGATTGCTTAAAAATTCGAGCCATTTATATAGCTTCAACGACAGCTATACTCATGAATATCGATAGTTTTTCCAAAAAGCTAGTCCATTTAATCACCTACAATTTGAAAAGTCTATTAATAACGTGCGGTAGCGCGCACCGCCTGTCTTACAATGATACTATAGTTACACTTGCAGATGTTAGGTACATACTTGATGGGTGTTACCCGGGGCACCGTTTGATTATTGCTGCACACTGATTAGTGAGGAAAATATCAGCAGTAAATTGTAAAATTTTTTGACTTAGATGCGACAACACTCGTGGCTGTCGTTATAATGCTGTTTAATAACGGTGTTTTTAAACTCTATCATCAATGCCAAGGAAGCGTTACAGCCATCGCTTTCGGCCCCATTTCTAAGCATCAAATTTACATACAGGCACACGTAGAGCATATCGATTCAGCTCAACGCTTCAATGGTATCAGGACCGTCCTACATACACCTTCGCGTGAAAAAAAGAATATCATTCGGTTAGGACAACTAAACCCACTAACAAATAGCTCAATCTAGCTTCTGCGACTTCATCACACAGATTCCTAATAAGTAATGAGGACAACCTTCCCAATAAATCGCATTAACACAGGCGCTAGTAGCGTTAGTAAATTGAGTTTGTGAAAGTAAACAGTAGCCCTTTCGTTCAGGAAGCAAAAAAAGAGGAAAAGTAAGGCTAAAAAACTTTACAATTCCCGAATCATGAATTCTATACAGACATCCATATAAAAATCAGGTGTCGACGGGCTGTTACGTATACTCGTCCAGAGACAAAAATTAAGATAAATTACCCGTAGAACGTTACGACGTAAGCTACTGCCGGAAAAACCTCTATCAA
Source organism: Varroa destructor (assembly GCF_002443255.2). Lineage (NCBI taxonomy): Eukaryota > Metazoa > Arthropoda > Arachnida > Mesostigmata > Varroidae > Varroa > Varroa destructor. The sequence continues at coordinate 12,316,184 of NW_019211456.1, forward strand.
TATTTAATGAAGTGTGTTTTAAGTCTGCCAAGAAAATTCGCCGTATTTTGCCTAAATAAGTCTTCTTCTAGGATATATATATATATCCTAGAAGATATATCTATATCTTTTTCTATATCTGAAACACTGCTGCATGTAATTCTAGCGTAAATGCCGGTCGGCGTAAGGATTAATGGAAACAAGCCAGTATGATAGAGCACTTAATAGAAAGACGTTTGCATATGAGAGATATGGCTGAGATTTTTGTCGTCGATTCGTTGAGTAGCTGAGCAGAACCAACTAGCTGGAATCGTGATCATATGGGACCAAACGGCCTCCTTGTAACTGGCCCACCAGAGCGAACAGGACTGCCTAACTGTCCTCTCTGCAGCTCTCATTATCAGAGTTTTTAAGGCCGGCGAGTCTGCGGTTCCCAGACCACTGTTATCATGGTCATAAGGCTAACGGACGCGAACTATCGTTTAAAATAACGAACCTTTTCGGTACGGCCAATAACCCGGTTCTGTTTGTACATGCCAAATTAGCATACTTGACATGAGTAAACGCGTTGACTCGAAATTCTTAAAATAATCATGCGTGGTAAAATAATAATAATAATAAAATGACCGTAGTCAAGTAATGCATGTCGTAACATAGCGTGGGCAAAGTCGCCCTAGTTCCAGTGATATTGGCGTATTGATTTGCTTGTACGACGAATAGACGCCAAGATACGTAGTGAACAATTTTCGTCCTCCATGCGAGAAAAATGTTCCTCAGTAATTGCCAAAGCAATAGTACTAGCCGCGGTCGATATACCTTAATGCCGATGTCTCAAGCTTCCTTTCAACATAAGAAGCTGCGTTGCAATCATTTTTGCCCTTTATGGGTATGCATATAATCCAGGCACGGTAGCCTAGAATGATAGCACGAATCGACACTCGACGGTTTTGCCAGCAAACTCAATGTGGGCCAGACAACCCAAGAGAATAATGAATCTAACTGAGTACAGCATTCGTATGTAGAATTTTTCCAAATTACTTCGAATCACTGTCGTGAAGCTGCCTCATTTATAAAAACTTAATTCAATCCGACGCCTTTGTATTTAAAGTTATCATGATTGTTCGAACATAAGTTCACGTTCATTTCGTCTAATGCTACATTCATAGTAACCATTGACCCGTTAAGCAACAGCTAGCTCCACGTTCAACGCGTACACTGACGTCGGCCGCCGTTGATTTCAGTAATTTTGGTCGACAAAACCTCGATCATTTGAAAAGGGGCATAGTTCTGCTGTGTCGTTTCAGAATGCCTGCCAATATTGTACAGGTTTCAAAAGTGCACCAAAGCTCCTCGGCTTTTTCATATATAACAACGCCTTTCATCGCACATGTGCGTTGCGTGTGTTGCAGAAATAAATCACGCATACTAGAGCTTCTGATGTATTTATATAAGGTCACTCGTTATATGGCTTGTACCACATCACCGTTTACACAGATCACACAGGTTCCATTACACAATAGCTATTGAGAGAAATCGACTTTTGCTAGAACCGAGTTTACTGCTACGTTAAATAATAGGGCATTCTATACGACGATGTCTTCTTTAATTAAATTGTGTTGCTACATAACAAGCTAGCCCACATAGATCAGCAGATAGCCCTCCAACATGTCCAAATACGCTTTTAAGACTCATAATTTTATTGCTACTAGCGTGAGCTACGCGCTATGGATTATATATTGCATTACGTGTAGATACAGAGCCATAAAAAATCAAACTGGTAATTGTGTTGCTAAGAGAATATAGATCTTAAAGAAGGCGCGAGTCTGGTGTATGTCTATCGCCTATTGTTAGAAACAGGCTATTTGTATTTATAGGCCTTTAGACACTCGACTAATTTACCGCCAGCGGTCGCACTTGGCAGAACTTGAAACCAGCTCGCTCAGTTTCACCAGATCCCTTAAGTAAGTGCTACATGATTGAAAGCTGTCAAATTTACGTTTGACACAAACCTAACCTGGTCCTGCACATGTGCTTAGAGATACAGATAGACTATTTTCCTGTCCTATGGTTTACTAAGTGACTTACATCCACTACTTGCTCTGCTTGTTGGAAGCTGTTAACAAGTATTTTGTAAATCTTCACCCAAGCTTGAATCGATAGGTGATTCGGCAATACTCCATAATGGCCGGCAGCCAATTGGCTGCTGGCCACAGAGATATATGACAATATTCTTTTTCATCTCCAGTATTTCCGGTAGACAAACCAGGCAAAGCAAATTAGCCGATCTGCTCTACGTCCTGCTCTCGTAAAAAGGAAGGGATTTTGCACCCTATGGGCCAGTTAGTCCATTGCTCGTGTCCGATCGATATAAGCGATATTTTATCCATTGGAGAGGAATTGTCGTAAAGAGGTGTTGGCTCGTAGCTAACGTTGTGGTCAACTAGCAACAGCTGTGGTATTGGTTACTTCAAATTTTTCGACTGCTTGCGGCCTCTCCCCTGCCGATGGCTCGCTGTTTATCTTTTCGTTTACGTCCGGTCTGATCACGTTCCCTGCCAGTCTTGCTATTGTTAACTAGCTAATGACCACAAAGCAAGCGTCCGTGCGGTCCTTTATAACTATATAGTGTCGTTTGTGCCGTCAAACTATTGCATTTCGCAATTATTCATTCCCCACATTGCCCCTGCTTTACGGCCCGAATCAGCTTCGTTTGCGGTAGTATAAGTGCAGGCGCCATTGCGCTTAATCGCAGCAGCGTACCTGTCGCGACTTTTCTAGTTGTATCGAAGTTAGCATTTATGGCAATCTAACTATCCCCCTAGCAAGCGAGAAAAAAACATTTGCCCCACTCCTTAGTCATTTCCGCTGACCTTCTTTACGATCGTACAGCGTCGATTCGGCCGCAGCACTATTATTGTACTAATGGTACTATAATACTAAATGTAGTGTCACTCCGGCAGAATCCCGTCCTTCCTGGCGTTTCTCGCATTCTACGATATAAGGTCGCTAGACCTGGCTAGCATAGCGTAATGCTCGGAGCATACCAGCAATCAAACGATTGTTTTGGCGGCTACTTCAAACACTTTCAGCCACACAAGCCGTTAGCGACGGCTGATCACCATTGCATCACGTTATGGCAGCAAAATGGCTGGTTCTACATCCCGCATCAACGAGGTGTTTACGTATTTAGATTTAGTTGCATCATTGTGTTCGCTAAGCATAGCGAACATTAATTAGCTTACTATGATATTCAGTTGGTGATGTGTCTTGGACGCCCAAAAGTCAACGGTTTCCTTTGAGTTAGGCCGAATAGGCAAAACATCGCATGTAGGATATAGCGGCACCACGGTTTTTCGACATCTGCCCTTCATTTCCACATTTAAAGGTAACATATAACAGGCTATAGTGTATCTGATTCTGTTATTAACAGGCCAGATCTGCGATATGCCCTACGATGACGTGAGATCTGTGTTTGTTATAGCAATGTACTCTAATCGTGTACCCACCAAATTTCTCTAGTGTGTAGGAAATAATAATAGGGAGCCAAGATGCACTGCTCCAGACTTCTGCAGTCAATTAATCGGCTCTTGCTTTAGACGACAATCGATTCACGAATTATAACAAAGCCAAGTGACAGGAGAATTCAACGAACGAACGACCGTACGGTATATCGTTTCGAAATGAATTGGACAGCTCTTGTCCTGCTATCCTAGAACAGTGTGCACACATCCAACGGCAGACCGTTATCTTATGCTCTAGACGTTACTGATTGCAATGGCGGCCACCTATAGGTCGCGATGGGACTTCCTGAACATAGTCAAATGACTACTTACTACATAATGAACAATTTTTTTTCTAAGACGCTTCGATTAAAAACGGAATCCAGAAACAAAAGCAAAGCAAGAGAGAGCAATGAAATGAGGAAAAACAATGCTAAATAAGGCTGAATTGCTTTTCGTTTCGTGTACATCCATTCTATCAGAGTAGTGTGACGTAAATATGTTTTGCAATAGTCGTGTAACAATGTTCTACGATGCAAAGAAAAAGAGACAAACCATCTTTCACTCGCTCGAACGGATTAGTCTTTACAATGTCTGTGTATATGCGTGAAGTTCATGATGAATGAAGTCCAGTTCAACATGTTTACGTTAGTAGAACGGAAATCATCTATGGAAATAATAATATGGCACATCAGCTCGAGAACCTCACTTACAATCAATGCGCTCTTATAGATTACTTTGGCATATCATTTTTAGTCCGATGATACAAACGATAACCATCGTATGTTCAAAAAATATCTTGGATCACAATTAATTTCTTTGTATGCCTGGTATAAACCTATAAAAACTTGGACTGCACGTATGTGAAGCTTGTATTTGTGTGCACTAAAACGTTACTTAATGCGCAAGTTGTTGTCTTAATCGAGCTTAATACAGTCGTCTAACCTGTAGAACATTGATACCTTTTGATACGGTCAATACGGTTTGAGCTTGCTCTTAGTAAGTCCAAATTTAATGTTTTTAGATGATACAACAATACCGTCAATTGCATCTGCTTAGATAGCTAGACGTACGTACACGTACACGAAACCTTTCTCCCTTTCTTAAAGCTAGCCGCCTTTCCAGGAAGAGACCGTGTCAGTCAATATGATCAGTCTGCTTTTTTCCTAAACCAATATGAGCCCTTTAAAAATGTATACGAGTGATGTCTCCTCAAATCGTTCTAGTGCATCATGTTTCTTATGGCACAGAGTCACTTTACCACTACTACTGAATGATTGTTATTATCAATGGTGTTATTGAATGTTAGAACGCTAAACTGATACGTATAAGGAAATTCGTCTCGCCTAGCCTATACGAAAGGCAAAAACGAGTTAAAATCAAACCGTACAGACTCATATTAGCTTTTCATATATATCTCTGTGTTGACACGTGATAAAGGTGTCACCGCTGCGTATGTAGCGGCGCCACATCGAATAGGTTCTAGTTTGTATAGCTTTAATTTTATAGTCCTACTTTTGATAAATGAACAATCTGTATGCATTACTGATTCCATGAAGTAGTCGGTCGGGTTTTGCGGGCAGCTGCCGCCTACAAGAATATGGAACAGATATATGGATGAGAGAATATACATAGTCGCTGTTCACTCGAATAATCGCCCAGAGTGGCTGTCTGAGTACTTTGTAAACATTGACCCTTCAGACTCCCGCGTAGCTCTGAAAACCCGTTACTGAACCATATCTGATTGTTCGAACAGATGCAACGGTTGGCGCCAGGTCGTCTGACCACAACTGCGTACGCGGTTTTTACCGTAGACCGAATGTTATATGTACTTCTAGAGTACATATTTCCTATTTTCGATGCCATTGACAATATTAAATGTTCTTCTGCATTTTCGCTGATCATTATCATCGACCGATTTGGCAGCGTCATCGCTAATAAACAACAAACAAGAGTGCCGTACGGAACTGCCTACATCAGGAACGTTCCTGGCACATGTAGGTGCTCGCTAATTTCGAAAAGTGTTCTTGTCTGATGTACCACGTTGTCGATTTCTTGTTCTTCTATCTAGCTGGTACCACACCTACTTGCTTTTAGCTGACAATGTCCTGTTTAAGTAACGTGTTCTGCGTGAAGAACATAACATCTGCGTTTATGTAAGCACTATATGCGCGTTCTTATCGTTAAACGTCAGAAGCCTCCAACTCCGACTAGTTACTGGCGCTCAGCATGAAGGGAACCCGTAGGTGGAGAAAGTGTCGAATCCAAATTCAAATTTTAGCCTAGGATGAGGCGTACGTGTAACCACTAACCCTCGAGCTCACGCCCTATTGTTAGTCTGATGTACGGTCAATATCTTTTCAGTGCCTTGCATTAGGCAACTGCGTGCAAAGCAGAGCCCGATGCCTGTAGACGCAAAGCTAACGCGACGCGATTACTCATCGTTGTGATTGATAGAATACGACTTCTATCCAAGGTCATTTTACCACTGGTTAACACACAATGAAGAAAGTACTAACGAAGAATCGGTGCTGACACAGTTCTATACATAAACAGATTTTAAAGTACAAATCGTTCGTGACCGTGTTCACATTGTTTCCGTTTGGCATCCGACAGCAATAATAAATCGGTAAGAAGGCGAACTTAAAAACGTGTAAAAATAGCAGTTCCACAAAAAAGGGACGCATTTAATAGATACGCGAGCAACGTATCTAGATACGCCTATGTATTTAGCGAATAACGAGGTGGTGCCTCTATGATGCTCGATTCACATGGGACACCAAATTTGCGTTCTGTTAATCAAAATATGCTTGAAAACTCGTTCGTATCAAACGGCCGAACCATTCCTCATCCGATTAGGAGCCTTGGGTGTCTTTTTTCAACTATTAGGATAACATAATCGTTTTGAATGGAGCTATTGAACAACCGTATTATATACCCAACTACACATGAGCCATACTAGAGGATTGTATACACAAAATGCGAAGTCATATTATAGCTAAGTAAATACCCAAGATAATTGTGCTCTATAATCGATTTTGATTAAATCTGCTACTCACTGATGCAATTTGAGAGTCACAGGTAATATTACTTTTTCTTTTTTTATTATTAATAGGGTATTATAACTAGAGATAATAGGAATGAATAATATTATTAATAGGATATAATTTAACCACGAACTAAAAAACTGACGTTAGATTTGGTACGTTTAACCTGCAAGTGCGTCAATAAATAGAACCAGATAAATATTTAAAACCCCTCGGTGGCTGAGAAGGTTAAAATGAGCTCATTGAAGATATAAAAATTTGTCGTTTAGCGGAATTCGCTACCTTGAATGCTTCATCTGAGCTGGACTGTTTTCGTCAAGTTTTGTAAAGCCAGTTAGTTATCCAATGTACATGGTATGAAAAACAAATGTATGGTATTCACCAGATTCAAATTATCTACTGAATTCAATGAATGAGAACTACATAAGGCGATACTTCAAAACTAGGTCACCTCTAGCTAATGGTACAGCTTTTCAATCTAATAATACGGAAGACTTCGTAATTATCTTGCTTATTTGGAGTTTAATTTGGGGCCCAGTGCGTCGGCTGCTCATGAGCAACAGAAAATGTAGCAAATTGCAAACATTTACAGGCCGTCTGGTAAAAGCAGATTCATTACGGATACAAATTTTTTAAAAATACATCTTTTTGATGTAGATAATACTTTTCCGAACTTTAAATGACATATAAGATTTCTGTGCGAAGAGCAGAATCCATTATAACTGGCAGAAAACAATTGCGGCTACCATCGTGCGTTTGAAGGCGCTATAGGTCACGCGGATAATCGTTGAGGAAAACACCTCAGTCGTGAAGGCCACCCACGCCAAACAATTCATTTGACAAAGAACACTCGAAGAGCTAAAACTGTTATACTGATAGACCGGACGATGATGGCAAGAGGCTGAACTGCTAACAGAGAAATCTGCCGCCGTAACAGATGCGGATGAAATCGAAGAATGAAAATAACGCAGGTTGACAAGCCGGACAATCGCTACGGCTGCTGCTGCTGCAGGTACTTCAACTGCGCGATTCGACACGCCTTAAACAATATATTGAGATAAATCGATATTGATATGTGAAAATGTGCTACGTATTTGTTGATGATCCGCTAATGTTGTTATGGAAATTACGCTTCTTTTGTAATGTTGATATCTACTGATTGTTATCACCTGTACGACCAATATAATACGCCCCATGTGTCTGGAATTAGCTAACAAGGGGCACAGCAGTAGCAGTGAATTGTAGTGACAAAATTACGATTGTTGTGTAAATGACTTTATTCAATAGTTCCGCGTTTTGAACATCGAATCTTCCGGTTTGTGATACCAGCTGTTGTTACCTAAGAATATATAGGGAAAAGCCGTGTTTATATAGGCTAAATGGTTAGTTTCTGACATTATAGAGCTACAATAAACGTGTGAAGACAAACGAGCAACAAGTGTTTTCTTCACTGATAACTCGAAAGACTTTACCATTGCTTAAATCTGACCCGAAGTATCGCTGTCAACTATAAATTATCGCTGAGCACTTTTCGAATTACTCGAACAGAGCAATGTTGGTCATTTAGATTATAATCGCAATACGTACATGTCTGTCTTGACGTAATTTTGTACACAAAATAACAATTTCTAGTCTAGGGGCGAATTTCGTGTGACCTCAACACATGAAGGCTAAGTGCCGTTCTGAGTCTCCAAGCTCCCGACACATCTGTTTACTAAGATACGTGTTGCACACGCTACTATGGTATCGGTTGTCTTGCTCTAGGTGCTGTGGTCTTCGGTTGGTACTTCAGCACAACGATGTCCTCAAATACCAACGAAAACTGGAATCAACAGAATTCGTAGCTAGATCAAACTTACTTTAAGTTTAGTGACGGAACACTTTGATACTCGGTAGACCAGTTGACAATAATTGTTTTATAGATAAAAATCTGTTTAACTCACGTTTTTCGAAGATAAAACGCTCTCTTGCAGTTATCTTAGGCGGATTACTAACCGGCTCACTCGGTTACAAAACGCGCACAAGCGAAGGGTATTAAATCGACCGTTTCCAGCATAAGAACAAAACTTCAAGCTTACTTTGCTTGCCCAGCTTGTACGAGCGCTCGAAACAGTGTCCTTCGATGAACTACCATTAAGAAGTAGGCTACCCATAAGCGACACGGGTTGAAGAACGTCGAAATACACTGTCCGACAGCTGGACGATCACCCGCTGCTGGTCGTTGTATACTCCCAAAAATGGTTCCCCACAGCTACTATAGCAGCCGTCGATTTAGTGGGCTCGTGTGTCTTCGCCTTGGAAAGAGCAAGGAGAGCAAGCGAGAGAGAGAGAGGAAGAGGGAGGGAGAGCGAGAAAGTTGGCGAGCAGTTGGAGCGAAAAACAGAAAACATGATAACCTCTCTCTCTCTCTCTCTTTTCGCACCGTCCTTTTCCTCTGCTGCTGCTGCGGCTGCTGCTGCGCCTCACGCTCGGTAGCTGGTGCGACGAAATGCACAACTACACACGGTGCAGAGGGATGAACTCGGCGCGGCGACGCCACAGCGTCAATAACGATAACAATAATATAAACAATCCGGACCAAATGAGCGAAGAACGAAACTGCATTATAAGAACGACCCCGTAAGTTGGCTATTTACAGCTGTACAATCTTGAACAGATACAGCGAACGCTCGACCGTGGTTGCGATCGGGCCCGGCGTTGTTTCAGCTTGATGTACACAAACCCGATAACACCACCAAAAGCGTCTGGTGACTTGCCGGCTGCGCGCGCAAGTATCTCCGTCGTATGTTGTTATCGATTACATCCCAACTGGCGTACAATGAAACAAAGTCGATAAAGAGGTTTACAGTTGTAGGACGCTACTGCTGATGCTAGTGCTAGCAATTCTTCTGTCGACAGAGCGGTCTGAAGCAACGCCCGTACTAAACACAAAACTTTTATTTAGTAACACCAACTCTACAATAAAGATATGATTAATAGTTGTATGTACTGTAGTAGTTGTTTGTGGCACCGGCTTAACGTTAGTGACAACGCCGCCGTCGCCGCCGCCGCCGCCGCCGCCGCTGCTTCAGTTGCTGTCTGATGAAAAGAACGAGCGCAAAAATCAATGAAAGGACAAGGAGATACGATATTACAACAACAGCGGCTGCGGAAGAGACAAACGAAACTGGTGACGACGAACGCGTGGACGACGCAGCGAATGATTGACACTGTGGGAGGCCCTCTCCACCCTGGCAAAGTTGATTCCGCGTTTATACGCTACGCTACAATACATCGTGAGGCCGATTCAGAGAGGTTCGCTCAATAGCAACGGTGAACGTTTATCGTAGTCTGAAAATCAGTCGGCTTTGGCACGGCAGCTTACGAAACGGCAAAATAGCGTTATTCTATCTAGCCGGGCAGTGTTTAACCGAAGCAGCAACATACAACTTTCCACTTCCAAAATTAGAATCGAGATAAATAGGGCACACATGTACCACTGCGACAGGAATAGAATAGTAGTATCTAGCGAAATCCGGAAAATAAATCGTCTCATCAACCTTGCGGGACTATAATGGTTCATCCTCGCCTCTTGGCTTCTTATAATCCCAAGCCTTCGAGTAAACCTTTTTTAAAAGCGAAACTATTCCTCTTTAGTGACCTAATGTACTGACTGCTTATTCTCGTCCTTTTCTTTCGGCAACGCAAGAAAAGATCGCTTCCAAAGGTTAGAGTGAAAAATATATTTGTCACCCAGCTCAGAGACGATTTTGTTTTGCATTGGATTTATCTTTGCCATATTAACTAAAGTAAATGCTAGAAAAGTACAGTACGGCATTGAATTGCCCATATTATAGTTAGCTGGGTAGAACCTATACGCACTAAAGCTCAAGGTGAACCTTTGTCTGCGCATGTTCTTTTTGGATAGAAAAGCTCATTGAACTCAGGCCAGCTACGAGTATGACGCTCGTTTAGGCAGATTTTGATTAAATACAAGAAGTTACTTCTCTTTCGAAGGTACGCTCGAAGATTATAAGCCTAACCTGCATTTAAAAGTGGTATAACTTATTCGTGGTACGCAAAAACAAATTCATCTGAATAACTGTAGTGACGTTCAGACGAATCCGCTAGCGCGGTCCGCATCGACATGTCGCCTAAGGCAACACGCATGTTCGAAGGCACGGTGAAACTTTTGGTATTCGATGACAACATGCTTTCTCTAATTTTCTTGTGATATATAATAACGCAACAAGCCATTCCCGAAACAAAACTCTTACCGATTCAGTTTCGCCAAGTGTTCTAGCGTTTCGGGCTGTTTCAGACTTGGCTGATTGTTATTGAAACTGGCTGTGCAAAGAAGCCGGCTGAAGAAACTTCTGACTTCAGTGGTACAGATGGCACGAGGCGAACTGCCGCCATGGGCCACTGCGTCTCCACGTTAAACCTAGCGTCCACTAACAACCTAATAACTCATTTTGTAACATTTCGTGTTCGACGTACCCTTTCGTCGCGTCTATCCAGGCGTATATTTATCTATGCTTTTTAACTGGATGCGCATATATCTGTCGATAGATACATTTAGACAGAAGGAGGTATTCGGCTTCCTATGTGAATTTATCGTAACGTATTTTTTTCATGTATGTATTGACACATATAGCTGCAGACTTCACTATTTAACTGAAAAAACTTAAATCATGTAGAGACCATGTATGCGCGCAATTGAACCCTTGTACTTTCTAGCCAATCACGCTGCTCTTTATCACACATAGCGACTCAATAGATATCTGATTTTAGTGTCAAAACTTGGATAAATTAAATCTCACGACATGAATAAAATTGTATGTTTGTTCTGATCAGCGTTTTCGTTGACTGCACCAATGTACACATGTACTCAAGCGTCTGCATGCTTTACCGAAACAGAAAAAATTATGTTGTACGCGCGTTGCTAAGTGTTTGCTTCCGCCGTGGTTTATCATTTATTGAGTGTTTTATTTTATTGAGTTTAATTGACATTGTTCGTTGTCCCATGTCTGCTCCCTGGCTGACTTCTATCGCAGATCTACCGCTTAGACATACGCAGTTGTATAAGGCAATAAATAACCGGTGACCTGCTTGCATCGATTGACTAGACATCCTAGATAACCTGAAGGCAAAAGGTTTATTCTAATTAGTACTCTGGCAAACTATGTTTACTGTCGCTGTTGTATTACAGTTGATGATATTCGGTTATATAAGTTACCTGACGCAGAGAAATTATGTGAGCACTTACTAGGGATTGGATGCGTGGCTTTTAGTTAGCTTACCGATTAATAATAGCAAAGGAAAAGCTTCGTCTGCAGTAATGATGATACACTGGCGCACGAAGCAACAGACAGATTGTTTTGCGTAAGCTATGTAAAAAAAATCGACTTCCGATAAAATTGATGATTAAGACCCAGTCACATTTAACTCAAATTGGATGGCCTATAACTCCTAATTGGATATATGCCTTAAGTTTTTACCGACAGTTGGAGCTAGGCAATTAGTGCAAGCGGTGACTAACTTTATAACTATCACGTGGACACCCGTATGGTCAGCTTCACTAACTGTGCAATATTTGTTATTGCCTAGCAGCCAGGTGTGTCGATACTAAGGCCTAGTCCTATGGAAGCACAGCTTTTAGGAGCGCCTGGCCCATCTCCTTAGCTAATTTCACTGCTTACTTCTTAACAAACTTTTTTCTTTCCTTTCTAACCGCTCAAGCCGTAGAACTAAGCGGACTATTCTAACAGAGCAGTCATAACTCATCCGCACTAGAACTGATATGTGCCGTGTATATGTGACATCAGACGACAACAAATCTGCAAAGTTGTACTCAATGATTAACTCTACCTATTATTTTTGTTCTTTCTCAGTTTCGCCCAAAGTTTACTGGAGCTGTTTTGTTAATGATCATTCTAATCTAAAGTCAATAGCCATCAACTAATCTCTTATATCAGCCTTCAACTAGACGAAAGAACTTCAATCAATATTCTCAACGCAGCGATGTTTTTCCGTTCAGCTCTACGAATCGTCGAGGTGATATTTGTAGGCTCAGTAGCTTTGCCGGCCTTTGCCGAAGAGTTTTCTTCGAAGAAATTTCAACCATGCAAAGGCATGAGCGATTTAAACCTTCGCGAGCGTCAGAAAGCTACAATGAACACGCTTAAAATAGCAACAAAGTGCGCTCCCTATGTCCTGCAGTTTCTAGGTACGTCCTTCGAAGATTGCGGTCTTACATATATTGACGTCGCGCCGTTAATTACGAAACTGTTTTGCTTCGGACAACAGGTAAAACATACTACAGATTCGAATCCGGCATAAGCGCCATTCATACGTTATGCCGAAGCGATCACAAAATAACTAATAATACTACTCTTCACAAAGCGAACTCTCAAATAGTTGACAATATTGCGATAAGATAATTAAGCATCTCTGTAAATCGTAACGAGTCCTCGAAACGATTATGAATGTTGACTATTTCATTAGATGAGATAATTTGCTTTGCTATACTACTTAGCCCCTGCTCCTCCCCGCTATATTCCGTTGTTATTATACTATAAAATGTCGGCGAGAGGCTTCAGTTTACTGAAAATCTTCAGACTCAGATACCAAACAGATAAGCGCCGCATCTGCGGTAATAAATTTAGCATTTATTTGACGAAGACCGCTTCTTTTACTGCATGTTATTAACAGTTCAGTTCCCAATCCATCGTTCTGCTTTTCTAAATCACAGCTTAGCGGCGTGCAGGAATGCAACCTACAAAATATCGCTGTCTTCTGTCTTTTTTTTTCTCAGATAATTTTCGGAATATTGGGTGACGAACGAAACATACTATACAAGAACGTCACGCGAGAAACCTTCTACCAGCATGCGATTGACCTTATAAAAATAATCAATGGAGTCTACCCTACGATGAAGCATCACAAAGGCCAAACGGTACTCTCAATCCCTGGCTCTTTACTCACTGACTACCTTGCTACCATGATGAACTGCTACACAAACAGTACGAAACTTCCTTTTATTAAGGACCTAAGGTATATCCTGTTTATGGGTGAAAGCTTAAACAAGCATTTCATTCAAGTAATGAAGTGAGACCCAAAGCTGAAACCACCTAAACACAGCCGATAAAACTCCAGTGCCTCTATAACGGGTGTTGCCTACAACAAAACAATTTACATTTCATCTAATCAATTATTTAAGCAACTACATTTCAAAGGTGTACTCATATTTACGTATGTAACCTCAATTCGTCTAATAAAATACGTATTTTATGTTGAACCTTATTGACAACGGGGTTTCTATCAATAGGTCGATTCGACTTTCTGCTAAAACGGATGCCGTGTACGTTATCTGATCTAAATAAAGCAAACACGGCATATTTATTATCCAACGCTTCTTATCTTACCGCTCTTGGTTACTAGATAAACAGTCACGATCGGTAGTGGCATTATCACTTAGATACATCACGGGATCATATAATAGCCATGACTTTTATGAAATTATTCCACATCGCGAACGATAATTTTTTTTTGCTTACGATTATTCGGCTGACAATAGCTAGCTGGCTAGCGAATAAGCTACATATAATAGTTGTTTTTGTTATACCACTCCTATTTGTCTTATGTTATAAGGCTCTACGAACCTGCACCTACTGTCAAGTAACTTATATCGTAAACAATAAATTTCACTCACGGTAAATTGTGTGCAGAGCTCTGTTCATTGCTCAGCATATCATCAAATATTAGTATTAGCATGCTAGCTAATGACCGACTCATGAAAAAGCGTTAATTACAGACAGTGCACTCGAAGCTTGATGTATCTAGTTATGTGAAGTTTCTTAGAGAATGTGCGGCTTTGTCAGAGGTTTACCCTTCCGGCTTTACGATGATTACTTCTGCAAGTGTCTGGAACCACTTCAGACTAATTCAGATATCGGGGTGGGCTATTTACGCGCGCTGTAACAAAGCCCACTTTGCTATCTACTAGATGCGAGCACTTGTGGATCGTCCAACGTCGACGATCACCACGTCACCGAGTGATCAGATTGTGTAACACGTGCGACATCACGAGAATTCTACTCAGCTGTTTTTCTTGCCGCGGCTACATCGAGTGAAAGAACGGCATTGCTGAGTCTCACCATCGTGACCTCTTCATATTCGAGGCTCAGCAGTGAGCTCTTACTATGAAAAGTAAATCGATGATCGGCTTGCACAACGATAAGCGATTATACGAATCGATCAAATTCGCAAGACGATTGTTCATTATAAATTCAGCTTGCAATTGCAAATAATCTTTTCCGGATATCTACATTTGCTCTAGCACCCTATGGATACCAAAGCAGTTCTCTACTGTACTTATGTTGCTGAGGAACTATGTCATGCTTACTTAGCAACTGGAGAAACAGGCAGCTGCGATGAGCGTATCGATGTAAGGAAGTTCGTTAACAAATGCTGTATGGCATATACAGGACTTGTCGGTTTCAAATAGCAGACTTTAAAACTTCAAACTCTGAAAAAAATGAGCCAAGCTCTTGTTTGGATTTCTTTCCGATACTCAAATAGCAGTTTCATAATAATTGGCAAGACTCAAATAGTCAGGGGTAATATACGGCACTATGCCAATAATCGAAATACGAATATTTTGCATATAAGCCATTATCATATCGTAATAGCGCTCATATATTCCCACACAAAGTATTCAATTGTACCGAGTATTTCTATATGTGCCGTCCCACGTGCAGTGTCTGTGCTAATAGCGGTAACAATAACAAACTACTAATGCCTAATCGAAACTCACTGTCCCCCTATATAAGTGGCTCGTATATTAATTATTAATATAAACTAGTAAGTCAATAGAATTCATTTTATTCAACATTAGCGTTAGCAATAAGAACAAACCGGCCCTTCAAAGAAAGCCCAGTATTCTAAAATGAGAAAATATAATTAAAAAATATATGGTATCCTACTTTTAGATCAAAGAGCGAAATTTATGATTGCGTTGGATATCGATAAGCCTTACACACTGATTTTGTCCTTAGTATCACTTAGTTACGTATGTCAAATGAAATGTTCATTACGCTAAGGTATTACAAGTTCCAACCCACATAGATATATTTACAGGGAAATACTTGTCAATATTTTATAACAACATTTTATGGTATAGTATATTAGGCAAATAATTTAGCTCTAAAATGGTTAAGTCAAATCCAGATTAACCAAAGCCACAAAATTATTACGTTTTGGTAACCTTGGGGGAACTTCATCAGATCAATAAGAAGGATGCGATTCGTATCTTTGTAGCATCTCGAGACACCGACGGTACGTTTTCTTCAGAACAGTATAGGTATCATTTCCCAGTATGAAGTGTATGGCCTTGATGAAGGTCACCCTGTGGTCATCGCTCAAGCTGAATGAACTATCAAAAATGGATGTTAGCTGTTAAGCCAAGCACTGAAGCGCGCAGACCTTAAGCTAAATTTAGGCATAAAGTGTGGATTGGACAAGCGTTCTTATAATTTTGCTGCAGGAATAAACTCGTATTCAAAACAAACGTAACCACGCCAGTAACGCAGCACCTAGAAGAAGCGGTTTCAAAACAAGGTTTACTCGTAGATCTACTGCAAAGTATTTAGCAAATAAGAATGTAATTAGAATGGATAAAATGTACACCTTTATGCTATTATTGTTGATTTACAGGGTGTGGGAAGTTTCAGATGCTTGTGTATTCTTGTTGTTTATGTTTGACTTAGGCTCGTCGTGCCGCCGGACGCAGTGGGCATATTGTACGTCCAAAGAAAAGGTGACCTTTGTTGAAAATTATCATTTATTACGGCCTCTCTTCATCCGGTTTTATTGAAAAGAGCGAACTTTGCTACATTAAAAGGGACGACAAAAGATTAAATCCTTCTGCCCTCTTAGGTCTTATTGTGTGCTTAGCTTTACGTAATAAGTATCGTTATAAGAAAAGCTGTTACTTGGCCTGGATCACACATGTAGGATTTTAACTAACGTCTTCTACTCGCTGTATTCAGCTAGAAAAGGCTGGCTAATTGCAGTGGCAATTAGCCAGCAATTAGCAACTATATAACTATATATAAATATTTGGCAAAAACTATATATAAATAATTGGCAACTAAATAACTTCTAAGTTATTTAGTTGCCAAATATAAGCTTTTTTCTATTCCTCATCGTACACCGGTACCTTGTTTTCGTACCATCGTATTTGTGGTTATTATGTAATTATGTGGTTAAGTTATGACAACAGAAGTACATAAATTAAATTGAGCTACATCGTGAATTCTTAGGCTAAAACTCATAATCGTCAACTTGATTAAATTCATAGTTCCTTTTACACAACAGCTCTATTTTCCTCTTAAGAATCCTTTCCTGCTTCTTCGAGTATTCAATACAAGTTCGTTAAAGCAGTAAAAACTTGGCACAACTATTTTTTCTTAGTTAACCGACTATAATGGGATCTTCTATATGAAGCTGAATACGCAGAGCAATTTGCTTCATCTTTCCAAACAATGCATTGGTTAGCGAGGAATTAAGCAGCATCTTTGTACACATTGCATAGGATCGGACTGCATCCTGTGTATGACGGCGAACTAGATAGCAAATATATATTATCTGTTCAAGCTGCAACTAACACGATAAACAAAATTACCTCTAAAATTCTAATAAAAGTCATCTGCATATTTTTCACGCGTATGTATTGTGATCTGTTCTTGTGATTCACTTGTCTGTGAAAGTTACTTTGATCCTAACACTTGTTTAATATTGATAATATTGATCTTATATTGTATTGAACACACAAACAAATATATTATGAGCGGCTAGTTGCAACAAGACAAAGTAAGCATTTGGATTCATCGGTTGGAGCCGTAACGATGCGTAATGCACTTTTTTTTTTGGAGAGAAATAAAATGAGAGGAGGGAGGACGAAAATAGGCCTGTACGCAAAGCTGGTAACCTATCTCAAGAGACAACATTCCTGTCACGTGTGCTGCAGCAGCCTATCCTGGACCGTGCAAATAATCTCATTGAAAGAAAGAAAAGCTTGCGTCTGACTAATTGCCTGACGATATTTTTTTGTTTTTTGATATTCTTGATATTTTTTTCGCATTAACTTAACGCCCTTCTTGGCCATTCCTATACATTAAATAAAAATAAATGCACATGACTATTTTAAGAGCAAACTGTTTAGGAAGCGCCTTCGAGTAAATATGTCCTTTCAACTGACTGTAACGTTGCCCGTCACACTAAACGCTGCGATATATTCACAATTATCGAGGGAAATACGGACCAATCCACAGAAGTCTTGTAATAGATTAAGATGTCTGTAAATTACGTAAATTTAATAAGATAGTAAAGAATATTTTCATTAATATTTCGTTTTAAAATAAAATTTTCATATATAGTTTGCATAAGCTCACTAGTTTTTTTTTGAAAAAATATTCAGTATGGTCTTCATTAAATAGGGTGATGAGGGGTAGGACTACAAAAAACTGCTAATGATTTCGTACAATGAAATTAGCTAACAAGGTTAAAGGTGGAATTTTTTTCTCTATAAAAGGATTATGATGCTGGCTAGAAAAGACGATACTTTGTATTCATTAATTTCCAATTTAGACAGATCAAAGATTCGTCTGTCAATATGAAGTTTATACAATATAATTCTATGCAACGATTTATAACATTTGCCTTTAAAAATAAAACTTTGGATATACCTTGATAGAAAAATAGGCTGGGCATTTCGTTTCCTTAATGTTCAAGATAAGTTCGACAATATACGCTTCCACATTTTGAAATCTGGTCAACGAGTTCAGTAGCGCAAATTGCACTAAATTTCGAACCGACGTGCCTTTTAAAAATTGCCGATATTCAACAGTATTTAAATGTAAAATTAAAATTCTATGGCTACGAGGAAAACGCGATGTCCTATTAAGCTTCTCTCTGTTATATAGGTTCAGCATTCACTATAAACGTATGTTTGCCGATTATATCTTTAGCCTTTAGTAACACCCTCCTGTGCTACCACATAATTTTGATCGATCCTCTGGAAATAAGAATTCCTGAAATATGATATAATAAACTATTAATAGACTTTCCAGTTTTGAGAATCATCACATTGAACTTGGACATGGTACGAATGGTATCCTGATTTACATCAATAATTTTTCTCGAAGCATCTTGTAGAACACTTTGAGCAAATGACTTTGCCTTTTATCCTGTTATACAAGATGTCCCATGCGGACGATACCGTGTATCAGAACAGAATTGAAGTGAATCTCTTGCATAGGCTTTATTTTGCATGTGTACTCTATGAGCCTGTATGTTGGATACGCGAAATGAGTCTGAATCGTTCTATTTAGTAATCAAATTTTTGTAAAACACTCCGTTTTATGTAAACAGGACTATTGCTTCTGTATTGTACGCATTCGGCTCCAATGGACATCTATTTGTTTTAGTGCGAAAACATTTTTGCCCATATATGGTGCACTTCGTACCTAAAAACGGCATCTTTTTGGTAGTGAAAACTTGCCAAAATAGGGATCGGTGTTTTATCACGGAACATTTTTATTGATGACAATAATATTGCATTATTCTACTTCGCCACTGAATTCAGTATTTTGGATTCATCATCTGGGTATGAAAACTTTCACGAAATCCTGAATAGAGAGTACATTTATTTTCTCATAAAAAAAAACATTAAGACTTCTATGTTATTGGCTAATAGGGAACCAAGAAAAACTATACATGGACGTTCAACCTAAGATTGGGCAGTGTAAGTTTAAAACATTTACAGCTTTGAGGGATCTTTTTTTGCCTTAGCAAAAGGTGTTTTACTTTAAGCAAAAGAGGTTTAAACCTTTCTTGACGAATTTAAAGACACGAATACTAATTTTTTTGCGGTATTTAGCGTTGACACCGATAGCTTGTTAAGTAATACTTAAATAGGCAAAGAAAACTTATTTAGTCCTGTAACCCTATTAAGGACGTAGATACAACGATTCAATTAAACATAAAATTTTTAGGCTTCTGAGAAGAGTCGAAGCATATCTAAGATCAAAAACACTTGTGGAAATATGCACTTATGAAATGATATACGTTTACTAATTGCATATGGAGAAAACTATGTTTTTTTTAACAACATTGTAGAAGCCTGAATTTTTTAAAAAGTTCAGAATAGAATACTCCATATTTGCTGATTTATACGCGTACTGACGTAATCGACATGATAAATCGACGTAAAACGGTCATCAAAGGTAAAATGTGGTAAAATCATGTTCATGGAATTTTCTCCGCTTGCTGCCAATTCGTGTTGCTATGTTAAAGAAAGCTGTATTTTTATCACTTTCGAATCCTTTCCTTATGGTAACCACGTACATTAAGTACTCAAACATAGGAGTAAAGCCTGCCGCCTTGCACTCCAATTTAGTTATTTTTTTTAGATATAGGAGACTACCCACTGAAAGTAGCGGCGTAAACGCATAGTTCTTGAAATAGAGCTATGCATTTTCGAAGCTAATTATTTTAAAATAAGAAGTCTATATCTTTTATTGATTATTATAAATTGGATTCCTATGCACCTTGATTGCAAGTTATATATGCCGTAAGGCTAAACCATTGGTATTAAAGCCATAGATATATATCAAAAAACATTGCTTTTGGCTGAGAATCTGTTTATTGGAGAAGCTAGTAATGATATATTCATCCGAAGGATAAAGTTCTGTCTTACTGAGCCCATATCTGACATCAGAAACGAACATTCGTAATAGTAATATATGAAAAATAGTTTATTTTCATTCACAAATTAATGCACCTGTTATAAACAAAAACAAATCATTTCAATATCAACACATGTACTGTTTTCATTCATGTTATAATATTAACAGTATATATATGTATATATATTCCCCTGTTTTCTTTTGTCTCACTAAATATAATTTACTTTGTAAAATAAACACAATAATTAAATAAGTGTATCATCTAAACGAGTATAATTCAGTCATCTGTTTGTGAAAATATTGCTTTTCTCGTCGTGCTTTCCATGCACCGCCAAGTCGTGGCTTTCATTCTTTATGTAGACCTTTCCGTGTCACATTCAAATATAATCCTTTTTGTTCTTTTGTTTCTTTTAATCAAAGTTGTTGTTTATTTACTGCGCAAAACATTACCCTATAGCTACACACACACATATCTGTACACACACATACGTCTAAACGTATTATCTCTTTAAAAACGTATTGCCGAAATTTTGCCCTGCTGTCTCGCGATTCAATCTAGACGATGAGCAACTATTAGCTCTGGAAATATGATTTCACCGACGCAAGGGTATTAAGGAAGTCCTTAATACAGCATAAATTTACGTTTCCTGCAGGCTGACTTCAAAAGGACATGTATATTTCATCATAAGCAGTGTCTTGTAGACCGGTCATATTAATAGCTTTTCTATTTCTCATATTGTGGCTAATACTGACGTATAAGGGTCACAGGCACGTTCACGAACATAAAATTATCTCCACGTATATCCAGGTACGCCTCTTATTAGGAAGTATAAAGCGATTCTTTCCTGTAGCAAATTCAGTAGTCGTGCTTGTTACTGCTCGTTTTAGCAATCAATGCAATAATAAGCACCAACGCTGCTTTTTCGTTTTTTTTTCCACCTCAATCCATTTTCTATTTTCATTTTTTCATACAGCTATTGGCTGGCTGCGCGCTTAAAGCTAATAACCATAATGACAGTTTATGGACATATAACAAAACAATTACCAACAAAACAACGATAATACGAAATTCGTTTTTATATGACTTTGACAACTTAGGGTATCACTATCAAACTTATGCCCACCGCACACGTATCGCGAGATTAACGTATACTTTGCAGTGCTCTACTCGTTACATCTATAGACAATTCATAATAATGTCAACGATTTCAATATCTCACTTATCTAATTATGTGGTTGGCTTATGTGGCACCTCTTATCGTCATAAAAAGGCAAAGCTCGCTTCGGCATTTATTGTTAGCCTGTTTAAATCGTGACATTAAACTAATATCAGACGAGATGAGAATATACTCATTATTTCATTGCGCCACGTATGTTGAAATTACCAATACATTTAGTCAGCATTCAGCATAAACAGTGAAGGCTAAGATCGAACGTCTACCGCCACTTTTCCTATGAAGTATCACACCTATCACTATACATTCGCAGGCAATGGCTGTAACGAGCTCTTACAATCTACAAACGGCTTTAACAACAATCAGACTATGAATAGCTAATCAGTAGCAGTGCTCGTCTATTCTTTGTAGTAACTCTGTTGCTAACTTTTCTATATATAAAATACAACGATCTAATAACAACCTTTCCGTCCGCCATGATTATGAAATTCATTGTTAACATTGTCGTCAATCATATATTTTATACAACACGTGTATCTTCTATCCCTTGAACCAAGATAAGCTCATAGAAGTTATGCTTGAACTTGGTGAATCATTTCTGTTTTTCGTCTAGTTTTTCAGCGGTGGACCTATCACTAGTGATTGGGGTCGTCGAACTAGCCGTAGGTCCTGCTAGGTTCAGTTTCGTGGTGAGCTCTTTTTGTTTCGAGCTTTCCCTTTTCTGACGGGCTAAAACTAGCACGAACATTGCTGTTTCATAAAACGTGAACTGACATGCGGACATGGCCATTGCCTTCATACAGGATGGTACATAGCCCTTAAAGAAGCCTAACGGACCTTCCGTTTCAAAGACAGAACGTGCGCAGCTTACTAGCCCTTCGTAATTCCCAAATTTGTGCGTGTGGTCTTGAAATCCTTGCACCTGCAAAAGGGAACGGTGATAGCCTGATGAAACACATTGGATATACACCAGATTAAAATTTTTTTATTATATTCTGTCTAGATACTAAACTTTACGATTAAGAGATTCTACAATCTACCATTGTGTTGCTTATCAGCTGAATAAAGAACTGATTTGAATTGCTATTTACTATTTGAACATACCTGTAAGCGCTTTTTGATAAGATCAAAAGGATAAACAAGTGTCTTCCCTGCAAAACCAGCCAATGCACCTGAGGCAATATTTGAGGGTACATATGGTATATCGTCAAAAATCGCACGGAAAAGATAGTAAAAACTGAAACACGCCCCATTGTACGGTGTAACCTGTAAAAGACACATCTTTATATTGCAATGGTGTTACATTAACACTTCTAAATGGTTAGAAATCGATAATTTGACGAAATATTTTTATTGAAAATTTATAATGCACCCAAGCAATTTGAAACCGGTAGGTTCCTTTGGGAAAACACGATATCCGATTAAATACGTACGAAAATAAGGATAACTTAAGTCTGCACATATATTTTTAACCTTATGATTTATTATCAAAGAAAAAAAATTATAAACTTGTCATGTCATTATCTAATCATTTACCTGAAGAATATTGGAGAAAAACCCCTTGTAGAAGGCCAGAGGACCCTCCCGACGTCGCATCGTTACGATGGCATTGAACATGCCTGAGTACGTCTTTGGTTCACCCTGAGCCACCAATCTAGTGCGTAAAACATCCAACGGGTGAGCTATAGTCATGGCCATACCTCCGCCAACAGCCCCGCTAAAATCAAACAATGGTAATCGAAGAAACGAAAAAACGATCATTTATTTTGAGGAAAGTAACACAAAGTACGACGCATCCATTTGGTGCTCTTTAGGCATACTATTTACTTTAGAAAACCACTTTCAAAATTGGACACATCCTGTCACGTCTTTAAGTGGCACCTGTTGCGTATCCTGGCTGCGATTGCCGTATTTTGATGTAACTACGGCTTGATTTTGCAGTGTTTTTTGTCGACAATTTTTACCTAAGAAAAGTTAAGTTCAAGCACACAGGACGAATAAAACCATCCTTGGGTCCATACCTCTTTTTAATTAATTCCGTAATTATTTAGAAAATCGCGTGAATCAAGGATTCTTGGGTTCCTCACTCCTTATAGGTTAAACATGGAACAGAGCTGAATGACTCCAGTCGCCTTAACGGCTTAATAATTCTCAGACCAAAAGCACTTTTGTTGGCTACCATGCAGCTTCCTACAACAAAGGCTTAACAAGGTTTAGCGTCCAAATAGACGATGAAAACGCGTTCGCGTATCGAGAACCTTCGCAAATAATGTCTTTCCCAAAAATGCGGTAAGACTTTACACAATATGCGTGCACTGAGTAGTTAGGAAACAACTAAATCTACGAGTACATGGTTTCCGTAGAGCAGTAAAAAGCTCACAGGTTTGAAACGAGGTGGTTTGGCACGCTACTCTGCACCGAAATGTATCGTAACCTCGCTATTACGACGATCATCCTATCAATATGGTCGCCACAGATCTACAAAGTTTAAACAATACAAACCGCTGTCAGTGTCGTTGTACCATTAAAATTGAAGGATGAGATTGTACAGCGACTAGCAAAACGGTCGGTATAAAAACCTCAAAGCAAAACACGCGCACCTTTGTGTTCAGGCTTTGCCAACAGTAAGACTGTGAGCCGGTTCATCATTGTTAGAATGGCTGATCTCGTGCCTCAAAGCCGACAGACCTCCGTGGAGGATGGGTTTGATATTGACGACCTCGTCCCTTGGCCACCGGCCCCGATGACGTAAGCGCTTCCCGGATTGCAGTAACATCAAGGTACTCTTTTGTTTAGTTTGATACGTTTATGATGCATTGAACATTTCTGTTTGCCATGTCTACGCTGTGGGTTTAATACTTTTATTCATCTACCTTTTAGTTAATCGCTATGGGTCCCTAACGCCATCGGGCGAAGTGGGGAAAGTTCCAACAAAAAAGATAACAAATTGCCTTGGAAATTTACCTTATTCGCATAGTTAACAGCACAGTGTCTTTGGCGTTACATTTAGGTGTATGATACGAACCTAACACTATTTTAATAGCTTATTTTCCATTTATTTCGCACAGTGTAATGAGTTAACAATGTGGTAGGCACAGCTGATGCAGGCTACATTTTGTGATTTTCATTAAGTTTGCTGCAGAAATTAATTAAAAACCAAACACATATGTAGCTTACCAAATAAAATTAGACATGAGATCGTTTCTGTTGGGGTAAAGTGTGTTCTTCGTGTACTCGAACCCGTAAAACTGGATGCCTCCATAGACGATACTTAACGTCTGCGCTGGTATGTTACCCTTCCAGAAGGCTGTGATACCTGAAGCGGCACATAAAGAAAGATAATATAAGTTAAACCCGTTAACTGCTCTACCTACACAATGTACATACGTCATTAGGATGTAACGTGGAAGTGCCATTTCTTATAGCGCCAGCTTCTGTTTGGCGGCAACGTAACTGCAATACAGTTAGTATTGATAAGGTTTCGCACCCCAAACCGCAATCCAGCAAACATTGTATGATTCAAATTTGTAAATTATTGGGATGAATCTATCTGAGTCAATCCCTAATTAAGAAAAATAAAGATATACAAAAAAAACTATCTAGCTAACTGATCTGGATAATTTTTTCAAAAAAAAAAAAACTAAAAAACGATTTTCCGTCGTTTTCATCTGGTGCTTAAGCTATTAGATATTACTTCGGAAATAAATAGCGTTTCGTCAACACTATCGAATAACTGATTTGAATCAAATAATCATAATTTTTTTTACCTTCTTCTTTCAGGATAAGGCGACAAGCCTGCTTTATCCCTGAGTACTTTGCCGAGTCGCAGTTCTTCGTAATGGGATCTAGTTGTAGCTGGAATTTAGAAAAATACGTAAGTAGAATTAAGTAAGCAACTAATTTTTATATTCTCATACAGATGAGCGTTGCTGACTTAAGGCAATAACGCTCTTTTTTTGGAATTACTTTTTTCTTAAACTGAGTGCACCTTCTCGACTGTATACTGTTCGTAACATGTTCCCGATTAAAAAACATTTAAACCTCATATATATATTTTTGGAGATAATTATGTAGTCAAGCCTCTATAGTGAAAGAGTGATTCATTTCTAACTTCCTTGAAAACTCTTATACATTGCGGTGCTTGCTATTCAACTAAGCGTGTACTATGATATAGTGGTTTTGATATACCTTGTGGCTTGAATATAACTTGAATAACACTTCTCCAAGAACGATCAAACATAGAAGCTTGTTTTAACTCTCTGATAATCAGCTAAAGGCAAAGGTAACTAATAACTTGAAACATGACGCAATGCGTTCGTCCTGACACAAAATAACCGATTTGATGCGTATTCTCAATATTCTCAGATTCTCAACAACTCGGTATTCTCGCTTCACGTAAACATCAAAATAGTAAAACGATATTAACATCCGGCTTCCGTTCACATAAAATAAAACGATAATTTTTAATGTTTTTATGTTATATGCTCATTGAATTCGACAAACATCCTCATATTATGCGTAACGGAATAATTTAAATGGCTGCTTTCGAATCTAACCTGAAAGCGAATTTTGAGAACGTCGAACGGTTGACAAACACATCGAGTAAGAAATCCCGATATGGAACCAGCCACGAAATGCAGTGCTAAGGTGTCTTTCTCTTTGGTGGGCCCCGATTTTGTGGCCGACGTTCCACCTACCTTTAGATGGCTAGACATGTCTTCGTAGTTAGAGCAATTGGGGGACGATGCTAATAGATTCGGATGGACTTCCTGAGGGTACTGTTGAAATTGAACACGATATCAGCTTCAATAAATCAGCTCAGATTGTGAGTAAACGTCGAAATTGCAGGTGTATCATGTTAAGATTAAATCGTTTCCCAACTGGTGATATAAGCAACACCAAAATAATGTAACTAGTACCACCGATATTAATATAGACGATACTATATGTATAACGAGAAGAGAGCCACAGTTGCGGCAGATATGTGAAAAACAAGTCCCGTACAAATCCAGCGACAGATTTCAATTTTATATGCGCCTCACGTCACCTGCTACGCCAGCGCTTTGCTATTAGGTTATTAGGAGAACTTTCCCTTCTGAATCGAAAGAAACAAATACAGACTGGCGACGATGATGAAGCGCCTTTTGATCTTGCCATAAAAAAGAGGTCTCCATGACGGTACGTGTCTGCTTACGAACCTAAGGCAGAGCGCTTTCTAGGTGTGTGCTAGAAACCGGGACTAGACGCAACGCTTGTGTTAGATTAGTCAGCCCTCTGATGTAGTTTATATGACTTAAGGAAGATTTTTTGAGTTAACCTTGATGGATTTGTTTCAAAACATTAATATTACATACCATATTAACTATAAAGGTCGCGAGCAATTGTTAGCATTTTCAAATTAGCTAATCTATTGCATTGTTATAAAACGTATTCTACAAATGGTACGTTGGCACTCTATAAGAGAGGAAGTTTTTAACACAAACAAAACAGCAAGCAGTTTCTGTTCTATCTGTTTCAACTGTTTAACAAATCAGTACTAAAATATTAACGTTTGCACACAGATATACAAAATCATTGGACTTAACTGAACTTCTACTAAATTATATATAATATAGATAGATTAACTAGATTCATCGAATACGGCTTCCAGTCATTTTAACTGAAAGTGCCTTCAGCGTAGAAGTACACTGTACTTGGACAAATAGATGTTTGAACATGTGAAATCATTGGCTTCATCGAATCATAAAGACTTTTGGATTCTTTTTAAGGTTTTACAAAGCGTAAACCTAAATGGATAAAGTATAACTACAATAATGATCGTAAAAACCTTTTAATAAGCAATTCTTTGAACGAACTTTCTGACAACTACAAAGGGGCATCGTGCATTATAGTTTGATATTTTCATATTTATGTATCTTTAAAAGATACCTCTTGGGCAGTTGAAGAACTCATCTCAAGCTGAATTTCATTCGATTCCACACTTCACTCATTACTGCTACTCTCTGAAAAGTTATGAAATCGATAACCAGACAGTTATGTGCACGAGGTTATTGCGTTCGATTTGTATTTACATTGGAGAGTCACGAAAACAACTATCATAACGAATATGTAACGTGCTGGCTTACTGCGAAAGCAAGGTTGATTTTAATTTCAGTTCATTTATATTCTGTGAATATATCTGCCATTGAAAAATAATTTTAAGGCCAATCGGCTCCAGGAATTGAATAAAATACAAAACACGCTCGTTCTCCATTGTTAAGTATAGGGTAATGCTCACACCCTCTGAGATATATATATCTCTATATATATATATATATATATATATATATTGTGGAGTTATAACTCCACAATATTATTACTTTATGCAAATAACACGTGAGTTATAAACCTTCATCGAAATCTGCCTAAGGAGAAAGAAAGAGGCGCACCGTCTAAGCGAAATAAACCTATAACCAGCCTCGTCGAGTAAATAAATTATTAGCTATTTGTTAACAGTGAAGCACAAACGGACAAGGTCTCATGAAACCATTTTATACGTTTTGATGGTCTCCTTTGAGCCTGAGGTTTAAAAGTCGTACTTTTAATCGCATCAAACCTTTTTCACAAAGTGTAACTATTATTTTATTGTTACAAGCCTAGGTCCACTATATTTTTTGTCTCAATAACGTTAACGCCATTCTCAACTTACTCTACCCTTCAACTGCATAACAACGTGTTACCCGCATTTCCCGGATCTGCCATGCACTAACAATTCTATAGAATTATATGCGTGAAGCCGCATAGAAAGTATACACCCTCGTTTATTTGTTTACCTAAAGCGTTTTGTAGCTTGTTTGTGTTGCATCGGTCACAAAAAAAGCCTTTGAAGAATTGAAGAAAATGATAACCATATATAACGGTAGTTATTCAGAAATTTACTATTCATATCCAGCAGTGAGCTGTGCTAATTTGCTACCGGTAGATATATGGGCTAAACGAAAATAGCGTTTGAACCACATACTTGTGACTGTTAATCAAATTCAGATTTCCTAAGAAGGCGAACTTTTACTGTGTAATACTTGCTTTGTACTTGCGTTAAACGCGCACACATGATACAGACCCCGACGATCTCACTCAATTTTCGTCACGACAAATAATTACAGTTTTTTCTCAGACAATTTTCCTACTTAAGCACGCAAGCAAGCTTGCTATAAAATTGTCAATGCTACACCGATAGGAAAAATGGAATGTTCAAATGAGAAAATAATAAACGAAAAAGAGTCCGCGTGGGAACTCTCTAGGGGGCGCCAACATGGGTGGACGTTAATCGTTAGAGTTTAGCCTTGAACACGACTTAATAGCTGTCTGATTATGTGGACAAACTGGCAAAAGTTTGAAATGGCAATAGTGAACATTGCCCAGCACTTCTGTACTCACCTCTGAGTCGAGCGGGGCTTCGACTTCGCATAGAGAATCACTTTGCAAAAGTTACCCACTCACCGATAGAAAAGAAAAACACCACATGATTCGGCAATGAACTTCCCTCTCTCAAGTAGGTGACGGAAGTCGTCTGCTACAGAGAATGTATTGGTGGTAGAGAATGGAGTAGGATGAACTGAAACTGCTTTCCAGGCCTATGAAAAATAGTCCGCAATGCATTAGCCCACCAAATACCCGCTACGAACATTTAAATGTGGCTCTAAACTATGAAGGAGTAATTTTTTTCGGCGATGGATGATAAAAGAAAACAAAGATACTCTTGTATAGTGTACTTGCAAAATTGTGAATTCTGAGTATTCATCTTTTTTAAACCAATATATTAAATTTAGATTACCGTTAGTCCATAACAAACGCATAGTCTACATAGAACCATTAAATCTAAATGCTCGGTTCTGTTAAAGTATGCTAAACGGAATTTAGTACTCAAAGATGAAAATTTACTTTTATAACTCTTTATTTGTTAGCGTAGAGGAAACAAGATAGATATTATGTATATTCTACGATTTTACAGAGATAACAGACTTTGGATGAATAAGATTGTGAGTTTCACTGATTTCTGTCGGAGCGTAAAGAGCAACGATTATGTGAATACAGAGCCGCCATAAGATGATAATTAAAGGAGCGACTGCACCTTCTATGCATATTATTCTCAGTATTTGAGCCTCGAACGTCATCGACGAATAAAAATATGTTTTTGTATGAATCCGTAAGTTCTTTTATTAAAAAAAATCAGGTGCACCACATTGTTGCACTACTCATTTTATGAGCTTAGAATGCTGGCAGTGAGGCGTAATAAAAAATGTATTACGTGCTAAAAAAAAGGAGGTATGCCCAACTACAACATCTGTAATCAATAACAGTTAAATCGAATATCTTTGTATTTTTCACTGAGTGAATAAGTTGTCTCCTTTTTGCAGTTCGAATCGTCTTCTCTACATAACATCGTAGTTGTTCAACACCTTTTTTATTGGTTATTTCTTGTTGTAGAAACCTCATTTTTGTATTTTCTCAATAAAAGTCATTCACTGTCCACTTTAATGGACCAATAGAGTAAAATATGCAATTTATAAAGCTCGATATATGCATGTAAAGTTATATAATATATTTTCTTGTATTAAACGTATAATGTAACGATTAAAAGTAAACACTGGTGTAGCACGTGTGTGATCTCCGCATAAAATAGCTACTGAAAATGTTTTAGCACATTTTCTCTATAACAACTACGACTAGCACAATCTGTGTAAAACAAACTAAATTACGCTTGTGAAATTCTACTTTCGTATTTGAACAAATAAAACTTTTCGTTAAAAACAGAGTTACGATAGAACTTCATTAAATGGGGCTAAGCCTATAATAATTCTAACCCTGGTCTCACACACGGTACAGAGAATTATAGTTTTACCTCAACGGTATTTCAAATAGAAAACACAACTCTACCAAACTCGCACATTTACAACTGATATTTTTGTTTAAGACATTCCCAGCAAATAATATGATACAGTAGTATAGAATAGTACCTATTCTCCCATACGTTTCCTTATAAATAGAGCTTATTTAGTTTTTTGACAAGATGAGAAATTATAATCAAGTTGAGTTGGTATGTACACCGTTTTGCAGTATCAATAAAGAAAATACTTAATTAAATCTATGCCAAATTTGCCAGTTTGACTGATATTGATCTCACACTAATCTTCTAATTCGCTTCCAAGCAATCCTCGAATGATCAAAATGTTTGACGGCTCATGTAAATACTATCATGAACCTACATGAATTAGGATCCTGTTAAATCAGGACACCGTTTACAATGATACCATGATACTTTCTGCTAGCAGATTCAGAGACTGTTTGAAGACACTGAAGAATTTTGCTTCGATTCCATCGAAAATTGATCTAGTTTATATTACATGTTATAATGGTGAGTTCTGAAAACATCAAATTATGCGTATCGAATATAATGTTAGCTCACGTACATCAAATACTTCGGGTAAGCAATATTTAAATTATACGCGGCAAAAGAACTACAATACTGGTCGAAGATGTTAGCAGTCATGTCTAATCTCACTCTCTTTTTAAAAAGTTCTATCCGGCATGTAGCACCTTGGCACAGACCGCGAAATACATGTCATAACCGCAAAACGTCAAATAAATTACTAAACAATTTTTAGGCATATACTGTATGCAGTAACTGTAATGTACATAATTTTCCTTTGTGTAAATGAAAATGACTCCAATCTAATATAGAAAGATTGTATACCCAAGAGACCATTATACATCACACATTGCGCTAACGTAGAATGACCCATACCAATCTAACTTTTTCAATGACATTCATATATAACAACATTATAGACAATCATTTGTCATCAATCAATTAAAATATTAATCTCTATCAACTACAGATTCTGGATTGCTGCTAGTAAATATACATTTTTTGCATGATTGCGGTACTTGGGTAATGGGTTGCGATTTTCCATAAGCGATGGCTTCTGAAAACAGATACGATTTTGTTATTTACTCACTTAATTGAACCGCTGCTAATTTTAAACTGCGTTTGGCAAAAAATAAAAATGTGTTGATATTGTATGGTCAAACTCACACATTTGTAATCGGCGAATAGAAAAACGCCTTTATAGTTTTGGTTAAATAAATGGAATGTTTAATTTCAAGTTGAAATATCTATAAATAAATATAATAAATTAAACCTATGAATGATTCACTTAGTCTAACCGCATTTCGATTGGTTTGAGATACGACAAGTCATTTTTCTATTCCTGATTCAAATAAGTTCCGTGCTTTCCAAAAGATTTTTTGTTCCTTTAATGAAAGATAAACCAATAAGCAAACGACTTGCAATCACTTTATTATATATGAAATTCCGCGACCGTGACATTTCGCAAGCCATTCCCTGTAACAAAGTTACCTACCAAAAAACGCAATGGTGTGTAGAACAGCGCATTTCCACGCTACGATTGGCAACTTTACCTTATGAGAGTCCATGCTGCTCGATTCACCCCCCGGATCCCTCTCATCCTTTGCGCCTTTACCAGAATCGGTTCATGGCAGACGCCTATCCAGATTAGCAACCTCTTTAGCCTGCGTAGCGGCAACGTCCGGTCTATCCGGGTGAATCGTTCGCAGGTGTCGCAAAAGGGAACCGGCCAGCTTCATGGTCGATGTACAAAGCGGACACGAAAATATGCGACCATTATGCCTGCACCAGCATTGTAACACGTACACTTTAGTGGATACGATACAGCTTCTTCATTATTACGTTAAAGCTAAGATAATGCATTAGTTTACAGAGCTTTGAGCCCGTTTGATACAGAAAATAAGCGCTTGTGTACAAAACGTGTAAAGGATAAAAACATAAAGAGATTTTTATAAAAAAAAAATACATGTTGGCAATAGTTACAGGTGGCGCTGATGTTTCCTCAGTTGGTAAACACGATGAAATGCAGCTGGGCAAAGCGAACACCGATGTTCCCTTGGAGCTCCTTGATGGTCCAGTGAGTGCAACTCTAAAGACTCTTTTGACGTAAAGCTACGTTTACATTCTCCGCACCAAAATTTCACTGACTAACATAATATACAAGCAGAAAATTATCCAAAATTAGGTATTATATTTCAAAAATGAAGTTATGTACAGTTCAAAGCCACCATGATTAGTATGGGTCCATTTGCTGTCCACTAAAATACAGCATCGACTCAAAGGAAACTAACGTCACTTAGAAAACGCACTGTAAATAAGTCAATTTATAGATACAGCCATTTAACATTTAACTATAATCGTCTATAGGTTATAGAAAAAATACATACAGTTTAATAAGAGCAGTTTACGAGGAAAGCAAAAACCTCTAAGTCCTAGGTACTCCTAAGCGCCATTATGTATTGTAAGATCCTATTTTAAAATTCGAAAAATTGTCTATGGCCTACGCTTATTTGTCACTGTCTGTTTAAAGCAATTTTTGTCGACTAATAAGGTGTACTGCATCGACGAATCCACTGAAAAATGTAAGCGACAGTCATTTTTTGAGAGGATAATTTAACTGCTTAGCGCTGTAGATGAAATTACAACTATGTAGAATTGAGGTAACTACTGACATTAGTTTTGGCAATTTCATCTAATTTGCTTAGCGTAAATAGATACTCGTATCAATGCAAATATGAAGATTGCTAGGAACGAAGAATACTTCTACGTGTAGTTGTTATAACAAGCAAAACTGCGATTCTTTGCATTGATTTTTACAAGAATAAATCTTATCACCGTATGACAAGAGGTTACAAGAGCTCTGCGAAAAAAAATACAATAGATTAGATTACAATATATATATATGGATTTGTTTGTATATTTCTAAACAATAAATCCGTAAGGAAAATAAAAGTAGTGCCTCGAATGCGAATGACAGATAGAACTCGAAATAATTATTTTGAGGCTTCCCATTATACGCTATTTATTGTAACTGTTACGAGTAACGTTATATAATTTTACCTGATGGGAGGAAATTAAGTGTTTCTCAAGATTTATCTTCTGGTTGTAACCCTTTTCGCAATGCGGGCATCGGAAGCGGTAGTTTGTGCTATGGCTACGCAGATGAACCCGTAAGCTACTCCTGGAAGACAATCCTTTACCGCATCTGTGAAAGCACACCATTGACACTCATAAGAAAGGGAATCTTCGCCGTTTACTCACGTGACATTGAAACAGCGGCTATTGCACATAGAAAACGTTGCTTTAACTTCTACGGTATGGTCGCGAACACCTAGAAGTGACGTGTGGTGTACGTAAACGGGGCGTATACATTGAGCACTTTGAAATGCTTCTCGTGAAGATAGATAGGCATTCCTAGTCAAAGCATCGCATAGAAGATTGAAATTTGTTATGGCGCCATAGGACACAGTTTACTGCATTAATCGTCAAAAGCATAATTAAGTATTCATCATGGCATCCACAGGTATGTAAGAGACACTCACATGTAGCAACAATGGGTGCTGTTTGTCGTAACTCTTTCTGCTGATGGATATGATAATACCGCAGTACCCGAAACGTCTTTTCCTTCGGCTGCTTCATTACTGAGCACTTTTACATCAGGCAGTGGTAAGCTCTGTTGTTGTTGCTGCTGCTGCTGCCGTTCTCGATGACGCTGATGTGTGGCCTTGTGCCCTTCGAGGCCATCTTGACGATGAAAAGATTTTCCACATTCTGCACAATTGAATGCAGGGTTAGTATGCCTTAATCTGTGCTTGTTTAGTGACGACGTTGAGGATAGAAATGCCCCGCAGGTCTGAAAACCGACGAGCGAACATTCGACCTTAACAATAACTACTATCCTTAATTATCTTATTTTCTATGTCAGGCACCTAAAAGATGCCAGACATAGCATTACACCAGTTACCTGGCTGATAGCATCAATTTGATTATTAGCATTATATCAATTAGAATATGGCGCAAGTGAAGTTTTCAAATAGAAGGGTTACGCTATGCATAGTCTTTTTGATACCTCACAGACGAAGCCGGGCGCTGTTGTCTCCAGATCAATTTCCCTCAAACCTTCTTCTCCTTTGACAAGACAAAGGTGATACTGTAGAGACGATTGCAAGTAAAATGATTGCTCGCAACGTTCGCACTGAAATTAGAAATGGTATTTAATCAAAATCTGTAAATCGCATACGAAAATAGATTATTGGAGATTTTTTGAATTTTGAGGAAATGCTCATCTAGATTAATGCAGGTCGAGTCAAAAAGAGCTGGAGTTCGAATTTTGACTTGCCAGCGGGGAGTCTTGGCCTTTTTTGAAAACCTCGCATTTGTTTTTTTATGACATCAACGCTGCGTGCATCGCCAGATCTGCTTAAGGTTTTGGCGACAAGAATCTGGAATCACTGGTTCGAGTACTGCTCTGCGACTAGGCATAAATGTTACACAGTTGTCTCCCTCCGAAATGCATGCTGAAAGAGTTGGGTAAAATAAGAAAAAAGATGGTGTGCTTCGTCCCTCAAAGTATGTAGATACTTTCATAATAAATATGAGGGCGGTATTACATATCGTAATACATCCGAATAGATGAACATATTCACCTTATATGGTCGTCGATACCCTTGACAACCTAACCGTAAATGCACCTCTGTCGAGATCAGGTTGCCGATATCGATTTCGCAAACGTCGCAATGGTGTTCGACGCTTAGTTCACGGCTGGCCCGAAGACAAGGACATGCATGAGAAACTACCAATGACGCTAACCTAAAATTAAAGCATTAATAAGTATAAACAATTTTTCTTTTATTAGAAGTAATTCATAATATACAATTAAACAGTTATCATAAGATTTCATTTATTTATATACATACAATAATAA
The DNA here is from genome assembly GCF_002443255.2 of Varroa destructor. NCBI lineage: Eukaryota > Metazoa > Arthropoda > Arachnida > Mesostigmata > Varroidae > Varroa > Varroa destructor. The sequence continues at coordinate 12,351,447 of NW_019211456.1, forward strand.
CATAGCTTAGGGTATTACGGATTTGCAGGCAAAAACACTTACAGTGTAGTGAATAAGTCTTTTTTGTTTATTCTAAAAAATAGAAAAGTATTTCAAAAATGGCTATATGAAGACATCAGTACTACTAAATCAGTGAATCATCGTTTTCAATTAAAATCTATAGTTTGCACCAAAATATTGATTCAACGTTTCACTCACTTTTGGTCCCTATATAGATAATAGACCTATGGAAAGCAGTTACTTGTTCCTCCTGTCCCTTTACAGAAAACTACTAACTGTCATCAATGGCGAGAACACAACTCGTTCATGTGCGCACATGTTCTGCGTACCTGAAACGCGCCCTGCAGAGTGGACACTCGTGCTCAAGTAGGTGGCTGAGCACATGACGGCGGTATTCCGGCAGAGATGTCAGAACTAAACCACAGTAACGGCACGCTCCTAAATCAGGTATGTCACCGTTCCTTGACTAATGACACGTTTAGATTTGAAGTTAAACCATGACATCTGACCCAATAATAAAGCTAAATACGTGACTTAAAAGCATAAATAATACTGATGAAAAATGCCTTGTATGTAACTTTAAATAATCGTTATTTCCATGCCATGTAATCTTACCATTTGACATGCGCGGACATGGCTGCGCAGCGTGGCGCTACTTGAGAGCCACTTCAAACATATGTGGCAAGCTGCACCGCTGCGCATAACCGAGCTAGTTGATGTACTACCGGTACTGGAAAGGTTAGTAAACCGTTCGACAACCTCCAATTCAATTCGGCCACCCGACGTAGCACTGTCTATTGTCGCTAAAGTGTCCACAGCCTCTTGTTCATATTCTAGGGCATCTTCTGAGATTTCGGGTCTCGTCTCACATGCAGTACTATCAACGACCCCCATTGACCCTCGCACTATTACGGCCTGCCCACGTGACGAGTCAATGTCCAAGGAACGAGCAAGGTTTGCTTTCCCCTTATTTTGTCCAGATGTTTCTGCACCGATAGAGTGTAAGTCTACAATTAATTTTTGTGGTGAAGTAGGCTGTTCCGTCTCATGCAACAAATTTTGGTTTACAGACTGTACCGTGACGTTTTCTACGACTTGTAGTCCAGTAGCTCCGCTATCACAAAGAATGAGATGCTTGTCAACTACAGTGTTCAAACCAAAATCGCATGTGTTTCTATGCGCATCCTGAATATGTTTTTGAAACTTAGATTCCCTGTCAAAGCAAACTGCACAGCTTGCGCAGATGTATGGTGCGACTTCACTCGATGTTTCATTTTCGTTACTGCTTCGAATTTTCCTTCGCTTTATGGAGGCTGAATGCGAAATCTTGCTCCAAACGCGTTTTTTCTCGGCTGCTATTATTTTATCTGAAAATATCAACATATACTTTAAAAATTAAGGTTTCGCTAATAGGCCATATTTACTTTAGCACTAACGAAAAATTCATCCCAAACCTAGTCGGCATGTTCACATGTCTAACAGGAATAGGTCAATTTATTAGAAAAAAACTGATTATTAATTACGTTATGTAGTCACCTACCGATAGAAGTTTTGTACGATGGAGAGTAGGCAGCTTCAAGTCGTTCTCCTTTTCTGATCTCTCTTGAAGCAACAAAGTAAATTTTTCCGTCATACTCGACCACCAACAGATTTGTTGCGCTGACTGATGATGTTAATCCATCAGACGGTATCTGATTCTTTTTACATATCGGTACCAACATCATCCAGTTGCAAACGGTCGGATCAAATGTATCGTACCATAAGGGCAGGCGGCTCCGATTTTGTATGTTCTGATAATAAAATATACATATCAAATGCAATTTTTACTGTGGTTATAGCGTATTCATAACACGAACCCAATGCTAAACATGAATGCATTTCTGTTCGGCCTCGACCTGAGCATTATTGGTGACACCGACTATTATTTTAGAAATTATACTTCACCATCGTTGCGTAACGTACAAGTTTCTCCACTACGGATTTTTCAGAATTTATTTGAGTTAAACGCGTACTGTTTTGAACTTACTGCTAGCTTAATGCGCGGATTTCCTCGAAGTCGACGAGTCTTTGATGTATCGAGAGGGCCAAACCATGTACCTCTCAATAAATTCTCTTTGGCTTCTACCCATTCGCCACGATGTAATCCTAGCATATTAGAAGCAGCATCCTCGTCAGTATTCTGAGAGGCCTTCGATAAGGCGAGACATGATGGCAAACTAAGCTGAGCCTTGGTTGGGATTACACTGTCCTTTACCAGCCTCGTAGCCTTAAGAGCAATTAGATCGCATCCGTCTTCGTGATGACTGCTGTGTCCACACACTCCACAAACTAGAATTATTCACATTGCGTGTATAAATGTCCGTACGACGATTTACGTCGAGACTGCACTATGCCAACTTCTCAGCCAACCATACATGGCCGCTGGAGCTTTGCGTTTTTTTTGATAAAACGACAACATTTTTATTGAGTTTGATGTCAAATGCAGAATTTCTAAGACTTATTGAGCATACCTCATAGATGTGCACATTTCATACCAATATCTTCTAATAGTGCTACCTAGGTTGAAGTATTCATATTTGTGAACCGAACAAATAACTACTCAAATAAATTACCAAGTTACAAAACTTGCTTATGTGATACCTATAGAATGGCTCCTATATGTACAAGATTTGGTTGACTTAACCGGTATTTATACATATTATAAGAGTAAAATTATAAAATACGTTAAAAATGTTAAAATTGTAGCAAGCTTTATCTTCGGTTTTATTATGGCTGCCAACTCGCGGGCCTTTTTGCTTGTAGCAGACGTCGTTATGTCTGTAATGTTTACAAACTTTATCTCTGTTTCTATGCTGCCAAGAAATTGCATGTTAGGTCTGTTCAACAGGGCAGGTGGACCTTTTGTCTAGTAGTTAATTTTGTGCTGCAAAATTGATAATGGGAAAAGGCTACAATAATTTCATGTGTAAAAAGGATTTTCATCCTTCGTCTATAGAAAACCTCAAAAGAGTAAGTGCTGTTCGTTGAAATTTTTCAACCAAACTGTCTAAATTCTTCCATATTACTAAGTATTTGTTGCAGTATTTCTTCTGATATGATTGCGATGACGATTAAATTGGCAATAATAATTATTTGCTTTGCAAATGAATAAAAGAGTTATATTCACTATTTGAGCATAGTCAACATTCCAAATCATTATGATTGCTTGCCACAGTCAGAAGTGTGTAGTGACTGGTGGCTGCGACTATGATATCCAGGATATCGTTAGATATATTATACATTAATTTGATCTCTTTAGCTTCTTCCCCTACAACGGTAGACGCCAAAGACCTCATGTGGTGTACACTATTGTGTACACCACATGAGGCATCAGCTCTTTCACTGGCTAAAACTCAGTGGCCAATTTGATGGTCTAAGAGGTTTAATCAAATATAGCTTTTCTTCGATAAGGCTATAACTCTTTCGTGAAGACGCGTATCATTTGCTAATATATAACTTTTGTCTCCATAAGGTAATTAGGTCTGGAAGGCGGAGCAGGCTGCAGAGGCCGAAAAGCGCAAACAGGAAGACCTCAAAGCTCAATATGAGAAAGAACAAAATCTCTACAATAATAGGTGAATCATAGCCTTAGCATATGTATCAACAAATTATGCTATTCTTTCCCATTGGGCAGATGGGTGCATACCTATGGGGTAATGTGTGTACAGGTTTCATCATGTCATTTGTCCAACTCAAAGATTCCCATAATACAGGCAACACAAGTGTTTGTATTGTGATTCGTTCGATAATTTCGAATGTATATAAAATGCACATGCATTTATAGAATTTTAGTAGGGTTATCATTTTTTATGTACGTTTGCTACACAGGTCAATGGTGTCAACGGAATCGAAAGGAAAGCTTTCCTTAAACTTCATGTATGACGCCCCACCAGGTCTCAAAAGAGAACAGAAGGATGAAGGTGATAAAGCTGAACCCCGTTTCGAATGGCAGAGAAAATATCAAGCTCCTCGAGAAAGCTGGGCCAAAGGTAACAGGGTTGTCACGTAATCCAAGACATGTGCACTTTAACAATGTGGCAATTAGTGATGGCTAAACTAAAACTCTAGAATCAGACCTCGAGGTGCAGAAAACGTGTATGAAATCAGGGTAATTTAGCCAAGTTGTCTACTTCAGGACGATATAGTTATCCTGTTTAATTTCGCTTTCGAATACTCCGACTGATCTTAGTGCAAGGAAGAATTTGGTTAAAAAAACGCATTTTACTTGGGCCGAACTACTGAAGGGAAACGGCAGGTTGCAATAAGAGATTTGGTGAAGGCTTAGTTAGAAGTCAATTTATTGCGGACAGAGGTATTGGTCTACTCGTTCATCAAATGGGAATCAGTTAGATTTGCTAAATTTGGAGCTAGTGGTGCCGTAAGCTAAATACTAAAAATTCGGTAATCAGAATTGTTCAAACACGTATTCCTAGATTGGTATAAAATAGGCAGTTTCTTTCAACATACCAATATAGCTCACCTTAGTGATGAAATATACAACATGCATTTGTCGGACTGTGCACCAGGATTGTTTAGGGTTTGTTCTCTGCGTTAGTAATAAACATGAATTCAATTTGTATAGGAAACGAGGACATCCGAGACCAGCCGTTTGGCATTCAGGTTCGCAACGTGAAGTGTTTAAAATGCGGCAAATGGGGTCATATCAACACCGATCGAGAGTGTCCCCGCTACGCCGAGGTATAAGCACTAGCTCTAGCCGTACCGTAATTACTATTACACAAAGATAAAGAATAGTTTATCTTAGTTGAAAATATTTTACACAATTATTGCCGGATTTCTGACTTCAGCATGAATTGATTCAGCATGAAATGTATACTATATAATGTACTCTAAATAAAAACAAGATTTTCTGTTTCGATACGGATCAACATGATGGTTCTATGACAGCGCAAACGAAATAACTACCTGTTATCTGAGCGTGTAATCGACAATCTCAGCAATGAATAACGAAATATTTTCTGTGGTATACCTAATTTTTTAGACTCAGGGTGTGCGTGAAAAGAAAGAGGTAACGCAGGATCCGATCGAACTAATGCTTATGATGCAAGAAGAGCAAAAACTCCGTCTTAAACAGGGTGCAATCGGTATGGTTCTCCTCTTACAATGCATACTACATGCATCTTTGTCATGTTGCAGCAACTAATATGTATACTTTAGAAACACTTTACTGCAAAAAATGCTATATTATTATACATTTTACAAAAGCATCTATATTACATTTATCAGGTTGTCATTTTGTTACTGGACTTTTACGGCGCATTGGAACCTGGTGTAACTTCATTGTCAATATTGTTCTTTACAGACTACGAAAAAATTAGGTATTATTAATATATTTAGTCAGCACGTTCTTTATTGCACTGTAAAAATACACACGGTGATCACTTATTGGAAGGCTCTTCTCAGTATTAGCATAAAACTTTTCTAGGAACATTTCGGTGTACATAAATGGTCTTTTGAAGTATGACTGATCTCTGTTTTTGTTGTTCTAATTCACAGCTCGAGGTCTGGACGTAGAGCAGGAAATGGTTGCTGAAAATTTAGGCACGCAGGCTGAGGAGGAGGAGGTGCTTCGTAGGATGTCCCTTAAAGATAAAAAAAAGCTTCTTAAAAAGCTCGAGAAGCTCGAACGTAAAAAGCAAAAAAAAAACAAGAAAGACAAGAAAAAGAAAAAGGACAGAAAAAAAGAGAAAAGAGCAAAAAAGGACAAACGAAATAAAAAAGAAACGAGAGAAAGAGGGCACCGAGAAAACAGTGAACCTTCCTCTACTTCTGTGAGTGACACCGGGGCAGAAAGATTAGATCCTGCTTCGCGAAAGAGATCACGCAGCCCTGACTCAAAGAGTCAGGACAGCATTCGAAGCTCAGCTGAACGCGTTGCAAGAAACATTATTCCAGGTAGTTCTGATGGAAAAGAATCGGCTACACGGGCATTCAGTAACCGTAGGGATGGGCTGCTCCACAGGAATAGGCAAAGCCCGGTTACTCTCAGAAGACTATCGAGAAGTCCTAGAGATAATCGTCAAATTAGCCCGATGCCGTCCCTCAGTGACGGTAGGCCACGGAAAATCCGAGATGGGGATGAGGGCGGTAAGCAGATTACAAGCCCAAAAGTTAATGGGTACAGTCGGGATATAAGCCCGAAATTGACGATTCGAACTAATTTAACCAAAAACGACTTACGAAAACAACGATATGAGGGCAAAAATTATAGTAAACAAAGGCATCTTCCTAGAAGATTTGCGCATTTTAAAGGTGCGGAACGCTCTCCGAGAAGAGTAAGATCAAGGTCTCCTGTCAGACGGTCCCTTTCTCCAAAACGGCAGAGAAAAATAAATCGTACCCGACCATCGCCAATGAGAAAACAGGCTTTTTCCAAAAAAAACGCAAGTTCGTCTCGAAGTCTTTCTCGTTCGCCGCTTCGGGGTCGATCGCAATCGTCGGATGTAGACCCATTCAATAAAGCCTATAGAAAACATAAGCCCTCTAGAAGCACGTCGAGCGAGAGTCAATCGGGGCCATCAGAACGAAGATTTACCTCACCTCTAAATGTCAAACGAAGGAGACACGGTAGCGACTCCGATGAGTAGTCGGTAACCTCATTGAATGCTACAATTTGGCACGACTTATTCCGCTTATGAAAAGTGCTGTCTCGACTCGACTTACGATTCGCGAGCTTGATCAACAGTAGATATAGTTTTGAAAATATATTTTAAAAGAAATCTTCAGAACTGTGTACAATCCAAAGGGATGTTATTTTCCCATCCAAAGGTGGGTCTGATTTCAGCGTATTTAATGCTAAGTTAGATTAAATGTGCGTAGTTACCTCAAGTTTGGGGATTTTATCCTTATTTGTTCATGATACATTAAAATGCATGGGTGCATTGCAATGAATGAAGAAGGCAACTGAAATTTAGTACGAAATGAGACTTTATTCTCGAAAAATACTTATCTTTGAAAGCCTATAGACCCAGCGTTGCTTACACTGAGAACGAAAAACCTCATAATGAACTTCAATCCATAACCTGGCATGTACTATGCGTACAAATAAGAACCGAAGATTGTTTTCAACAAACAGATACAATGCCGTATGACAAAGTATAAATGTTCTTGCAAAATAGTATGATGTGCCATCAGTATAACATATTTAATCCCACATTAAACATGTCGTATTAAGCGCAGCTATGCAGTACGTCGGTATACAAAACACAGTGTGCGATTTTTCTTTTGTGTAGACAGATTCAATGTAAATATGGTACTGTACAAATAATTTCCATTTGTATATATAATAAACGAATAAAAGTATGTCTTAGAATCTACAATTAATTGACTCAGCACCCGACCACGCATATTGACAGAAGTGTTACAGAACTTCGTTCTGAGCAAAAACGTTGAATGCTTAACCACAGGATTGCCCTTACTGGAAGTTTCCTTATAGGTAGATACTTAGCATTAGAATAAAGCACACGTGAAGCAATTACCTATCTGATACGAGCAATAAGCTTTTAATTTAATATATTCAGTGTAGATTTGCACAACTGCTTGCTACTCTATTCGAATTTGTGGTTCAGGAACTTGTTATTATGATTATTTCTACAACAAAATATAAAATTTAATGTATAAATGATTTTGGTGGTATTGTATTGCTCGTTTCATTATTTTCCGTAGGTTTCTGCTACATAAAAAAAAAAGTTTGTGCAACGCATTGACTAACGTTTTGCATATACTTTATTCGTTTTGAAGTTCACTGAGAACCCGACCAATTCGGTAATGTTTTACGTATATGCTCTTTTTTTTCCCTGTGAGCTTATTTCGGTTAGAACTGAGATCATGACTGACGTAGTGAACATGCAGCATGTAACGTTTATGACCTGTCGAATTTTAGCGCATTGAGCTCTCAGGAATAAGCGGAAATACCTTGTGAGATGAACGTTGCTCTAGTCATATGCGGAATGTAGGATATAATTTTGGGCGGGTTTGATACACCGAGCACCCAGCTGCACAGCAAAAATCTCATCGGGGTTCTTTTGATGCGCTTCCCTGAATCGTGCTTCATCACATGGCTCATTCGATCAAGGGCTTTTCACAGCCACTAACCCAACCAAAGTCAGTAGCCCCAGAGTGTTTCAAATCCACGAGGATTATTACAGATAGCCTACTGTAGCTTTGTCTTAAGCCACCACTCGTTGGCTCTCCGCAAATCTTGAGAGTGAGAGAATAAGGATCAACCAAACGCATGAATAATATTTTCAAGAGAAGACTGCTTATCAGGATTCAACGTCAAAATCACAGGTTAGGTTGTAATATTACCTTAGCAAAAATACCGAGTGCTTTTGAACATGATTGTTCACTCAGCGGCGCTCCTAAAGGAAATCAATTTTGAATTCCACGTACATCCATAAATTTTCGAAATATTACCGGTATTTAAAGTCAATATAAGGTTAATAATTACTTCTTCCAGCAAAAAAGGTAAGCATTACACTACGCACACATTGTTGAAAGTCAAGAGTGATGTTGTGGCCATTTTCTTTCCGCAAGGCAATGACTAGATATTAAAACGAATTATTTTTCAAATTGCAATTTGGCTTTCTAACAAGGCTTCGAAGTTGTGGATATCTCAGATCGAACATCCTGTCATATAACCAATTTTTCTGGATAATACTCGTATGTCAATCTGAAAATTCAGATTTCATGTTCAGTTTTATTGCGTTTCTAATGGCAGATTAATCTTCTTTCCTGAGGCTCTCTAATGCTAGACAGACCCTCGGGAATAGCTCGTCATAAGGGAATAAACAAAACGTAATGATATGCACCTAATGAAGCTAAGGCAATCATCACCTTGCAGTTCGAGATAGAACTTCGTTTTTCGAAACGCGTAAAGCGATTGGCTGGCGGAAAACTTACGTTTGTTGGATGGTTCGGAAAGCATTTTCGGCTAGACACACTTTTTGGCAAATCAACAGTCAAATAGTAATTCAAGCACGAAAATGAGTCACTACTGCGTAATTCGTTTCAATTCACATCGCTGTCCTTAATTTACACAGAATTTTTACTATTTTGCTTACATCTGCAACAAGCATAAGCAGACGGAAAACGCGATCGTAATTCAAACAACAGAGCGGCATGTGACCAACATCAAGCCTGTCGTTTCTGCCGTGGACGCAAAATTCTCGAGCTTTCACCGGTGAGTGCCAGCATGCATTGAGCACTGCAGTAATACTGATTTATTATATTTGTATAAGCTAGGGTAATGTATTTGTATCCGGAAAATAGTGACCGTTGCTGCTAATCGTTCGCTTTGTACTTATTGTGGCTTGTCCATGGTTAGATTCTATCGGAGTACGGCTGGCGTAGCAGTTGTCTGAACAATCACCTGCATCCTCGGTCTTTATTTAAGTGTTTCTTAACTAATATTTTTTTATTATCACGGTGCATCTCGTTAGTAACAGCGGTCCTCAGACAGCGTCGAAAACATTACGCTGGCAACCATCTTCCTATTGCCCTCGAAAATACATGTATATGCTATTAATGGCCAAGCAGTCGATCCTGTATACTGATAACAGCGCCATAGCGGTACAATCAATAGGGCAGAGAGGGTACCCGATCGCGCTGCTGCGACAAATCGCTTCTGTGTAATGTTATTGTTTTGCGTGGCGTATTTCGAAATCGGCGCGCGTTTTTCGGTCCGCGCCCATCCGAGTGGTCTGGTGGCGGCGATGGTTAGACGCGGCGTTGCTTCGAAACGTTGCAGCCGACCTTGTCCCCGTCGCCTGCTGCCTTTGGGCTCGGTTTCGAAATCGTGTTGTCGTCGTTTTTTGTATTGATCCGCAGTTCAGCTCGTCCCAACCCAGGCAGGCGCATGCTACTGGCTGGTAGTTACGGGCTAGCTGTGGCACAGACGGCCAGAAGACGGAGGGCAGCCTTCCCGTTTACCGATCGCTGCTCAGTGTTGCTGTGATGTTTTTTCTATAATCCAACTAAGTCTATGTACACCCTTGAACGTAACCTACTTTCGGGCTGCCCCTCGATTTCCAGTGGCTTCTACACACAACAAACACAGGTTAGTAGACCGAGTTGAAAGTTCAGCGGTTGTCGCAGGAACATTAGTAGTACCGACGTTTTCATTAAAGCCATCTCTCGGCTAATGCCTACGTTGGTGAGGCCGTTCGTATTAATGGTAGCAGTAGTTGTAGTAGCATTGCAGGTGCGTGCGAAGGCGTGCGTCGCTATGTGATGGAATGTATGTAAACGAGCGAACCCCCGGTTGTAAGAGTGCTCATGAATTTGTTTCTCGTCGATAACTTCTCTGTAGATAATTGTTGCTGTGGCCGTTACGACTGTTAAGCTCTGAGGAGCGAACAGTACACGGCGCAGCTCTATGGAGTGGAAGGCGGTGACCGCTAGGCCTCGTGGGTTGAGTGCTCTCCAGCGTTTACAGGGGATGGGTCAGGTTTGTGTGTAAATAACTGTCGATAATTTATTCTATATAATTAGATGACACGATACTTAGAAAGGGAACAGCTAGGAATACAGCACCGTAAAAGTGCACTATGCAAGTGTTGCCCAGCAACAGTGATTCAGCACTGGAAGCATCGGGCTCTGAATCAACGCAGGCGCGCTATCTAGCTAGTTTTATAGATGATTCTAGATAGCACGACAGGATTCAGTCGCAATGTGCTATAACGTTGCGCTACTTAGCGCGAGATGTTAAACGTTCAAAATGTGAATCTTCCAGCAAACGTTTGTCAGCGTCGCGTTTCGTTGCCCTGTCCATGTGACTGAATTGTGACTGCGATCAGTTCACTCGTGTTCAAGTCAGGCATCGTGGTGGGCAACATTTAATTCGATTCGATACGATACGAACTTCTTTCCTTCGCTTCTGGTGTCCGACAGCGTCTTGTTATATATGTACACACTAGCGTGGTTCTTTAAGACAAGGTAGCTGTTCATGTCTTTGCACGGCAATAATTTATACAGCAAATGACTGGATAAAAGAAAAAGATAAAAAAAAGAGTGCACACTGCACTGCGATATCACATTGCGAAACTTTGCCAACAAAGTCATCAACTTGAGAGACTATGAGAGAATAGAACAATGGTATGATATGTGCTGTTCAGTTAAATTTCCTATCTCAATGATTTGCTTTAATGAAACAACTGATTGGCGAATGGATAGCTAGAAGTGAAGTCATTCTTTGCCCATCTCAGTAAGTCATAGAGAACCGAATAGGCAGTGTCTGATCTGGTACATAGCAACCGAAACGGTATATTGGTGCACTGTGTGTCGGTGGCGGTAGGAGCAAGGGTCTCGGCGTTGTATGATACGTCTACACACAAATCGCAAAAGCGCAGTGACTACTACAAGTAATAGTTATCATACAACCACTGGTGCTCCTTCGATCAGTACCATTGCTAACAACTACGGTCGGTTGCTGCTATGGGATGGGATGGTTGCTCAACGACCCGGCCGGTCTGTCGGTCGGACGCTCGTTCGCGTCATGACAACGGTGAATGCCACCAGCAGCCAGTCAACAACAACGAGCCGCTTCCACAACCAGCCAGTTAGTTATCTGCTGACAGCCAACCCGGCACTGCGCAAATTTCGAAAGCAACAAAAACAATACACCAACGGAACAGGCGTGTACATAATAGAGAGACGAAACACTAATGCGATAATCATGGACAAAACGGGGTGACGTTATTGAGTACGTTGAGACAGCAGGAAAGTGGTCAAGTGCTGTGAAAATCGGGATCGTTTCTTTTTCCCAGTATATGCATAGAGGGTGAGAGTCCCACAGTATCGGACTCTCAGTATCGATCTGCATAATGCATTTGCCCTTAACCTCCAAAAAAAAATATGCATAGACTGTTAAGTCATGTGTGGTACAGTCACGAATACTTTTTAGTTTAATAATATTTTGTTACCATCGTATTCATCTTTGCACTGTTTGCTGTCATTGGTTATATACTAAGACTTTTGTGGTTTCGCCTCTGCAGTGTCTCTAATTTTTCCTTACTGGATAGATTAAGTTCTTAGTATACGACGTTGGGTTATGATCGAGGGAAAGCGCTTACTGAAATTTTGCGATAGAAAAGTCTCCGAGGTACTCTCACTTGCAATAGAAATTCGCGTAGTTCATATCTGCGAATTACATCATCATACAATTAAACCTGCTCAAACTAGATTGCCATTGCAGCACACTCGGTGCGAACAAGGCTGTGTTGCTGACGTTCGTATCGCTGTAGTTTTCTCGAGAGACATCCTATATA